>NW_006921679.1:8566813-8571711 GCF_000298275.1 Orycteropus afer afer | reverse complement strand
AAAAAAAAAAAAAAACCAAACTATTCTTAATAAAGCAGGAGCCCTAGAGGCACTGTGGTTAAACACTAGCCTGCTAATCTAAAGGTTAGCGGTTCCATTCCACCAGTCACTCTGCAAGAAGACGATGTGGCAGTCTGCTTCCATAAAGGTGACAGCCTTGGAAACCCTATAGGCCAGTCCATAATAGGTGACTATGAGTCCAATTTGACTTGATGGCAATGGTCTATTCTTAATAAGTAATCCCCCACAACTACAACTTCTAAAAACCATATGGACTAGATGTCAGACTACAGAGATTTTTTTAATAGAAAATTTTCAAAGTCCCCTAACAATCCACAAATAATTCTACCAAAACAATGTACAATCCTCAACCATTGTGTGTGTCTGTGTGTGTGTGTGTGTATATATATATATATGCATATATAATGTATATATATGTATACATACATATATATACATATAAAAAATACTCACTCCCATTGAGTCAGATCCAATTCATACATACATATTATATATTTTAAAAACCAAACTCACTGCCATTGAGTCAATTCGACTCATAGCAACCCCTCCTTGGGTTTCCAAGGTGGTCTGGTGGTATAGTGCCTGAGGCATTTGACTACTAACCAAAAGGTTGATGGTTCAAACCCACAAGCCACTCCTTGGAAGGAAGATTGGGCAATCTACGTCCTTAGCGATATTGCCTCAGAAACCCAAGGAGGGGTTGCTATGAGTGAGATCCGACTCAATGGCACCAAGTTTGGTTTTTTGGTTTTTTATTTCTACAGAGTAGATTGCCCTATCTTCCTTCTGAGGAGTGACTGGTGGGTTTGAACCACCAGACTTCTGGTTAGCAGTCAAGTGCCTTTAGGCACTATGCTACCAGAGCTCATAAATATATATATATTTATATATGTATATTTATATATTTATATATATATAGGCTACTGCCTCAGAAACCCAAGGAGGGGTCTCTATGAGTCGGGTCCGACTCAACGGCACATAACAACAACAACTATACACACACACACACACACACACACACATATGAAACCAAATCCAAACTCACTGGCATCAAGTCAATTCCAACTCATAGAGACCCACAACGGATTTCCGAGGCTGTATATCTTTACAGAAGTAAACGTCCCATCTTCCTTTTTGCAGAGTGGCTGGTGGTTTTGAACCTCTGACCTTTTGGTTACCAGTCAAATGCTTTATCCACTACACTACCAGATTGATAGATAGATAGACAGACAGACAGATAGATAGATAGATAACTGAATACAAGCAATATTCTAACTAAAACCTAATGTGGGAGGAGATGGGACAGACTTAATACAAAAATAATTATGAACAACATTATAGTGGGATGAGATAAAGAGAAAAGCGGACTGCACCATCTCTATCAGATTCCTTCTAAACACACTTTACAATGCATGGTATGCCTGTAACCAACAAAAACAAATTCACTGCCACCAAGTGAATTCTGACTCACAGCAACCACCATTGGGATTATAAGACTATAAATCTTTACAGAAGCAGATTGCTTTATCTTCCTCCCACAGAGCAGCTGGTGGGTTTGAACCGCTGACCTCTGGGTTAGCAGCCAAATGTCTTACCCACCATATCACCAGAGCTCCTTTGCAGGTACTACTACATGCATTTTAAAAGTTAACAGTCCAGCATCACCCAAAACACAAGGAACAGAAAAGTATGATTCAAACTTAGGTATGTCCAACCCAGACTCTGTTTTTAAACCACAGATTACTTTTGTTGGTTCTAGCTCCCTGTAGAATTCAGATGACAGTAACGGGCCCCTCCATGGGGAAATGAGCATTTTCCCATGTGGAACATTCTAGGCTTCAATATTTGAAGTAAACCTATCTTGCCCCAGAAGACTATACTCTCTTTCTTCAACACTCCACTGTTGCCAATGTGATTACTGTGAATTTATAGCGACGCTCGACCCCTTAGGTCTTCTCTGGATGATATATTGCCAAACTGTTGTTTTTCTTGGTTGCTGTAAAGGCAACTTGGACTCATAGTCACCCTGTGTACAACAGAACACAACGTTGCCCAGCCGTGCCTTATCCTCAGAAACACTAGCATGTTCAAGTTCATTGTTGTGAAAATCCACCTCACCAAAAGTGATCCCTCCTAACTGTATCAATAAGCAACATCATGATAAATGCATAAAAAAAACCTGAAGTTGTCAAGGATTTCATTTTGCTTGGATCCATAATCAACACCCTGGAAGCAGCAGTCAAGAAATCAAATGATGTATTACATTGGGCAAATCTGCTGCAAAGGACCTCTTTAAAGTGTTAAAGAGCAAAGATGTCACTTTGAAGACTAAGCTGCACCTGACCCAAGCTATAGTACTGTCAGTAGCCCATATGCACGTGAAAGCTGGACAATGAATGAGGAAGACTGAAGAAGAATCAATGTAGTTGAGTTGTGGTGTTGGCAAAGAATATTGAATGTGCCATGGACTGTCAAAGGAATGAACAAATCTGTTTTGGAAGAAGTACTGCCAGAATGCTCCTTAGAACCAAGAATGGCCAGACTTCATCTCTCACACTTTGGTCATGGTGTAAGAAGGGATCAGTCTCTGGAGAAGGAATCATGCTTGGTGAAGTGGAGGGTCAGCAAAAAAGGGGAAGACCCTTAAAGAGATGGATTGACACGGTGGTGACAAAAATGGGCTGAAGCACAGAAATGATTATGAGGATGGCGTGGGCCCAGTGTTTCAGTCAGGTGTACAGAGGATCTCCATGAGTCAGAGCTGACTTGGTGGCACCGAACAACAACCACAATCATGATGTGCCCAAAGGAAACGAGGTGCTCAGTATTCTGTTGGGATCCATAAGGTTTCCATTGGCTAAGCTGTGGAAGTAGATAACCAGGCAGGTCTTCCTAGCCTGTCTTAGTCTAGTCTGAAAGCTCCGCTGAAGCCTGTCCACCAAGGGTGACCCTGGTGGTATTTGAAATTCTGGTGGCACAGCTTCCAACATGACAGCAACACAGAAGCCACTGGTTGACAAACTGGCAGACAAGTACTGGACACAGCCAAGTATCAGACCAGTGCTGGATATAGCCAAGTATCAGACCAGTGCTGGATACAGCCAAGTATCAGACCAGTACTGGACACAGCCAAGTATCAGACCAGTACTGGACATAGCCAAGTATCAGACCAGTACTGGACATAGCCAGGTATCAGACAAGTACTGGACACAGCCAAGTATCAGACCAGTGCTGGACACAGCCAAGTATCAGACGAGTGCTGGATACAGCCAAGTATCAGACCAGTGCTGGATACAACCAAGTATCAGACCAGTACTGGACACAGCCAAGTATCAGACCAGTACTGGACATAGCCAGGTATCAGACCAGTACTGGACACAGCCAGGTATCAGACCAGTGCTGGACACAGCCAAGTATCAGACCAGTGCTGGATACAGCCAAGTATCAGACCAGTGCTGGATACAGCCAAGTATCTCCCGTTTATTTCTTTTTCACTCCCAATGCCTTTGTAGCCTTTGGGGAGCCCACACCACCTCACACCTCACGCACACATCTCCCCAGACGCACCCTATGCAATGACACCTGACTGCTTTCCGAATAGGACATATCATATTCAAAAATGTGCCATGATTCAAATAATAGTAATACTGGGGAATTTATTATCTCCTAGGCATCTGATGCACATATCAACAACATAACAAGGCATCTGATATAAGGAGCTCTGGTGGCACAGTGCCTAAGACATCTGACTGCTAACCAGAAGGCTGGCAGTTCAAACCCACCAGCTGCTCTGTGGAAGGAAGATGGGGCCATCTACTTCCTTAAAGATTTACCACTCAGAAACCCAATGGGGGTTGTTATGAGTCAGAGTTGACTCAATGGCACTGAGTTTGGTTTTGGTTGGGAGGCATTTGACATAATGTGTTTCAGACTGTCATAACTTGATTTTGAATAACACAGTCAGGAAGCAAAGCCAAGGGCATGGGATCTGGACTTGGGTGCCTAACTAATCATAACACTTCCTCTTGCACTCCCCTGCCTGTAATGAAAGGGATCCAACAGGATGCTTCCAGGCACACATTGCCAACCACAGTCCCTCTAGTACAAGCCTGCTTCAGACATGGTGGTCCCTGTTCCTGGAATTCATCATGCTGATTTCTCTCTCTTTCTTCATTCCTCTTCCCCTTATATCCTTCAGATTTCTCTCAGAGCCCCAAGGGACAAATGGCCCCTTCCCTAACATCTGAAAAAATTTAGCTCACCCTTTGACCTTTAATCTTATACTACCTTCCATGCAAATTTACTCATGTGTACGTGTTTTGTCTCTTCAGTTCCATTACAGACACTCAAAGGTTCCCATCGGGACTGTATTTCCATCCTGATTTGCTTTCTCCCCAACAACACTCTTAGGAGTGTCACATACATACAGCAGGAGGCAAATGCGTCAACGAAATGCAAATATGTGTTGAAGCAATGAAAGACACTAAGGCTTCCTTTTTCAGAAGTAAGTAAATACAGAAGACATCATGAATCAAACTCATAGATACAACGGAAACAGAGCAAACAGAATGGAAATCATGAGAATGCTGACACACTGTGAAAACTGTAGCCCATGTCATGGAAAAATCTGTATAAAAATTGTTAAATGGGAACCTAATTTGCTGTGTAAATGTTCACCTAAAACACAGTAAAATATTTTGTCTAAAAAACTGCATGTTGTTGTTGTTGTTGTTAAGTGCCGTCGAGTTGTTTCCGACTCATAGCGACCCCATGCACAGCAGAACGAAACACAGCCTGATCACGCACCAGCCCCACAATCCCTACTATACTTGAGCCCATCATCGCAGCCACCATGTCAATCCATCTCGTTGAAGGCC
>NW_006921679.1:8561322-8563566 GCF_000298275.1 Orycteropus afer afer | reverse complement strand
TTCAAGGCTTTTATCCCCTTTCTCCTGCTCTTCCGGCCTGCTACTCTGGGTGTCCCTGAGTTGTCTCTCCTCACCTGTAACCCTGGGGCTGACTGCTCTTCTGTCCGGGTTCAAGGCTTTTATCCCCTTTAAAAAAAAAAACTGCATAGGGAATAGATATAGATATGCTGTTGCTGTTGTTGTTATGTGCTGTCAAGTCGGACCCAACTCATAGCAACCCCTCCGTGGTTTTCCAAGGCAGTATCATTATGGAAGTACATTGCCTAACCTTCCTTCTGAGGAGTGGCTGGTGGGTTTGAACTGCCAGCCTTCTGATTAGCAGTCAAGTGCCTTAGGCACTACACTACGAGAGCTCCCAGATAGAGATATAGATATATAGATATATATGCCTCCAGAAATTAAAAAAAAAAATACATAAAAGATTTAACCAGAAATTTTGTGTTGGGTCTCAAATGATTCCTGTCTCTCTTATAACCTCTTCACTCTACTTTAGGTTTGCTCCAGCTCCTATCTGAAGTATTCCAAGAGTAGCCCTCACCAACAACCTTGGCATTGATCATGCACACTAATGGATGTGTAAAATTTGACCGAGCCACTTAAATCCCTTTCACAAGTTTAAAAGTGGTTTTAAATGAGGTAACTCTTGCACACACATCCTACGATGTTACCCCTTCAGTTACACTTTCAGAAGAGGCCCATCATTACATGTTTGAGGGCTGCAGAATCCTCCAGGGTGAGCAAGTGGCCTGGTTCCTTCTCTAGTAACTTCTGATGACTTGGATGGCCTCCAGTTGACCCTACTAGGCCTTCCTCTGTAGGTTAGTGAAGCAAGATTGTTATTTAAGGGCTTGGGCACTATAAGGGGGCAGGATAGTTTGATAGCTTTGAGTGGATAGATTTCAAAGAAACCAATCTAGCCTTCTGTACTCTGACATAGCCCTTTGGGGACCAGGGGACTGTTATGTCTGGGGAGTAATGGATACCCTGTACCAGGACTGTGGGGTGAGAGCATGCCACTGTGAACAGCTGGGGTATCCCCTGAAGGTGACGGGGGTTCCTGATGGTCCTCCCTCCAAGGGCAGGTCCTCAAAACCAAGAGGCAGGCTTCATCCCCAACTGTCTCCCCTCCACCTGCTTTTACCATGCACTTGCCCTGCTCTTTTTCTTTTTTCTTTCAAATTTTTATTGTGATTTGGGTGAAAGTTGACAGACAAAATTCATTTCCCATACAATAGTTCATACACATTTTGTTTCATGACATTCACTGAAATCCCTATAATGTAACAGCTCTCTCCCCACTTCCTCCCTGAGGTTGCCTTTTCCCCCGAGTCCTTCTATCCAATGCATTCCCACCCTCTCAGCTTTTCCCCTACACAAATGCTGCCCTTCTGACCTCCCATGGTTGATTGTTCGAAGGAGTGATACTGACTGCAATCCCCCGCAATGTAATAGCTCTCTTCCCACCTCCTCCCTGAGCAAATTCATCTTTCACACAGCAGCTCACACACACTTAGTCTCATGACACTGACTGCAATTTCCCACTGTGCAACAGCTCCCCTCCCACTTCCTCTCCATAGCCACCTCTTCCCTGTGTCCTTCCCTCCATGTGCTCCTGCTCCCTGAGCTGTCTCCCTGTGCATACACTGCCCTTTTAGTCTCCCGTGATTGATCTCTCCAAGGAGCGTATCTACCTAATGTAAATGTTCAGCTCATTTCCCTGCCTAAGCAAAGAATTTTTAATTACATTAATGAGAGTCTACCATCTCAAAATCCAAGGAGGAACAACAGTATGACTTCAACGAAGTCGGGAATTAATCCATGTTGATCACCTGTACTGTAGCCTCAAGCCCCTAATGTAAAGAATGAGCTCCTGCAGGAAGAGGCCAAGGCTCCAAGGAATCCAAACCTCAGCAACAGAGGAGTGAGACCCTCGCCTTGGTCAAGGACAGCATCATTCTCTCAACATCTGAGTAGACCAAGCCTGAACATTTTCCCAGGGCAGCTCTAGACACAAAAGGAAAAATTAACCCATCAAGTCATGCAAGTAGACTATAACACTGAGACTTACTACTCCTGGATACAGGTATTGTTGTTGTTATTGTTGTTATGTGCCATCGAGTTAGACCTGACTCATAGTGACCCTCCTTGGGTTTCCGAGGTGGTATCACTACAGAAGTAGATTGCCCAACCTTCCTTCCGAGGAGTGGCTGGTGGGTTTGAACCACCAGCCTTCTGGTTAGCAGT
>NW_006921679.1:8557251-8560844 GCF_000298275.1 Orycteropus afer afer | reverse complement strand
GGGTTTGAACCGCCAGCCTTCTGGTTAGCAGTCAAGTGCTTTAGGCACTATGCCCCCAGAGCTCCTGTTTGGTTCTCTAGTGCTGCTCTAACAGGAAATACCACAAATGGGTGGCTTTAAGAAACAGGGGTTTATTTTCTTATAGTTTAGGAGGCTAGAAGTCCAAGTTCAAAGTGCCAGCTCTAAGGGCTGGGTGAAAGTCCCTTGACCTTGGGCTTCAGCTCTGCCTCTTGCCCCTGGCCCACTGGAGCTGGAGGTGTCTCTTCACTCAGGCACCTGCTGGCTACTGAGGCTGACAAACCTAAGGTTGACAAATAAAATGACACAGTCCCAAGATCACCAAACAACATCAGAGCACTAGACTAGCTCAAGTCCAGAGACAGTCCCAAGATCGGCAGACAACACGGCAGGCTGCTGAATGAAGACTTGGCTACATGCAGGGTGCAAGGGTGTCAAAAAAGCTAGAGACCTTCCTGAAAGCTTTATATGTACTGGAAGCAGATCATATCCCTAAGGCAGCCACTCAGCTTCTCCTGTAGAATTCACTGCTGTCCAGTAGATTTCAACTCATAGCAACCCCTCCTTGGGTTTCCAAGGCTGTATCTCTACAGAAATAGATTGCCCAGTCTTCCTTCTGAGGAGTGGCTGGTGGGTTTGAACTGCCAGCCTTCTGGTTAGCAGTCAAATGGCTTAGGCACTATTCCACCAGAGCTCCCAAAGAATACATAAGGAGATAAAGTTAGCTGTGTTTTAAAACAACTATGAAAAATATCAGCAACTTTCCATTTTTATTAAATTTTTATCCTGTTTGCAGCTTTATAACATACATGAAGGTCCTGAGAGTAACAGATCAGCAAAGCTACTCCACAGTAGACGTGGACCCCAAAAGATCAAGACAAAGTAGTAGACGTGGACCCCAAAAGATCAAGACAAAGTGTAGCCTCAAAACAAGAAAGAAACCAACAACAATAAAACAGACAAGTTCCTTATATTCTCCCCTCTTGTCACTGACAAGCCTTCAGGCATTCATCTTTGCCGAACAAGCTTTTGTTCCCTTTGCAGCCTGGTTGGGCTCCCAGGGAACTTCATGAAATATGCATGACTGTTTTAATATTGGCAGTGAGAGTCCTCTGCAGCCGCAGAAAGGTCAACACTCTCCCTCCCCATGCCCTCCACCTGGAGAAGATATCCACAGTGCACAAAAGAAAACACGTTGGTCATGCTGGCAGGAAGGACCAGGCCCTGGAGAAGGACATCACGCTCGGTAAAGTAGAGGATCAGCAAAGAAGGGGAAGGCCCTCAATGAGATGAACTGACACCATGGCTGTGACGATGGGCTCAACGTTGCGAGGGTGACAGAGGACCGGGCCGTGTTTCATTATGTCGTACATAGGGTCGCTATGACTTAGAACTGACTCCACGGCACCTAACAACAACAACATGTATGAGACTAAGCAGCCCTGGTAGCTCTGTGGTTAAAGCACTTGGCTGCTAACCAGAAGGTTGGGGGTTTGAACCCACCAGCTGCTCTGCAGAAGGGAGATGTGGTGATCTTCTGTAAAGGTGACAGCCTTGGAAGCCCTATGGGGCATTTCTACCCTGTCCTCTCCAGGTGCTGCAACTCAGAATCAGGAGCAGAGCTGGTTTTTTTATACACAATAGTTAGTGCATCAGATCCAGAATGATCTTATCTCATTTGTTTTCCCCCCACCCAACAAAATGGTTAAGAAACTAATGTGAATTCTTCAACAAAGCAAAATTAAGTGCACCCCTCAACATACACGTGTTCCCTGCCATTGGCTATGCTCTGTGTGAAACACAGTAAGCCTCTTACCAGACCCTGGCCAGCTCCTGCTCCAATCACCACTGCACTGTCACGCTTTCACTTTCAAACTCTACCCTGGCCCTCTCCTCCACTCTGAGTGCTGTGTTCTCCCCTCAATTCATGGGGCAAATGGAAGCTTTTAGTTGAACTTGATTCACCATGCCACCTACAGCCTACAAACTGACCTCTCTCATCCCCTAGCTCTTTCCATTCCATCTTGGAAAGAAAGAAGTCTCTCTTCTTCCTGTCTAAGACTACACTCTGCATCTGGGCTTGAGAATCCCCTCCAGTATCTCATGGCCAATATCTTCACCCTAGCCCTCCTTCTTCTCCACTGCTTACCCCACAGCCTACTAACATGTTCAGGAGTCTTTTTAACAGGAAAAAACAAAATCCCTCCTTAACTCTTTCTCTCCTTCTACATAGCTATACCACCACCTATGTGTAGTTTGGGAGCTCTGGTGGTGTAGTGCCTAAGGCACTTGACTGCTAACCAGAAGGCTGGCAGTTCAAACCCACCAGCCACTCCTCAGAAGGAAGGCTGGGTAATCTACTTCTGTAGTGATACTGCCTAGGAAACCCAAGGAGGGGTCGCTATGAGTTAGATCCGACTCTGTGCCAGTGCACTTGGTTTGGTTTTGGTATCATAGTTCATTGTATTGTAGTAGTTTACATGCTGCTGTGATGCTGGAAACAATGCCACTGATATTTCAAATACCAGCAGGGTCACCCATGATGGACAGGTTTCAACAGAGCTTCCAGAGTAAGACACACTAGGAAGAAAGAGCTGGAAATCTATGTCTGAAGATGAGCTAACCAGGTTATGGTTCAATGCAGTGCTGGAAAATGAGTCCCTCAGGTTGGGAGGTACTCAAAATATACAGTGACTCCAACAATGGACCCGAGAAGACCAACTCTTGTAAGATGGGGCAGGGCCAGGCAAAGTATCATTCTATTGGGCACAGGGTGGCTATGAGTTGGCACCCACTCAGTGGCAACTGAAAACAACATGTAGCTATAACCTTTATTTATTTTCCTTCAAAACCAACTACATTAAAGAAGACAAGTCTACTCTGCTGTTTCCCCATCTCTTGTACATCTTTGAACCTACATGACTTCGAATGCTTTCATTGACTAGAATTCCCCAGTGACCTAACTGCCACAGCAGAAGAATTTCTGTCCACATTTGATACCACTTACTATGTCATTCCTTCTTGACATCCTCTCCTTGGCTTCTATAGCCTTTCTTTCCTGATCCCCCGCATCTTTCTCTGATGGCTTCTTTGCAATGCCATCTATAGACTTGTTTTCCTTCACTGACAGACCCGTTAAACAGTGATGTCCCCTAAGCTTCTGTCTTTGGCTTTTATTCAACTTCATAAACCATCTCATCCACTCTTGTAGCTCAAATTACCCCCAGCATATTCATGGTCATCAAATCCACTGCCAGCCTTGACCTCTACCACAAACTCTGTCTCAACCAATTTATTTCTCATCCTCTAGGTACCCATCTGAATGTCCCACCAACTATGCAAGGTCAACATGACCGAAGATGATCATTCCACTTCCAGCTTGCCCCATTTGTCTAATACTCCCACAGTGTCACAGTCCAAACCAGAGAGTCAAAAAAAGGGCAAAGACACAAAATTAAGACAAAAATAAAAATAAAGCCAAATGAGTGCACTATCAAAAAGTAGTGACAACATATAAGGTAAGTGCCCCTACTGAAAGCAAAAAGAACTCAGTGGAGATTTTGTTATTTAACTCA
>NW_006921679.1:8555573-8556481 GCF_000298275.1 Orycteropus afer afer | reverse complement strand
TATGGAGAATTGAGGTCTTGAAAGATAAACTGATACATCTTCAGCGACATGTCAACACAGCGGAAGGAGGAGTTGCAGTTTAGTGGTTAAGAACATGGACTGGAGAGCCCAGAACTGGGTCAAGCATTGGATCCACCACTATGCTAGCCCTCGGCAGTGATGTACTTAGTGGGTTTGGCACTCAGATCAGATCTTTTTATAATTTTGTTAACAGCCTCCTCCTTTACATAAAAAATTATTTTCCATAATATTCATGAAATAAAAACACATAAATTGACCAGAAAAGAAACACTACATGACTCTATAGACCAAAGTTTATTAATAGTTACCGGGATGGGAAGGAAGGGGATTCAAATGAGAGGAAGAGAGAGAATAATTTTTTGGAAGGCAGTGAGTACGTTTCTGTTTATGATTAAAGGAAATGGCTGTATAACATGATTAATGTAATTGATATCACTAAGTTGTACACCTGAAAAAGTTTAAATTGGCACATGTTGTGTTATATATATTCTGATAACAACAACAACATAAATAGCTGCTGAGGCTGCTCTATGAACAACCAAACACCTCATGAGATTTGTTTTCTTGGTATGTAGGTTTAGGGTCATGATTTCATGAGACATTCCAGTCAATCCGCCCAATATAGTTTCTAGTGTTACTGCCTCGGAAACCCAAGGAGGGATCGCTGTGAGTCAGGTCCGACTTGATGGCACATAACAACAACACAACATTCTACCTCCTGGTTCACTGAACAATGCTGGGGGTCTTAGAAGCTTGCTAGCAGCCATCTAAGGTACGATAATTGGTCGCTATTCACCTGCAATAATAAAGGAAGAAGGAGAGTCAGAAACAGGAGGAAGAAATGGAACATGTGGCTAATTGCCTTCATGAACCACTGACTACTTTTC
>NW_006921679.1:8553516-8554843 GCF_000298275.1 Orycteropus afer afer | reverse complement strand
TGGTGGAATAATTTAGAAAAAGATGTCAGGAATAGTTCCGCAACTTGAAACTTAAAGAATATACTCAATACCCCTGAACTGTACATGTGCAAATTCTTGAACTGGTGTACAGTTCAATTCTTAAACTGCATATATTTTCACCAAAAAAAATTAAGGAAGAAACATAGCCAAAATTATTTTTATTAAACTCCATGTAATCATGACAGTAAATAATTATTATAATACAAAAAGGAAATAGGACTATTCATTCAATAGTTTTTGCATCTGCAAAAATGTCTGAACTTTGATCCTTTGGTTACAGGCTGAAATAACATGTATGTCAATAATGGTAACTAATAAATGAAATTTAACAAAACAAAAACATTCGTGCAAGGTATAATTTAGGGACCTACTGAATCATACTACTACATTTTATTTTCTTCATTTGGTCTTCAATTTCGAAACAGTGAATAATTAAGAATAAATTTCAACTTTAAGGATATTATTAAATTCAGTAACATTTTATATAAACAAAACTGTACGCTCACCAGACAAAAATATCACACACACCCCACTGTATATTCTCTTTCACTGTTTTAAACACAAACCCCCAAGTAGTCAAATAAAATGACAGAACTGAACTCAAGTTCAATTTTGTAGTGATTACCAACTCTGCTCTGCTGAGATTTACGTCACAGGTACTCCTTAAACTCAAGAATATGGAGCACCATGGGGGTCATGCAGAACTGCACCCCAGCAAGCTCAAGCAAGTCCAATCCCTTAGGGCCTTAATCTCCAAATGAGCACGTACAGCTGAGCCCATGAGCAATGGGGGCCCAAAGAGTAACCAGAGTTCTCCTAATTGATTTCCATGTAGAATACAGTACTAATTAAAGAGTGCTAGTTTTAAGTGTAGGAACTCTGGTGACATAGTGCCTAAGGCACTTAACTGCTAACCAAAAGGCTGGCAGTTCAAATCCACCAGCCACTCCTGGGAAGGAAGGTTGGGCAATCTACTTCCGTAGTGATACTGCCTCAGAAACCCAAGGAGGGGTTGCTATGAGTTGGATCCAACTCCGCGGCAATGGGTACAGTTTTAAGTGTATTCGTGTATAGGTGTGTGCATGTGCAAAAACGGCAAGGAGGCCACATATTCTGACCTCCTCTAATCTCACAAGAGGAAGACAGCAGTAACCCAAGGCCTATTACTGCCAGGCCAAACATGCTGCCTCGCTCCAGCCCCTTCACCAACCCTTCCTCCCAAAGCACCCACCACCTCTCTCCTGGGTTCGATAATTCACTGCAGTGGCCACACAGAACTCACAGATTACAAGGTTTATTAGGGAAG
>NW_006921679.1:8547071-8551096 GCF_000298275.1 Orycteropus afer afer | reverse complement strand
AATCAGGAGCTCTTCACTTGCTCATAGAAAATCTCACCTTGGAGTTTACAAAGACTTATGGGTAGAAAAGCCACACAAAGTAATTTACTACACTGCAGCATGTATGTGTGTATGGGCTCAAACATAGGAATGATTCTGAAGATGGTGCAGGACCGAGCAGTGTTTTGTTTTGTTGAACACAAGGTCACTACAAGTTGAACCAACTCAATGGCACCAAACACACACATGTGTGTGTGTGTGTACTTGTATAGATACATATGTATATAGATATGTGGATAGATGATTAATAGACATCAACATATAGATATATCCTCCACCCATGTGTCAGTTTGTTGTCCTGTGGTGGCTTGAAAGCTGCTGTGATGCTGGAAGCTAATCACCCAATATTTCAAATACCAGCAGGATCATCCATGGTGGACAGGTTTCAACAGAGCTTTCAGATGAAGACAGACCAGGAAGAAAGACCTGGTGACCTGCTTCCAAAAATTAGGGAATGATAACCTATGGACCACAACAGAACATTATCCAGCTTGTTTGCTTGGGACACGGCATCAGGAGGGATCAGTTGCTGGAGAAGGACATTATGTTGGGTTAAGTGGAGGGCCGATGGGGGTGAGGGAGACTCTTGGGGAGACGTATGGCACAACAGCCACCATGATGAGCTCAAACATGCCTGAGCTGATTAGGATGAGGCAGGACTATGCAACTCTTCAGTCTGTTGTGCCTGGGGTCACCATGAATTGGAGCCAATTCAACGACAGCTAAAAACAACAACAAAAACCACAGTAATGAAGTACCAAAAAATAAAAAACACTGCCATAGAGTTAATTCTCAATCATAGCAACCCCCATAGGGTTTCCAAGGCTGTAAATCTTTTCAGAAGTAGATTGCCTCATTTTCCTCCCACCGAGCAGCTGGTGGATTTGAACCACTGACTTTCTGGTTAGTAGCCAAATGCCTTACCCACTGTGCCATCAGAGCTCCCTTACAGGAATAAAATATCTCGCAATAAATCTAACCAGGGATGTGAAGGACTTATACAATGAAAACCATAAAACACTGCTGAAATGAAGTTAAAGACAGCTTAAATAAATGGAAATAAGTTCTGTATTCGTGAATTGGAAGACTTAACATTGTTAAGATGTCAGTATTACCCAAAGCAAACTATAGATTCAATATACCTACTGGGAGAATATCGTTGGAATCTATACATCTGACAAGAATCTAATAACCAAAACATATATAAAATATCAACAACTTAACAACAAAAAAATAATCCAACCATAAAATGGACAAAGGACTTGACTAGACAGTTCTGCAGAGAGGATATTTAAATGGCCACCAAACATACAAAAAGATGCTCAACCTCATTAGCTATCAGAGAGATGCAAATCAAAACCACTATGAAATACATTCCACTCCCACCTAAGATAGCTAAGATTTAAAATAAATAAGAGATGTGGGCAAGGATGTGGAGAAATTGGTATTCTTATCCATTGCTGGTGGGAATGCAAAATGGTACAGCCACTGTGGAAAACAGTGTGGTGGTTCCTCAAGAAACTAAAACTAGAACTACCATATAAGTCAGTAATTCCATTCCTGTTGTTGTTGTTTTGTGCCGTCGAGTCCAACCCGACTCACAGTGACCCTTCCTTGGGTTTCCGAGGCAGTATCACTACAAAAGTAGATTGCCCCATCTTCCTTCCACTCCTAGGTAACCCAAAATACTTGAAAAGAGAGATTCAGAGACTTGTACATCAACGTTCATTGCAGCACTATTCACAATAGCCAAAAGTTGGAAACAACCTGAATGTCCATTAACAGATGGATGGATAAAAGATGGTACACACACACAAAGAAATACTATTCAGCCAATAGGAGACGGGAAGTCTTGATAGATGCAAAACACCTCATAATGTGGAGGAAC
The DNA here is from genome assembly GCF_000298275.1 of Orycteropus afer afer. Lineage (NCBI taxonomy): Eukaryota > Metazoa > Chordata > Mammalia > Tubulidentata > Orycteropodidae > Orycteropus > Orycteropus afer. The sequence goes on along the minus strand of NW_006921679.1, from coordinate 8,549,169 downwards.
CTGGAGGTCATTATGCTGAGTGAGATCTGTCAATCACAAAAGGACAAATATTGTTTGAAACCGTTACTGTAAAAAGTCAAGAAAAGGATGACACATGGAAAAAAAAAAATTCTTTGAAGGTTACCAGGGGTGGGAGAGGATAGGAGGGTAAATTACTAATTAGAGGGAAGACACATATTAACTTGGATGAAAGGAAAGGCAATATACAAGAAGGGGGAGGGCAGCACAAGACAATCAGGCAAAGGAAGACGCTGGGAGGAGAACAGAGTTAAAGGCAACAGAGGTGAATACCAGCACACACCCAGTCCTGCAATAACAGTAAAGACAGTACTCCAAGAGTGGATGCAGAAACATGCACGCCAAATAGGCGTGGGAAGGCAACTGGCACTACAGGCACAAACATATAAAGATTTGACAGAGGATATTTCTACGTTCGTATTCACAGGTGCTGCAAATACACCCACAAATATAGTAGAGCATATAGGGGCAAAGTTATAAAAACTTGCTGGCCATAACCAAACACCTTGAGGGAATAAGCCACTGGACATGAGGGCTCAGGGGACATCAAGGTCAACTGGCATAATATAGTCCACAAAGACAATGTTCTACATCCTACTTGGGCAAGTAGCAACCAGGGTCTTAAAAGTTTGCAAGCAGCCATCTAAGGTAGGGATATCGTTCTCTCTCCATCAGAGACAAAGAAGAGTGAAGAAAATCAAGGACACATGGAAACAATTAGACCAAAGGACCAAGGAACTATGCAAACCTCAGTCTCTTCAAGGCTGAGACCAAAAAGACTACGTGGTGCCTGGCTACCACTGTTGACCGCTCTGAACAGAATCACTATAGAAAGCCCTATATACACTGGGAGAAAAATATGGAAGAAAACTCAAAATCATAAAAAAGAAAAGAAAATGACCAGACTTACTGCTCTGATAGAGACTGGTGGGACCCCAACAGTATAGCCCTTAGTCACCCTTCAAGCCTGGAACCAAACTCATCCCTGTGGCTCAACTTTCAGTCAAACAGTTGACAGGCCTGTAAGGTGAACAAAACACCAGGGAGGTACACACCTCTTAGAACAATCAAACATATGAGATCAAAGGGCAGCATTTGCCCAGGGATATAGCTCAGAAGGAAAGAAGGGCAGATGGAACCAGTGAACACAGGGAGGAGGTGGGAAAAGTGCTGTTACATTGTGGGGGTTGCAATCAGTATCACAAAACAAAATATGTATGAAATGTTGAATGGAAACTAGTTTGCTATGTAAAATTTCACCGAAATCACAATAAATAAATAAACACACATACTCAGATATATATTAGCAAATTAGTCCAACAATGTATAAAAGGATAGTGCATGAGAAATAAAGATTTAACCCACATAATGCAAGGTTGGTTTAACATTTAAATACCAATTAATGTAATTCTCTATATTAACTGAATAAAGGAGAAAAGCAAAAAAGAGTCACCCTTCAAGCCTAGAATTAAACTCACTCCAGTGGCTTAGCTCTCAGCCAAACATCAGACCTCCAAAAATCAAAACCAAACTCACTGCTGTCATCAATTCCTACTCATAGCGACCCTTCCTTGGGTTTCCGAGGCGTTATCACTATGGGAATAGATCACCCAATCTTCCTTTCGAGGAGGGCTGGTGGGTTTGAACTGCCAGCCTTCTGGTTAGCAGACAAATGCCTTAGACACTACACCATCAGAGCTCCCAACAATAGACCTACGAGCTGAATATCTACACCAGCACTTCTTAGAAAAATCAACCATGGGTGATCAAAAGGGCAGCATTTGTGCAGGGAGAAGCTGGGCAGGCAGGAACGCATGGTAAGAAGCACACAGGGAAAGGGTAGCCATAGGGAGGAAGTGGGAGAGAGCTGTTACCTCGTAGGGATTATAATCAGTATTTCGAAACAAACTGTATAAACTCTTGAATGGAAAATGAATCTGCTCTGTAAAATTTCACCCAAATCACAATAAAAAGTTAACCAAACAGGTTCCGGAAAGATGGCGGACTAGGCAGAAGGATTGCACAGACCCTCTTCAACAAAGAAAAGGGAAACCAATTAACACAGACACAGAAGATAATC
>NW_006921679.1:8522336-8537811 GCF_000298275.1 Orycteropus afer afer | reverse complement strand
TGGGTAGAAAAGCCATACTAAGTAATTTACTACACTGCAGATACCATGCTTGGTAAAGTGGAGTGTCAATGAAAAAGGGGAAGGCCCTCAATGAGATGGACTGACACAGTGGCTGCAATGATGGGCTCAGGTGTAGCAAGGATTGTGAGGCTGGCACAGGATCGGGCAGTGTTTCATTCTGTTGTACACAGCATCACTATGAGTTGTAGCCAACTTGACGGCACCTAACAACACTAACAAGGGCATGACAGTTCATGAACATGGGTTTGAATATCTCTCAGGATCAAGATTTATAGGGACTAAGAGCGTTCACCACTGCTTAAAGACCAAACGCTGCTTTTCACCTGCAACCTACAATCATTGATCAAAATCTGGGAGTCAGGAAAGCTCCACAGGGAGAAACTGAACTCCAGATCACTGAAGGCTAGAATGGTTGACAAGTGGATTTGCAAGTTCCCAGTGGAGACAAATCCTTATCAAATATGTGAATGTGCAGACTGATCTCTTTCGGAAAAAATAAAAACATTTATAAGCACCTAAAGTTAAATTACATTGCTTTCACTGTTACTTACATAAATACAAATACAAATCTAGTTCTATGTAATTTCTGTTTTTAGCTCTTGTGCAACTATAAATACAACATAAACCCAAAACCAAACTCACTGCCATCGAGTCAATTCCCAATCATAGCAACACCATAGGGTTTCCAAGGTGGTAAATCTTTATGGAAGTAGATTGCCCCATCTTCTTTCTGCAGAATGGCTGGTGGGTTTGAACCTCCAATCTTCTGGTTAGCTGTCAAATGCTTTAGGCACTGTGCCACCAGAACTCCTTATAAATACAACATAAATTTACAAAATAAATAAATGTAATAGTTATACCATTGGGCACTAGAATCAGAATGGATGAGTTCAAATCTAGTTCCACCATTTATTAATTCTGTTATCTTTTTAAATATTATTTAATCTCTCCAGGCCTTAGTTTCCCCACCTGTAAAATTGGAATGATACTTCATATGATATAGGTTGCTCAAGAATTAAATGAAATCATCCATATAAGCCAGTAAGAAATGTTTAGCAAATTTTAACCATAGTTTTATTGCTTTCATTATTACAAAACCAAATAAAATGCAAAGTCAATTAATAAAAAAGCTTGTATATAAGCCAGATGAATTAGAAATATTAAATAAGTGTGGTGTAGTAAATTACACAGTGTGGCTTTTCTAGCCATAAGTCTTTGTGAACTCTTGGTGGAATTTGCCATAAGCAACCAAGTAGCTCTTGATTGTTACAGTTATCCACTGGGGTATTTCTGTTGGAAGCAGCACAAAGTAATCTTCTGCGAAGTTTGCTCTCTCAGGTGTATAGAATTCTGATGTTGGGATTGGTTAGTTTGGCCACTCTGCCAGGCTCAAAAGGACCCCTCCTAGAGGCAGAAGGTGTCTCTCTGACAGCTGGCTGAGAAAGACATGCTGCTGAGAGAAATGCACTCCTGAGAGACATGCACTTGCTGAGAGAGAGACACGAGAGACATGCGCTGTTGACAGAGATGTGAGAGACACACATTGCTGAGAGAGAGAGAGACATGAGAGACACGTATTGCTGAGAGAGACACTGAGGGATACGCACTGCTGGGAGAGAGGCTGAGAGGGACTGTCGGCTGAGAGACAGCGGACTGTGAGAGACTGTGTGTTCCTAAACTTGAATTGTAGCCTGTTGCTTCCCTAATAAACCCCATAATCTGTGAGTTGTGTGTGGCCACTGCAGCAGATTATCAAACCCAGCAGAGAGGTGGTGGGTGCGTGGGAGGAACAGCTGGTGTCAGGGTTGATGAAAGGGCTGGAGGGGGACGGCATGTCTAGCCCAGCAGGAATAAGCCTTGGGCTACTGATGGTGATTCTGTCCTCCTCTTGTGGGGTTAGAAAAGGTCAGAAGATGAGGCCTCCTTTTCCCTTTGGTAATAAGAGTGGATATGTACACATATGTGTGCATATATTTATGCAAAAAGGTAGAAAGAGGTTGGTAAATAAATCAACAGAAATCTACATTATCTTGTTTTATGCTACAGAGTTCCATGATTTTATAGTATCCACAATTTTTGCTTACAAATACACTAAGCTATTGTGGTAGTTAAGTTTGTGAGTCAACTTGGCTGGGCCTGGTTGAGTGGCTGGGCAGCTGGATGTAGTATTCCTCATAATGAGACTGGTAATCAACTCCATGGTGGAATCTACTGTGAGCAGCTGAGTAGCTGCCTTAGGGATGTGGTCTGCTTCCTGTATATAAAGGGAAGCCTTGGGGAATGCTCTCTAGCTTATGGCACGCTTGAACCCTGCATGTAGCCCTGTCGTTGTTCAACAGCCTGCTATACTGCTGACCTCAGGACTTTCAGTGGACTTGAATCAATGGCCTGCTATGTGGTTTGTTAACATCAGGACTGCGCCTTTTTACTTGTCAACCTTAGGCTTGTCAGCCTCAGCAGTCAGCAGCTGTCTGAGTGAAGAAAAGCCTCCACCTTCAGTGGGCTGGGAGCAGAAGGCAGAGCTGAAGCCCAAGATTGAGGGGCTTTCACCCAGCCCCTAGAGCCTGGCACTTTGAACTCGGACTTAAAGCCTCCAAATTATAAGAAAATAAACTCCTGTTTCTTCAAGCCATCCCATTTGTGGCATATTCTTGTCAGAGCGGCACTAGGGAACTGAAACACCCATGCCAAGATCTCTGTCCACAGACAGTAACTCTGATTCCAGTCCTCCCACAAACACAAACAAGCTATTCCCTCCTGTACTTAAAATTAACTTCTTGTCATGAAGTTGATTCCAACTCATAGCAGCTATATAAGACTGAGAAGAACTGCCCCATAGGGTTTCCAGGGCTGTCAATCTTTTTTTTTTTTTTTTTAATTTTTATTGTGATTTGGGTGAAAGTTTACAGAGCAAATTCATTTTCCATACAGCAGGTCATACACATTTTCCTTCACGACATTGACTGCAATTCCCCACAATGGAACAGCTTTCTTCCCACTTCCTCCCCACAGTTACCTCTTCCCTGTGTCCTTTCCCCTCATGCACTCTCACCCCCCAAGCTATCTCCTTATGAAAACACTCCCCTTCTGTTCTCCCAGCATTGATCACTCCAAGGAGTGTATCTACCTGATATAAATGTTCACCTCCTATGCCTGTCTATCATTTGGCTGGAAGCCACAACAGTGAGTTCAGTTCCAGACCTGAGATGTAACTAGGGGCCATAGTCTTAGGGGTCTCAACAGGCTCTATCAGACCAGCAAACCTGGTCTTTTTTTTTACGATTTTGAGTTTTGTTCCACATTGTTCTCCCACTCTATCTAGGATCTCCTGTACTGATCTCCTTCTGAGGGCTTGACAGAGGTAGCCAGGCACCATCTAGTTCTTCTGGTGTCATGATCATATAAGCTGAGGATCACATGGTCTACCAGTCCCTTGGACCAATTGTTTCCATGCGTCTTTGGTTTCTTCATTCTTTTTGGCTCTGAATAAGGAGAGACCCATTGTTGCATCTAGATGGCCACTTGCAAGCTTTTAAGACCCTAGTCGCTACTCACCAAAGTAGGATGTAGAACAATGTTTTCGTGTAGCATGCTATTCTAATTGAGCTTGACGTCCCTTGTAACCATGATCCTGATCCCACAGGTGCAACTACTCATTCCCTCCAGGTAGCTGGCTGTGGCCAAGAAGCCACCACAACCTTGCCCCTTGTCAGCTCTACTACATACCTGGACATTCTTACAGCACATGCATATAAGCATGTAGATACATTGTCTGCTAACCCTGTACTTGGTCATGGACACACTACCCTGTGCCTAGACATACCTGATCGTTCAAGGCTGTCAATCTTTACGGAAGCAAAGCCCAAACCAAACCAAAGGCCAGTAAGTCGATTCCAACTCACAGTGTCCTTACAGGAAGGACAGAATAGAACTGCCCCATGGGGTTTCCAAGAATATATTCTTTACAGAAGCAAAGTCCAAACCAAACCCACTGCTATCAAGGTGATTTAGAATAATAGTGCCCCTACGGAACGGAGTGGAATTGCCCCATAGGGTTTCCAAGTCTGTAGTCTTTATAGAAGCCAATTGCCACATCTTCCTCCCGTGGAACAACTGGTGGGTTCGAATCACAGCCAGGTGCTTGATCACTTCACCACCAGGGCTCCTTTTATATATTGAAAATTAATTCTCCTGAAATATCTAAGTGAATATAGGTAGTCCTCCACTTACAACATATTTGAGTTACAATGGATTACATTTAAAACAGTCTGTTGCAGAGTTTGTCCACTTCCTTCCTCACAGGGGCTGGTGGGTTTGAACTGCTGACCTTCTGGTTAGCAGACAAATGCCTTATCCACTATGCCACCAGAGCTCCTTCATGACACTGTCGCAGTGTGTAACTGACTTATGTTACCATTCTCAGGTGTTCACTTACAGATGTTCAAAGATCGGATTTATAAAGATATTGATAATAAAAGGCAATAATAATGAAAACTAAAAAAAAAAGGTACTTGTTTCAGAACTGACTTACGATGGACTGAACAAAACTTTATCAAAATACACGTGGTGATAGAAATATGACAGCTGGCAGGCAAAACAGTCATACTGAAGGAAGTCAATGTTTCTACCTCCTCTTGACATAGCCATTATCTGAAATAATTTAATTTACTCCGCTACATAGGCACTAGAATGATTAACGAACTCTAATTTGTAAAGGTAGCATTAAACATTAGTATGAGGCACTTTTAACAAAGATGGAATACTGAGGGAATAATTATGATATTCCTCAGCAAATGGCTGTATTGTTTTGAAATAAAGAGCTCTATTTTTAAAATTGTCGAAGCTGGGTAACATATTTCATTGCTAGACTGTAACAGTTTCAAAACCTCCACTCTTTACTGGAATAAAAATAAAAGAGTAATTTCTGGGGACTGCATAATTTCAAGAAGGTTCTTCTCCAACAGTGGATCTACAATTAAGCATTCAGATTAATTATTATGCACCATGCCAAATTCCCTTAGGGATGCTCAGAGCAGAGTCCCAGCCCTAAAAATCTGATAGCACAAAAAACAAGGAAAACAGAAGGGACAGAGAAAAAGACTGGCTCCGTATTCACAATTCAATAAAATTCTAATTACCCATTTCGACAAAGGTTAAAGTGTTTACAATTTCAGGGTAAAGAACCTTATCTGTGTTTGTTTGGTTGCAGGGTGGGGAGATGTGGGAGGGGACAGTCACCATGAATTGACTATGAACTTACATCTAACTTCATTCTCTTATTGTTGTTGTGTGCAGATGATTCAGACCTGACTCAGGGCGACCCCTCCTTGGGTTTCCGAGGCAGTATCACTACAGAAGTAGATTGTCCAACCTTCCTTCTGAGAAGTGGCTGATGGGTTTGAACCGCCAGCCTTCTGGTTAGCAGTCAAGTGCCTTAGGCACTATGCTACCAGAGCTCATTCTCTTAATCCCGTAAAAAGAGAAGCCAATTTCCTCTTTTAACAACAATAAGCACACACCTGCCCATGTCCAACATCTCCCAGCCCTGTCTTCTGTTCTCAGCACAGCTGGCTTCCTGGTAGCAGCTGCAGACTCAGGAAACACATTCAAGAGCCACTAACACCTAACATTTACCTTATCACTCTTCAGCCTGAGTATTCATTCTTCAGGCAATGTTCCTTGCAGAGAGGAAAACTCAGGTATGATATCCTTTTCACCCTAGTTACAGCTAATGACTAGTTAGTAATTGCTTTGGATATCAAAAAAATGAAATAGTGATAAAGCAACATTAGTAACAATTAGAACAGATGCCACCGCTGTGTGCTGTTGAGTCAATCCTGACTCATAACAAGCCCACAGGACAGAGGAGAACTGCCCCACAGAGCATCCTAGGCTGTAATTTCTTTTTTAATTTTTTACTTTAAGAGTTTGTTTTACATTCAACATTACGTGTACATTTAGTTTCAGCCCCATTCACCATGTCCAATCCTAACCCAGTCTCCTCCCTCCCTGCCCAGTAACCCTCCCCCCATGCCCCTCAGAGTTATGCACTCCTGTGTGTCCTGCATTTCCTCCCTGTGAATTTTGCCCCTCTGGTGCCCCATGGTCGATTGCTCCAAGGGATGCATTTCCACAGAGTATGTGGGTGCGTTACCCTGGGTTGAGTGGTCTGCGCATACATCTTATTAACTGTTGGACTGAGAGTCAGCCCCTGGGAGTGTGCTTTACTCCAGGCCCAGAATGTATCCCAGGACCATAGTACTGGGGGGTCTCACCAGACTCCATCCGAGCAGTAATTCTGGTCATTATTGAGTTTTTTTATTTTGTTCCATGTTTTCCCTCCCACTCTATCCAGGATCTACAGATTTGATCCTTTTCTGTGTGGTTGGCATTGGTAGCCAGGCACAAACCAGTTCTTCTGGTCTCAAGGGCCATCGTGTCCTAGGGCTGATTGCTTCCAAATAAGGCTGTAATTCTTACAGGAGCAGATCACCAAGCCTTTTCTCCTGTGGAGTCTCTGGGTGGGTTTGAACCACCAATCTTTTGGTTAGGAGCCCAGTGCTTAACCACCATGCCACTGGGGCTCCTAGTACCAAACCAAACCCACTGCCTTCTGACTCACAGCAACCCTTTAGGACAGAGTCCAACTGCTCCCTAGAGTTTCCAAGGCTATAAATCTTTACAGAAGCAGACTGCATCATCTTTCTCCTGCAGAGCAGCTGGTGGGTTCAAATTGCTTACCTTTTGGTTAGCAGTTGAGTGCTTCACCACTGCATCACCAGGGCTCCTTAGTACAAACAAGCAGCCACTATTTGAGTACTTACATAGAACACCAAACAGATAGTCTCATCTAATTCTTTGCACAATATGAGGTACAATTCCTATTACTAAACAGCCTTCAGTGTGGATTCCATCTCAACATAAAGAAAACCTCCTCACAGTGGCATGGATAAGCAACAGCATGACAAACAGGGAAAACACTGCAGTTATCAAGAATTTCATTTCACACAATCAACACTCATGGAAGCAGCAGTCAAGAAATCAAATGACATATTACACTGGGCAAATCTGCTGCAAAAGACCTCTTTAAACTGTCTAGCAGCAATGATGTCACTTTATAGACTAGGGTATGCCTAACCCAAGCCATGGTGTTTTCAATCACCGTATGTGCATGCAAAAACTGGACAATGAATAAAGAAGACAGAAAAATAATTGATGCATTTGAATCATGGTGTTAGCAAATAATACTGAAGATACCAAGGATTGCCGGGAAAAAATCTGTCTTGGAAGAAGTACAGCCAGAATGCTCTTTAGAATCAAGTATGGCATGACTTCAGGAGCTCTGCTAGCATAGCGCCTAAGGCACTTGACTGCCAACCAGAAGGCTGGTGGTTCAAACCCACCAACCACTCCTCGGAAGGAAGATGGGGCAATCTACTTCCGTAGTGATACTGCCTCGGAAAACCAAGGAGGGGTCACTATGAGTCGGGTCCGACTTGACAGCACATAACAACAACAACATGGTATGACTTCATCTCAAATACTTTGGGCATGTTATTGTGAGGGACCAGTCCCTGGAGAAGGACATCATGCTTGGTAAAGCAGAGGGTCAGCTAAAAAGAGGAAGACCCTCAACAAGATGGATGGACACAGTGGCTCAACAATGGGCTCAAACACAGCAATGACTGTGAGGCTGGCGCACGACCAGGCAGTGTTTTGTTAGGGTCACTGTGATGGAAGTGACTCAATGTCACATAAACACAACAAGAATAGCTTGAGATCAAATTAATGCAGAAGTAAGGAAATATCTATCAAAAATTGGCTCTCTCTCCAACAGAGCTGGTACCATCCAACTTGCTGGAGGAGGAAGACAGACAGCTCCCCTCTTGCAGTCCCCAGTATACCTGTGATCCTCTGGGGTGGTCTAAAGAAGTTTGGTGCTTTTGTGGGACCAAAAGCCTCGCCCCAACCCACCGTTCAAAAGAGTTGTTGCTAGTGTATAGTGTTCAAAATAGTTGCTACTCTTGGGTGTGCTGCTGAGTCAATTCCAACTGCTGTAGACCTCATGTAACAGAGCAGAACCTCCCCACAGGATATCCTAGGCTGTAATCTTCATGGAAGCAGATCACTAGGTCTTTGACCAGTACACTGCTGGGTGGGTTTGAACTGTTGACCTTTCAGTAAAAAGCTGAGTGCTTAACCACTGCATAACCAGAGCTCCTGTTCAAAATAGTAACCCCACACACCCCGAAAAAAAAACTCAGGAACACGAGAAATAGTATCATCCCCTTCTCTGTCACCAAAACTGAAACCCTAGGAATTACCCTTGTCCATTCCTCTTTCTAGTTCCAACCTCCTTTCAAAGTATTTGTAGTGACATTTTCTTCTTTTCCTAAAACCCTCCAGCTTCATGTCTTCCTCTTGGATAATTACAACAGCCTAATGACCCAAAAATACCATGGACTTCCAGAAGAACGAACAAATCTGTCCTGGAAGAAGTGCAGCCAGAAGGCTCCGTAGAAGTGAGAAGGGTCAGACTTCGTCTCATCTACTTTGGTCATGTTCTCAGAAGGAACCAGTCCCTGGAGAAGGATATCATGTGTGGTAAAGTGGATGGTCAGAGAAAAAGGGGAAGACTTTCGACCAGATGGACTGACACAATGGCTGTAATGATGGGCTCAGGTATAGCAAGAATTATGAGGATGGCGTAGAACCAGGCAGTGTTTTGTTCTGCTGCACACAGGGTTGCTGAGTTGGGGCCAACTCAATGGCACCTAAAAACAACGAGTTTCTAAACATGGCATGTCTGAGCATACACACTCCTGAGCCAGCAGGATCTGAAACACAAATAAAATTTTGCCACGTGCCTCCTTAAAAAGCTTTTCTGGGCTCCAGCTACCCGTCCCCAGTAGCCTGGCCCTTGCATAACATCTCACCCATCACCATTGAACATCATGTCTGGAAGAGCACACACTTGGCCGTTACACTTTTGCATCTTTGCACATGCATTCCCCACATCAACATCGCCTCATCCTTCAGGCTAACATCTACTCATCTTCCAACATCCAGCTCATTGGTTACTTCTGGAAAGACTCCCTATTTTTTACTCTTCTTCATTTATATAGTGTTGTGTTAACCCAAACTCCCAATCAATCACCCTTGATAGGAGTAAACTGGATGTATATTATCTAGTATACATCAAACACAAGATTTAAAATGGTACCTAAGTCTTAGTATTACCATCAGTTTCAATGTTGCTAGGGCCTAATATAAAGTCAGACTGGGCCAGACAAGGTAAGTTTCCTTCAAGGAAGGAGAGGACTCTTCTCAATGGGAATCCAAAGCAGGTAGTTCCAATGGGAGATGTAGAAAGAAGGTGTCAGAGATTATACAGATGTTGTTGTTGTTGTTGTTGTTAGCTGCCATCAAGTTGACCCCAATTCATGGCAACTTTACGACAACAGAACAAACTGTTGCTCGACCCCACATCACCCTCATGGAAGGGGATCTATGTGGGAGATCCTGGCTAGAGAGGGAGAACAATGTGGAACAAAACTCAAAATCATTTGAAGAAAAACAAAAGGGGGGGTACCAGGTTTGCTGGTCCGATAGAGCCTGGTGGAACCACTGAGACTATGGCTCCTAGCTACCCTTCAGGTCTGGAATTGAATCCACATCCGTGGTTTCCAGCCAAACAAAAGACAGGCATATGAGTTGAACATTTACCTCAGGTAGATACACTCCTTGAAGAGAACAATCATGGAAGAAAGAAGGGTTGCTTATGTACAGGAAGACAGCTCAGGGGGCAGGAGTGCATGGAGGGATAGACACTGGGAAGGGGTAACTATGGGGAGGAAGTGGGAGGGGAGCTGTTGCATTGTGGTAAACTGTGGTCAATGTCATGAGACAAAGTATATGTGAACTGCTGTATGGAAAGTGAATCTGCTCTGTAAATCTTCATCCAAATCACAATTTAAAAAAAAAAAAATGTACATAAAGAAATAAAGGAGTCAATCTGCTTATGATAACAGCAACAAAGCAAATAGAGGGAATAAAAGTTTTAATCACAAAATGTCCAAATGGAGAGGAAGACAGGACTGTGTCTTTATAGAATAGACTGTTCCAAACTTAGGGAGATGAGAAATTACTTCAGAGTAACCTCAAAGATAATTAACAATCCTTCTAAGCAAATGCAGAAAAAAAGAAAAACACAAGGGCTTAGTAAGCACAAAGCCAACAATAATGAAGAGAAGAGAAAAAATACTTGATAACAAAATGAATTCAGCACAGAAAAACAGTTAGAACAAGGAATTCACCAGCAACACAACAAAAAAACCAACAGAATGACAGCAATAAATTCACACCTATCACTAATTACACTCTATGTGAATGGACTAAATGTACCAGTCAAGAGAAAGAGAGTGGCAGATTGGACAAGAAAAGAAGATCTATCAATATGCTGCCTACAAGAGACCCACCTTAGACACAAAGATAAAAATAAATTAAAAATTAAAGGGTGGAAAAAAATATATCAAGCTAATGGCAATTGAAAAAGAACAGAAGGGGCAATATTAATTTCCAATAAAATAGACTTCAAGCTGAAAAACCACGTAAGGGACAAAGAAGGACACTATATGATGATTAAAGGGCCAATTGGCCAAGAGGACATTACCATAATAAATATCTATGCACGCACCCAATGAACAAGCTCCAAAATATGTAAAGTACATATTAACTGAATTGAAAGGAAAATAGACAACTCTACAATAGTAGTAGGAGACTTTAACACACCATTTTCAAGGAGGGACAGGACAGCTGGAAAAAAAATCAACAAAGATACAGAAGAACTCAACAACATAATCAACCAACTTTACCTCTTAGACATATACAGAGCACTCCACCCAACAAAAATACAACACATATTTTTCTCCAGTGTATGTGGATCATTCTCCAGAATAGACCATATGTTAGGACACAAAACTAGCCTCAAAAAATTCAAAAACACTTAAATACTACAAAGCATCTTCATGAATCACAATGCTATAAAATTAGAAATCAATAATAAGAGGACCAAGAGAAAAAAAAAATCAAATATGGGGAAATTGAATGATACACTGCTCAAAAACTACTGGGTAATAGAAGAAATAAAACACAAAATAAAAAGAATTCTTAGAAACAAATTAGAATGAAGATACAACTTATCAAACCTATAGGGCACAGCAAAAGCAGCACTCAGAGGTCAATTTATAGCAATAAATGCACACATGAAAAAAGAACAAAGAATCAACACTAACTCAACAACACCAACAACTAGAAAAAGAGCAACAAAAGAAACCTACAGTACCCAGAAGTAAGGAAATAATAAAGATCAGAGCAGAAATAAATAAAGCAGAAAACAAACAAAAAAAAATAGAGAAAACCAACAAAACAAGAAGTTGGTTCTTCAAAAAGATTAACAAAATCAACAAACCACTAGCAAATTTAACAAAGGAAAAGAAAGAGAAGATGCAAATAACACGAATAATAAATGAAAAGGGTGACATCACAACAGAACCAACTGAAATAAAAAAGAGAGTAACAGAATATTATGAAAAACAGTACTACAACAAATTTGAGAACTTAGAAGAGATGGACTAGTTTTTAGAAACACAAGACCTACCTAAACAATATCAATTATCAGAAATAGAATATTTGAACAGACCCATAACAAAAGAAGAAATTGAACAGGTCATAAAAAAAATCTGCCCACACACACACACACACCAAAAAAGTCCTGGCCCAGACGGCTTCAGGAAAGAGCTGATGCCTATCCTACTCAAACTATTCCAGAACACAGAAAAAGGTAGAATACTCCCAAATTCATTCCATGAAGCAAGCATAACTCTGATAACAAAACCAGGGAAAGACATCACTAAAAAGGAAAACTGCAAACCTATATCCCTCATGAATATAGATGCAAAAATCTTCAACAAAATCCTAGCCAACAGAATCAAACAACATATCAAAAAATAATAAATACATCATGACCAAGGGGGATTCATATCAGTTATGCAAGGACGGTTCAACATCAGAAAAACAATCAATGTAATCCACCACATAAGAGAAAAGAACCACCTGATCATATCAATCCTTGCAGAAAAGGCATCTGACAAAATCTAATACCCATTCCTATTTAAAACTCTCAGCAAAATAGAGATAAAAGAGAAAATCCTCAACATAATAAAGGGTATATATGCAAAGCCAACAGCCAACATTATTGTTAATGGAGAAAGATTCAAAGCATTTCTCTTGTGAATGGGAACCAGACAAGGATGCCCTCTATCACCACTTCTATTCAACATTGTTTTGAAAGTCCTAGCCATGGTAATAAGACAAGAGAAAGAAAAGGAATCCAAATTGGCAAAGAGGAAGTAAAACTATCTCTATTCACAGATGACATGATGCGCTACATAGGAAACCCAAGAGAATCAGCAAAAAAATTACTAGAAATAAGAGAAAGGTTCAGCAAAGTGGCAAGATACAAGGTCAACATACAAAAAATCAGTTGGATTCCTCTACAACAACAAAGAGGCCTCTGAAAAGGAAATAAGGAAAACAACACCATTCACAATAGCTACTAAAAAGATAAAATACTTAGGAATAAATCTCACCAGTGACACGAAAGACCTATACAAAAAAAAAAAAAAAAACTGCAAACACTACTCCAAGAAACTACAAGGGATCTATATACATGGAAGAATATGCTTTGCTCATGGATAGAAGACTGAATATTGTGAAAACGTCAATACTACCCAAAGCAATCTACACATTAAATGCAGTTCCCAGTACAGATTCCATCAACACTTTTTAAGGACATGGAAAAACCAATCACTAATTTCATATGGAAAGGAAAGAGGCCTTGGATAAGCAAAGCACTGCTGAAGAAGAAAAATAAAGTAGGAGGTCTCACACTCCCAAACCTCAAAACCTACTATATAGCCACAGTAGTCAAAACAGCGTGGTGTTGGTATAATGATAGAGAGACAGACCAATGGAAAAGAATCAGAAACAGACCCATCCATCTATGGACAGCTGATCTTTGACAAAGGCCCAAAACCCATTAAATGGGGAAGATACAGCCTCTTTAATGGTGCTGGCAAAATTGTATATCTACTTGTAGAAAAATGAAACAAGACCCATATCTCACCCCATACACAAAAACGAACTCAAGTTGGATCAAAAACTTAAATGTAAAACCCAAAATTATAAAGCTCATTAAAGATAAAATAGGGGCAAATCTAGGGGTCCTAATTTATGGCATAAATAGACCAGCAAACGTAACCCAGAATGCACAAGAGGTGGAAGAGAAGCTAGATGACTGGGACCTTTTAAAAATTAAATCCTTATGTGCATCTAAAGACTTTTCCAAAAAGGTAAAAAAGAAAACCTACAGACTGGGAAAAATATATTTGGCTCTGACATATCTGACAAGGGACATATCTCCAAAATTTAGAAAACTTCAATACCAAAAATACAAACAAGCAATTCAAAAATGGGCAAAGGAAATGAACAGACACTTCACTAAAGAGGATTCACATGCGGCCAACAAACACACAAGGAAATGCTCACAATCATTAGCCATTAGAGGGATGCAAACCAAAACAAGGGGATACCCTCTCACCCTAGCAATAATAGCAAATTTCAACAAGACAGAAAATAATAAATGCTGGCAAGGCTGCAGAGAGATTGGAACTCACACACTGCAGGTGGGACTGCAAAATGATACAACTGTTCTGGAAAATGGTATGGCATTTCCTTAAAAAACTGAAAATAGAAATACCATTTGATCCAGTGATTCCATGCCTAGGAATAGATCCTAAAGAGGTGAGAGACAGAACACAGACAGACATATGCACACCCATGTTCACTGCAGTACAATTCACTATCACCAAGAAATGGAAACAACCTAAATGCCCACCCACAGATGATTGATTAACCAAATTGTGGTACAGTCTCCCAATGGAATACTATGCAACATTAAAAAATAATGAAGAATACACGAATCATCTCACAACATGGATGATTTTAGAGGACATTATGCTGAGTGAGATAAGTCAGTCACAGAAGGACAAATATTGCATGAGCCCACTATTGTGAAAAGTCAAGGAATGTTTACTCATGGAAGGAAACTCACTTTGTTGGTTACTGGGGATGGGAGGGAAGGGAGGGGATAATCTCAGACTATTTGGGGGTCACATGCTGATTTGGGTGAGGGAAGGGATGGTATGGAAAGAGTCTGTGACCCACATAGTGACACTGGGGAAAGGAAAGACACTGAAATGTACACAAAAGATATAGACAACACAGGCAAATACTATTATAGGCACAACACTGCATTATCACTAGCACCAAATAACAGGCTATGGATTAATGCACACATGGGTGAGAAGAGCACGTGGGGTAGGTGAACAGGAATACATCCTAGACCAAGGATAGATGAGGCTGAAGATAATCTTACATAGGCACTTGTACTACAAAATTACCAACATACATTGCAGTAGCAACAGAAGACAGGGTGGGAGGAACATCACAGAGATAACCAAACATCTTGTGAGAGAGAACAACCAGGCCTGAAGGCTCGGGATCATAGTCTCAGGGGACATCAGGCTCAGGTGGCACACATAACTCATAAAAATTTTGTTCTGCAACCTACTTTGGTTGAGTAGTGACTGGAGTATTAAAAGCATTCGAGCAGCCGTCTAAGATACAACTATTGGTCTCCTGTTAGATGGAGCAAAGAAGAATGAAGAAAATCAAAGTCATCTGGAAACAACTAGTCCAAAGATAAGATGGACCTTGAGAACCTCAGCCTCTATGACCCCAGACCAGAAGAACTAGATGGTGTCCAGCTACCAATGCCAACCACTCAGAAAGGGATCAAATCTGGAGATCCTGGATAGAGGGGGAGGAAAAATGAACAAAATTCAAAAACATAAAATGACCAGAATTACTGGTCGGATAGAGACTAGTGGAACCCTCAAGACTACAGCCCCACAAGGTTATGGTCATTGCTTGGTCACAGCCAGCTACCCAGAGGGACCGAGTAGTTGATCCTCTGGGCTTGGGACCATAGTCGCAGGGGACATCAAGCTCAATTGGCATAACATACTATACAAAACATTGTTCCACCTCCTACCTTGGCGAGTAGCGACTGGGATCTTAAAAGCTAGTAAGCTGCCATTTAGATGCAACAATGAGTGTCTCCTCGTTAAGAAGAAAGAAGAAAACCAAATGAATGGAAACAATCAGTCCTAGAGACTGGTACACCATCTGATTTGCAACCTATACAACTATGAGACCAGAAGAACTAGATGCTTCCCGGCTACCACTGTCATCCACTTGGAAGGGAGATCCTGCATAGAGAGGGAGAACAATGTGGAACAAAACTCAAAATCATTTGGAGGCAAAAAAAAAA
>NW_006921679.1:8511241-8521931 GCF_000298275.1 Orycteropus afer afer | reverse complement strand
AGCATGAAAACGGACTCACTTACATGGATTGGCTCTCAGCCCAACAGCAGAAAGACCCACATACAGAACACCTACCCCAGGTCAATGCACCCACCTACTTTAGGGAGATGCACCCCTTGGATCAAGCAGCCATGGCACACCAAAGGGGTAGCATTCACATAGAGGGAAGGATGGACAGACAGGAATGCATGGACGAGAGGGGCACACAGAGGGGGTGGCCACAGGGAGGAGAGGGAAGGAAAGTTTCTTATGGCTGGGGATGGTAATCAGGCCCATGAAACCAGATGTGCATGAGCTGTTGAATGAAAAACAAGTTTGCTATGGAAATTTGTACCCAAAGCACAATTTAAAAAAAAATTAAAGATCACAAATCCATCCACAAAATAAATAACAATAACAACAACAACCAAACCAGTTGTCATTGAGTCCATTCCAATTCATGGCAATCCCACATATATCAATCAGTCATATTCTGCTCCATAGGGTTCCCAATGGCCATGACCTTTTGGATGTAGATCGACAAGCCTTTCTTCTGAAGTGATGCTGGGTAGATGTGAACTGCCAACCCTTCAGTTAGTAGCTGAGTGCTTAACTGTGCTGTCCAGAGACTCCTTTGTATCTCCAAGTTCAGATTCAATTTTGAACTTCCTATTCACATATTCTGATGCTTAATTCTTTTTAATTAGTAAGAATCAGAGATGCTTCCAGGTACATATGGGATAACAAAAGTTAACAGAATTTAAGAACGGGAGAGAAGGGAAATAGGTTGTCTTGGTCTCTAGGGTTGCCAGAACAGAAATACCACAAGTGGACGGCTTTAACAAACAGGAATTGATTTTCTTACAGTTTGGGAGGCTAGCAGACTGAGTTCAAAATGCCAGCTCTAGTGGCTGGGTGAAGGCCCCTCGACCTTGGGCTTCAGCTCTGCCTCTTGTTCCAAGGCCACTGGAGCTGAAGGCTTCTTTTGACTTATGCAGCTACTGGCTGCTGAGGCTGACAAACCCAAGGTCAGCAGATAAAATGGCATAATCCTAAGATCAGCAGGCAACATGCAGGCCACTGGTTCAAGTCCGGGAACTAGAGCTGAAGACTTGGCCAAATGTAGGACCCAAAATGTGCCAAAAAGCTAGAGACCTTTCCCAAAGCATCTCCTTCTATACTGGAAGCAGGCCACACCCTGAAGGTAACTCCCCTTCAAATATCTAGCACCGCACAGTAGATTGCACCATGCAGGTGATTACAATCTCTTCATAGAGAATAATTACATCCAGCTTCCAAGACACTCAAAACCACAGCCCAGCCAAACTGACATTCAACCTTAACCCCCACATAGGTACTGACCAAAAACCGAATGCCTTCAACTGTTTTTACAAATGGAAATGGCATAGATCTTTCTATGAGCAAATTCAACCCACACTCCTTATCACTCACACAGCATCAGCTTGATAAAGACGTCCTGGTGCAAGTCTGTTCTAGACATCTGCTGTTTCAAATATAAAACTGGTCTTTGGCTTGTTCATTTTAATATTCCTAAATATATGACTGAAGAAAGCTCACACCGTCCAACTGGAATGTACAAGGACAAAGGTATTTCAATCTTCCTACTTTCATTTATATGATGCTTCAGCATTTTTGTCCAAAGTCTCGAACGAATCAAAGTTCTAACTACAAGATTCTTTTATGGTATTAATTGCTGCTGGTATGGATAAATGAAGGGCCTTATCTGCAGAACAATCAAATGTACCCAAACCAAATCTGTTGCCGTTGAATCAATTCCAATTCATAATGATCCTATAACCAAACCCACTGCCGTGGAGTCAGATCCGACTCATAGAGACCCCTCCTTGGGTTTCTGAGGTGGTATCACTATGGAAGTAGATTGCCCAACCTTCCTTCCAAGGAGTGGCTGGTGGGTTTGAACCATCAGCCTTCTGGTTCGCAGTCACATGCCTGAGGCCCAATGCCACCAGAGATCCCAATGATCCTATAGGACAGGGTAGAACAGGGTTTCCTAGGCTGTAATCTTTATGGAAGCAGCCTGCCTCATCTTTCACCTACAGAGTGGCTGGTGGGTTTGAACCTCTGATCTTTCAGTTACAAACCAAGTGCTTAACCACTGTGCCACTAGGGCTTCTTAACCAAGTAAATCTGACTCTGAAATAAAAACAGCACATACCAAAGGAATATCTTTAGGGCTCTTTTAAGGTAGGTAGAAAAAATGCTTTCAGTACAATCAACTACTTTTGATAATGATTTTTAATATTTTAAACCACGCCAAATCAAGTATAAGTGTGCAAACATTATATTTTAAGGGATAGATGTTTACATAAATCAAAAGGAAGTTATGACTCTTACTATATTGATACTGTTTCTTTGTTAAACTGTAAGCAGCTGAAGTGTTAAGACCAAATGCTACCTGAATTCCATAGCTTGAAAACAGACTGAAGTTGTCAGGGACTTCATTTCACTTGAATCCACAATCAATAAGCACAGAAGCAGCAGTCAAGAACTCAGACATACTGCACTGGGCAAATCTGCTGCAAAAGGCCTCCTTAAAGGGCTGAAGAGCAAAGATGTCACTTTGAAGATTAAGGTGCACCTAACCCCAGCCATGGTATTTTCAATTACCTCATATGCATGTGAAAGCTGGACAATAAATAAGGAAGACCAAAGAAGAGTTGATGCCTTTGAATTGCAGTGCTGATGAAGAATACTGAAAGTACCATGGACTGCCAGAAGAATGAACAAATTTTTCCTGAAGAAAGTGAAGCCGGAATGCTCCTTGGAAGGAAGAATGGCCAGATTGTGTCTCATCTACTTTGGTCATGTTGTCAGAAGGGACCATTCCTTGGAGAAGGATATCATGCTTGGTAAAAGTAGAGGGTCAGCGAAAAAGGGGAAGGCCCTCAATGAGATGGATTGACACAGTGGCTGCAATGATGGGCTCAGGTATAGCAAGGACTGTGAGGATGCAACAGGACCAGGAAGTGTTTTGTTCTGCTGTACACAGGGTCGCTGAGTCAATGCCAACTTGATGGCACCTAACACCAACATTCCTCCTCTCAGTGCTCAACATTAAGATCTGTTTTCTGTTGTTGGCTGCCACTGAGTTAGCCCACGACTCATGGATGACCTCATGCACAAAGGAAAGAAACGCTGTCTGGACCTGGGCCGTCCCATGATTGGTTTCAGATCAGACTCTCGCAATCTGTGGGGTTTTCATTGGCTGATTTTCAGAAGTACTTCCCTCGGCCTTTCTTCCTGGTCCATCTTAGTCTGGAAGCTCCGCTGAAACCTGTTCAGCATCACAGAAACCCACAAGCCTTCACTGACAGACGGGTGGGGGCTGCACCTCAGATACAATGACTGGGAATCGAACCCACGTCTCCTACGTGGAAAGCGAGAATTCTACCACTGAACCACCAGTGCCCTTAAACATTAAATCTAGTGGCATATATATCATTTATCACTACTGTTCACATACAATCTGGTTACAGAAAATGGTTTAGTAGTCTTCATTCCCCATCACCAAAATACCTCCTCAGAAATTAGGACCCCACCCAGCATGAAACTGTAAAACTCTCACTCAAAAGAACTCACTGCCATCGAGTCAATTCTGACTCACAGTGATCCCCGTTGGGTTGCCAAGGTGGTAAACCTTTACAGAAGTACATTGTCCCATCTTCCTTCTGTGGCACAGCTAGTGGGTTGGAACCCCCAACCCTCAGGTTAGCAGTCAAAATCCTTAGGCACTATGCCACCAAAGCTCTTTACTGTAAAACTAGGATCCTGTAAAAACCTAGCACACAGTGTCCAATTCCCTTTTCTGTAAGGGCAATATTGTATTTTAAACTTATCTTGGCAAAGCCAGCAAAATATTTATATAAAGCAATTTTCCTTTAGGACAAACTCAGCTGAAGATATGTGATACCTTGACCAAGCTCAACGATTAATGGGGATTTTTGCTAGCTCCAACTCCCACCTGACAAGGATGAGTCACTCAAAACCGAGGACTGCATCTGAAAACATTCCTCACTTGTTCTAAAGACTTCACTTCAAACACTGATGAGAACTGCCTTAAATTTCTGAAACTCACTATTTCAAACAGCATGCTGTCAACCACATAGGAGGATGCCTGGGCCTGATTTTGATTATATAAATGTTGCCCATTCCTTTGATCACTAAATTATTTCAAGGTCTTTTCTGGGGAGGAAAAAAAAAGTCTGTAAAATTTTTTGAACATGCAAATACACAAAATTTTAAATTCACCACCAGGTTCTTCCAATTAACAAAGTAACAAGCTGTTTGGAAACATGTCCTATTTAGCTGAAAAAAAAGTAAAAGGAGATATGCTCATACATTTCTGTAAAAAAGCATCTGTTAGGTGGACAGACACAATCCTACATATAGGTATATATATCTTCAATATTCCATTGGTCACCATCCATGGCTAGAGGATGAAGGAGCCAAGTTACTAGAAGAAAAAAGATGACTTCATAATTCTCCACAGTTAGAATGATCCAGGTTCACTGGCTTCAGTAATGGAAAACTTCAATGAACCGACGACCACAGGCTTCACATCAAATACTGGGATTATCATAAGTTTCAAGAATAAGGTTTAGAGACTCATCTTCTTACATGGCACAGAACCTACCAGAAATACCAGGAATGGCTCTAAATCTGGAGTCACCATATAGCACATTCCCCAGGAAGGGTCAAGGCCAGATCCATCCAAAGGGTGACGTCACTGTTGCTCCAGGCCTTCACCCAAGTCCAGCCTCTTTCTGGGATCACACGAGACCATTCAATTCCCTGTCGTGAATTTAACCATCCCCCCCAACTGACCTTCCTCTATCCCAACAACAACCTCCCCCTCTCAGCATCAAGCAAGGTTCCCAAAGTCAAAACACAGGTTGTCCACAAAAGCCAGTCACAGCTGCCATGAACCACAAGACCCAAACCAGAAAAGGGTGGGGACAGGGGAAGTGAGTGACAGAATGCTGTCCTAGAGACCCCAGCCTCCTGAGGTGACCGCATTCAACAAAGTCAGACATCACTGATTCCATATCTTAGGAAGAGCCTCACTACTCCCACAGCGTCCTTCCTTTCCAGAAATTTCCATTTAGAAGCAAACAACCTGGGATAGACATTCCACACACTTGCCTCTTTTCTCAGGAAAAAGTACATTAAAACAATAAATCCATTGTGAATGTTCTTTTGTAAAATTTTCCTTTGCTATCCTTATCAACTTTTAGTAAACATTCACAGCCAAGAAAAAACGCCCTAGAAAATCTTTTTTTCTAAAACTTGACTTCAGCAACATTAAAGGATGAAAATAACGTGCTCAATATTTCGTAAAATCTTTAAATTATCCTAATAAGTTTTATATAAATTATTTAATAAACTACAAGTCACTGATTACCATTGTTGTTGATGTTGTTATGTGCCACTGAGTTAGACCTGACTCATAGCGACCCCTCCTTGGCTTTCCGAGGCAGTATCACTACGGAAGTAGATTGCCCCATCTTCCTCTTGACAAGTGGCTGGTGGGTTTGAACCGCCAGCCTTCTGGTTAGCAGTCAAATGCCAGAGCTCCAAAACCAAACTCACTGCCATTGAGTTGATTCTGACTCACAGCGCCCCTAGAGGACAGAGTAGAACTGCCCCACAAGGCTTCCAAGGCTGCAATCTTTATGGAAGCTGAAAGATTAGGCAATCTTTCTTCCAGGGAGTGACTGGTGGGTTTGAACCAATGACCTTTTGGTTAGCAGTAAATGCCTTAACCACTACACCACCAGAACTCCTTAACCATTATTAATTCCTATTAAAAGAGCGAAGTAAACCAACTACTCACAAGGTTATTTTGTACATCAAGGGCCACATTTCAATTTCTTAGACCTTATCCAACATATTCTGAAACTTATATTCACAGTATGAGTTGTGAACTCAGAAACTGTATGAATTTAGCAGATAAGGCTGGTAACTGAAAGGTCAGTGGTTCAAACCCACCAGCAGCTCCATGGAAGGAAGATAGCAATCTACTTCGGTAAAGATTTACAGCCTCGGAAACCCAATGGGGCTCGCTCTGAGTCAGAATCAACTCAATGAGAGTGAATTCGGTTTTTTGTTTTGGTTTAATAATACATAATTCATTACTTAAATTATATACTTATGCTGTTGCTAGTTTCAAACTGGCTCTGACTCATGGCGACCCTATGAATAACAGAACTATTCAATGTAATTGTGAGGCCTGTGCCATCTTCATGGTCATGGGTAATGCACTTACACAAAACCTTTGACAGAGGGCTTAGGTGCTATCTGCCTGCTTCATTCCCAGCTGGTCTGTGTGTGTCCCTATGACCCAAGAAAAGTACATAAAGTCTACAGCAGACGCTGTTGTTGTTGTTTCTGGTGCTGTTGAGTCAATTCCAACTCATAGCGACCCTACACACAACAGAATGACACACTGCCTGGTCCTGCACCATCCTCACCATCATTGCCATGCTTGAGCCCAACATCACAGCCACTGTGTCAGTCCATCCAGCGGAGGGTCTTTTCCATTCTCACTGACCCTCTACTTGATGTCCTTCTCCAGAATTGGTTCCTTCTGACAAACTTGTAGCCACTTAAAATCCAGCTGACAGATAATAAAATCAGGCTCAAAAGTCAGCTTTGGGTCATGATTACAGAACAGGCAGTGAAGCACCATTACCGACACTCTTCAAACTCTGTACCTTCCACGGAAATGAGATAATTTAGGGGAAAACTAAAGACCACTACTTCCTTCTCTAAGCTTTAAGCATGCCTGGATGGCAACAAAATGAAAGAAACTAATAGGAACTAAGCAAAAATACTACTTGAAAACATACTCAAGTTTAGAAAGAAAAGTAACTCTTCAATTTCTGTTACCTTACACAATATTATCTTTTGAAAAATTATTTTTTTGAAGGAAATCCAGCAGAAATGCATACAAGCAGGCATGGAGAATGGACTCATCTGAGCAATGCAAGATACCAGGGATGCTCTGTATGTTTCTGTTAATAACAGCTTGATTAAGGCACAGGTCACAGACCATACACTTCATTTACAATTTTACCTTTTCATAACCCTAAAAAGAAGCCCCATGTGGTAGTTAAGTTGTGTGTCAACTTGGCTGGGCCTGGTTTTGAGAGACTGGGCAGCTGGATGTAGTTATTCCCCATGACAAGACTGGTAATCAGCTCCGTGATGGAATCTGCTGTAAGTACCTGAGTAGCTGCTTTAGGGTTGTGATCTGCTTCCAGTAAATATGAAGACAACTTTGAGAAAAGTCTCTAAGCTTTTTCACACTCTTGGACCCTGCATATAGCCAAGTCTTCATTCAGCAGCCTACCATGTTGTATGCCGATCTTGGGACTGTAATCAACTTGAATTAGTGGCCTGCCATATTGCCTGATAATTTGGGGACTGTGTCATTTTACTTGTCAACCTTGGTTTTGTCAGCCTCAGCTGCCAGTAGCTGCCTGAATTAAGAGAAGCCTCCAACTTCAGTGGGCCAGGAGCAAGAGGAGAGCTGAAGCCCAAGGTCAAGGGGCTTTCACCCAGCCCCTAGAGCGGGCACTTTTAACTCACACTGCTAGCCTCCTAAACTGTAAGAGAATGAATCCCTGTTTGTTAAGACCATTCACTTGTGGTATTTTCTGTTAGAGCGGCACTAGAGGACCAACAGGAGCTCTGGTAGCATAGTGCCTGAGGCACTTGACTGCTTACCAGAAGGCTGGAGGTTCAAATCCACCAGCCACTCCTCAGAAGGAAGGTTGGGCAATCTACTTCCGTGGTGATACTGCCTCGGAAACCCAAGGAGGGGTCGTTGTAAGTCAGGTCCAACTTGAGGGCACATAACAACAACAACAACATAGTGGGAGCTCTAGTGGCACAGTGGTTAAGGCATTTGGTTGCTAAGCAGAAAGTCAATGGTTTAAATCCACCAGCTGCTCCATGGAAGGAAGATGGGGACAATCTACTTCCATAAAGATTTACTTCCCCGGAAACTCAACAGGGCTCACTGTGAGTAAGAATCAACTCGATGGCAGTGAGTTTGGTTTGAATTTTTTTTTAATATAGCAATGCTTCAGACTTCACTGTGGATTACATCTCAACATAAAGAAAATAAAAATCCTCACAACCGGACCAATAAGCAACATCACGATAAATGGAGAAAAGACTGAAGGTGTCAAGGATTTCATTTTATTTGGATCCATAATCAACATCCACAGAAGCAGAAGTCAAGAAATCAAATGACGTACTACACTGGGCAAATCTGCTGCAAAAGATGACGTCACTTTGAAGACACTTCACCAACGCCACAACTCAAATGCATCGATTGTTCTGCAGTCTTCCTTATGCATTGTCCAGTTCTCACAAGCACATGAGGGTACTGAGAACACCCTGGCTTGTGGTGCTGGTGAAGAATACTGAGTATACCATGGAAAGCCAGAAGAGTGTACAAATCTGTCTTGGAAGAAGTACAGCCGGAATGCTCCTTAGAAGTGAAAATAACCAGACTTCATCTCTCGTACTTTGCTCATGATATCAGAAGGGGCCAGTTCCTGGAGAAGGGTATCATGCTTGGTAAAGTAGAGGGTCAGTGAAAAGGAGGAAGACCCTCAACTAGATGGATTGACGGCACAGTGGCTGCAACGATGGGCTCAGTCATAGCGATGACTGTAAGGATGGCACAGGATCAGGCAGTGTTTCGTTCTGATGTGCAAAGGGGTGCTGGGAGCTGGAACTGACTAGATGGCCCCTAACAACAATAACATACTAACTCTGGGTGTAACCTTTTGAGGAACTGCCAGACTGTTCTGCACAGTGGCTGGACCGTTGTACATTCCCACAACAGCGGATGAGGGTTCCAATTTCTCCACATCCTTACCACTCTTTGTCTTTCGATCAGAGCCATCCCAGTGGATGTGAAGTGGTAACCCCTCTTAAAACAAGGTCACTCCCTCTGGAATGGCCCCAGCTATTCTTCTAACCTATACTATTAAGTGAAAAATATGCCCAGATGGTCATTCTTAAAGGAGCTCTGGTGGCATGGTGCCTAAGGCATTTGACTGCTAAGCAGAGGCTGGTGGTTCAAAACCACCAGCCCACTCCTCGGAAAGAAGATTGGGGAATCTACTTCCGTAGTGATACCGTCTTGGAAATCCAAGGAGGGGTGGCTATGAGTTGGACCCAACTTGATGGCAGTGAGTTTGTTCATTTGTTTTAAGTCATTCTTAAAATCCAAAATAAAGTTACAGCAATCTAACACTCCCTGAATAAATGAAGGTATCACCTCTGTGTAATACACACTATCGTTCACCCCAAATTCTATCAAACTACAATACTGTCTGACATCAGAGTCCTTTCTAAATAAAGATGGCTGGTGCTATAGGGGCACACGGACACACATCACAACTGCAAAGTTTTAGGCAGAGCTTCCAAGACAAAACCCTGCACTGGAATCCAGGTTTGTCCATGACCAATGTGTAACCTTCACTGCTCTGCACCTGTGCAGGATTCTGGGCAGCTCTCGGCAGGACATTATCTGAAGGCTCTCCCAGACAGCAAGTTGTCCAAACCTGAAACTTTCATGAGATTTGAAAATGTGCTAATAGCCACACCTCAAGAACTAGGGCTGCATGGAAGAGAATTTGGGCTCAATAGTCAATCTGGGCTGAGTTCCGTTTCTGGCTCAGCCATTTGCAGGTACATGGCCAGAGGTCCATCACTGAACATTTTTGTATCTTGTTTCAGACCTGGAGGCAATAATGCCTTCTTCAAGTGCCTATGAAGATTCATTGAGCTAATCTAGCAAAAGCATCTGGCATAGTGACCAGACACTTAAATGTTTATTCTTGTCCATCTTCCTGCTAATCTGTCTCTAGAGGCAAAGTTTCCCAGCAAATAAAGATCTCTTAACAAATGTTGGGGGCCATTTAGAACTGAATGGGGTGTTCTTGTGATCTGTGGAATTCCGGTATAAAGTACTTCCCTGCATTGCACTCTGTTAATTGCTCAGAAGTGCTATCAGTTTGGGTTTCCAAAAGGACTAAACAGAATTCCTGGCCGTGAGAGGAGGGATGAAAATATAAGAGATCTGACTTGTGTCAGTGAGCCCGGGGGGCTCAGGGACAGGTTGGACACAGACCAGGTCAACGGGAGCAAAAGGGAAAGGCTGTATTCGCTTGACCCCATTAGAAGCCAGAGAGAGACTGAAAGGCTCTATAAGGGTCTGAGGGGGAGAAGGGGAATGGAGGATGCAGAGAGGGGCGGGGGCTGGACAGACATGTGGGAAGATGACAGCAGGCAGCAAGCACCATTCCAACTGTGAACCCCCTGCTTCTGCCCTCTCTCGCCACGTTCCCCTACCTGATCCGGTTGTCACGGAATTTGTTGAGATGCGCTTGATTGAGGTAAATGGTGCGGGCTGGTGCATCCAGCTGGTCTGCAGCGGACGTGGCCCGGGACATCTCATCATCTGCCTTCTTGTAGCCCGAAGAAGAACAGACAGGTCCTGCAGAGACCAGGCGCGGGGCAGAAAACAACACACAAAAGAAGTCAGCCGCCAGGGGGAAGGCAACGGCGCGGTGTGCGGGCTGAGCCCTGCTGGGGAGGATGCTCGGGCGCCCGCACGGTCCCGCCTTTGTACCTTTGCTCCCCGGAG
>NW_006921679.1:8497625-8510956 GCF_000298275.1 Orycteropus afer afer | reverse complement strand
CCCTCGTTCACGCACAGCTCGTGCTCAGCTTTATAGATAACGCTCCCAATTGACAATGCCGGAGCTCCGGGCAAGGGGCGTCCTCCCAGCATTGTCTCCAACAGCCCAGCTGTTCTTCCCTAGATGTGCCTGGCAACCTGAACTGGAGCTGGGTGATTTATGGCTCTTTCCCGTCAGTGCTGAAGTTACCGCAGCTACCACACGACGCGGCCTATGCCCGCAGGATTTGCTTTCAGTCCTAGAATCATCCCCAATTCCAAGGCAGCATTGTTCATTGGGGGGGGGGGGCAGCTTGAGGTCTGACCTTGCAGAGGGGCTTCTGAGGTAACTGTTAGGTGCCATAGAGTCATCTCAGACTCAGCGACCTCATGCACAGCAGAACGAAACACTGACCCGTCCTATGCCAGCCCCACGATCTTTGGTATACCTGAGCCCATCCTTGCAGCCACCATGTCAATCCATCTCTGATTTTCTGGATTTTCTGATGTAAAGGACCAGAGAAACTGAAATGGTCTATAGACGAAATGCATCATGTTTTCCTTATGTATACATTTTGCTCCGATAAAAGTTAAGGTTTTTTCCCCACCCAGCCAAAACAATGCAAACCCTATGTCATATAATAGGAGCTGTGGCGGCGTAGTGCCTAAGGCACTTGACGGCTAACCAGAAGGCTGGTGGTTCAAACTCCTCAGAAGGAAGATTGGGCAATCTATTTCCATAATGATACTGCCTCAGAAACCCAAGGAGGGGTCACTATGAGTTGGAGACAACTCAACAGCACATAACAACAACAACATGTCATATAATTTAAGAAATGGATTCTCCTGTAAGCAAGTGTCCTTACCCCAACTACAAAGAACATTGTTTGGTGACACAGAGAAGCATGGTGGAAGACGAAATCCAGGCTGTAGAAGTATATCACCTTTTTAAAGTGATGATAAGACTTATAATCCTCTCAAAACCGAAAACCAAAGCCACTGCCACAGAGTTGATTCCAACTCATAACAACCCCCATAAGGTTTCCAAGGTGGTAAATCTTTATGGAAGTAGACTGCCCCATCTTCTTTCTGCAGAGTGGCTGGTGGGTTTGAACCACCAACCGTCTGGTTAGTAGTCAAATGCCGTAGGCACTGCACCATCAGAGCTCCTCTATGCTGATTGAAGGCAGAGAAGCAACATATTGTAAAGGAGTGTAGATACAAAAATGACCAGAATTGCTGGTCAAAAAGAGACTGGTGGATCCCAAGACTATGGCCCCCAGTTACCCTTCAGGCCTACAAATGGACTCACTTACATGGATTGGCTCTCAGCCCAACAGTGGAAAAGACCACATACAGAACACCTACCAGGTCGAGGCACCCACCTACTCTAGGGAGATGCACCCCTTGGATCAATCACAGTGAGACACCAGAGGGGTAGCACTCACATAGACGGAAACCTGGACAGGCAGGATGCATAGATAAGAAGGGCAGAGGGAGGGGGTGGTCACAGGGAGGAGAGGGGAGGAGAGTTTTTTATTGTTGGAGATGGTAATCAGGGTGGTGAAATCAGATGTGCATGAACTGTTGAATATGAAACAAGTTTGTTTTGTAAATTTGCACCCAAAGCACAATGAGAAGTAAATAACATATCATAAAGGAGGGGAGATAAAAGAAGGCTTTCCTCTCTGCCCTCTTACCTGGCTTCGCTTTTCTCAGCATCATTTAGTGCCCTTACCTGGGAGTTTCTGTTTATTCTCCGTCTTCTTGCAGCCAGGCTCAGGGACACCAGGGCCATGTTCTGCTCACTGAAGTGACCTCAGCCCCAAAACGGTGCCTGGCACATCGTGGGCACTCATATTCACTGGTTGAACAAATCATTTTTGCTCAAGTCTTATAAAAGATCCCTTTGAATATTCTCAACAGAGAAGCAATAATATGTACAAAGGGCTCAAATGATATCCACTACTGCAGTCAAAAATATTTCATTGCCTGCACTGTGTTCGATGAGTGGTTCTCAACTCTGGCTGTACATTATCATCACCAAGGAGCATTTTCAATATAGTTCCTCAGCCCCATCTTCACAGATTCTAACTTCTCCTTTTTCCTTCTGAAAAGCTCTGTAAGGCATTGGTGGGTCGGGAGCAGAATTCTCATCTTCTATGTGGGAGACTCAGTTTTGATTTCTGGCCAGCGGACCTCACGCACTGCCACCACTCATGTGGAGGCTCAGGGGTCACTATGATGCTGAACAGGTTTCAGTGGAGCTTGTAGACTAAGACAGACTAGGAAGGAAGAGTTGGTGGTGTGCTTCTAAAAATCAGCCAGTGCCAACCCCGTGGATCCCAATGGTCTCGTATGCAACCACTCACGGACCAGGCATAGGACCAGGGAGTGTTCATTCCACTGTGTAAGGGACAGCCATGAGTCACGGGCTGACTCGGCAGCAGCTAACATGAACAAGTGATGGGCATGGGCGGGCAAAGTTGAGAAAGACTTGTTAGATGCTTCTGGAAACACAAAAATAAAAGATCTGGCTTCTGCCCCCCCAAAATGGTCAGTTTAAGGGGCTAAGGTGCATACCAAAAACAAAACCAAACCCACTGCCATTGAGGCGATTCAGACTCATAGTGACCCCCACTGGGTTTCTGAGGTGATAAATCTTTAGAGAAGTAGATTTCTTCTGCAGAGTGGCTGGTGGGTTTGAACCACTAACCTTCTGGTTAGCAGTCAGATATCTTAGGCACTGTGCTACCAGTGCTCCTTCGATTACATACCAGTACGTGACAGTTATGACTAAGTGATAAAGAATGGCTTGAAGAAGCAAAGGAAGGTCAGAGGCTAGCAGCCTCTGTTTGGGGTGGGAGATGGTCAGAAAAAACTTTGGGAACATGCCTTGAAGCATGGCTAAGGCTTGTATTAAGAAAGGGGAGTACATTCTAGGAAAGGACAAGAACTTAAGCAAAATCCCAAGTAGATAAAATTCTATCAGAAGACAAATTGGAAGGAAAAAAAAAAGAAAAGAAAAGGCAGTGAGGGTCCAAATTGGGAACGAACAGAAAAGAAGTTCAGAAAAAATAGCCTGTGGCCAGACTATGGATGACTTCAATGCCAGGCCAAGAAGCTTGCCCTTCATCCTGAAGGGATGACAGAAGGTGTCCAGGCAGGAGAGGAGCGTGTCTGGCAGTGATGTACAAGTAGGAACAGAAAGAGGGGAGGAATTGGAGACAAACAGATCAGGGACCACATTCATTCTACCACCTAGACTTGAAGTGGAAAAAGTATGAATCCAGTGGTGAATGGAGAGAAACACGGACGTGAGAAACAACTCCAAAGAAAACTCTGCAGCATTTTTCCAGATTGAACAAGCCGGCCAGGAATAGGGTGAAATTCAAGGTGGGAAGAATGAGTTCTGGTGACACAGTGCCTAAGGCATTTGACTGCTAACCAGAAGGTTGGCGGTTCAAACCCACCAACAGCTCTGTGGAAGCAAGATGGGCAATCTACTTCTGCAAAGATTTATAGCTTTGGAAATCCAACAGGGGTCACTATGAGTCAGGGTCAACTCAACAGCAGTGGGTTTGGGGTTTCAGTTTGGGGTGGGAAGACAAGAAGACCAAGACCCAAAACAAAGCATCTCTGATAGGAGTAAGGGAAAACCACAGTTCTTCCAAACAAGAATTTAAAGGTCAGATAACAAATATTGGAGGAAAAATAGAATCGACACAAGCAAGTAACGATAGGCAATGTTATTTCACTTACTTCGGTCGAGAACTTAGCCTTCATCAGACCAGCTCATCTTTCTGTACAACAGGACCAGATCCAGAAACTTTCTTCTAGGTCAAAATAGTTACAGTTTCCCCCTAAGACTCAGATAATTTTCTCCTACCTCTGTGACCTCATCTTAACATACTCTTACTTAGGAATATGTGTGTATATATATAATATTTTCCAAATAGCAAACACTGGCTGAAAATGGATTGCCTAAGGAAATCAGTCTACCATATATAGCAAAGCATATTATGACTAAGGCTTCAATTTCAGGCTCCTGAGACAAATCCCTGGTTAATGCATTTTGCAAAAACCACTATACGGAATGGGAGTATATGCTTACAGCTCCCTCATGTAACCCAGCACAGTGTCAGCAGATTGAGGGAGGTCAATAAACATCTATAAGTCGACAAAGACAACAAAGTGAAAGGAGAGAATGGAAGGATGTAAGAGCAGACACAATGACAAGCACTAGATGGGCCCATTCTCATGTGAAAACGCAGACAGGACAGCTGACAGCCAATGCCATCCTCAACAACCCTTGCTATGTTTGAGTCCATCACTGGAGCCACTGTGTCCATCCATCTCATTAAGGGCCTTCCCCTTTTTTGCTGACCCTTTGCTTTACCAAGCATGATATGCTTCTCCAAGGACTGGCCCCTTCTGACAACATGACCAAAGTACGAGAGACAATTCTCTCTTCTAAGGAGCATTCTGGCTGCACTTCTTCCAGGACAGATTTGTTCATTCTTCTGGAAGTCCATGGTATTTCCAGTATTCCTTGCCAACACAATTCAAAGACATCAGTTCTTCTTTGGTCTTCCTTACTTATTGTCCAGCTTTCACTTGCATATGAGGCAACTGAAAATACCATTACTTGGGTTAGGCACACTTTAGTCTTCAGAGTGACATCTTTGCTCTTTAACACTTCAAAAAGGTCTTTTGAAGACTTGCCCAGTGGAATATGACATCTGATTTCTTGACTGCTGCTTTCATAAGTACTGATTGTGGTCCAAGTAAAATGAAATCCTGGACAACTGTAATCTTTTCTCCATTTATCATGATACTGCTTATTTCCAGTTGTGCGGATTTTCTCCTTCTTTAAGAAAGGCTATAATCTTTGATCTTCATCAATAAGTGCTTCAAGTCCTCTTCACTTTCAGCAAGCAAGGGTGTGCCATCTGCATATTGCTGGTTGTTAATGAGTCCTCCTCCAGTCCTGATGGCCCACATTCTTCTTCATAAAGTCCAGCTAGCCCCCTCCTACATCCCAGCTATTTTGGAGCCTTTGGCTGTGGCCAAGAATCCCAACCAATACAGTACAGGATCACACACAGAATCTATATTACCCTCTAAAGTAGATTAGCAAGTCAGGATAGAAAGATGGGGCAGATACCTCCTCACTTATAGCTCACTCTAAGGGGCCCCAGGTGTCAGCCACAGGGAGGCCACGTAGGACAGGAGATAATCTACATGGACGTATCCGGGCCATTGGTTTGAAAGAAACACAGAAGGAGCTGGAAGGTAGTTGGCTAAAGAAATAAGCGCCCCATCTTCCTCTTCCTTTCAGAGTTTCTGCCAGGATTGGAGAAAGAACAGAATTAAGCAGCAGAGGAAAATGGCTGCAAAGGAGAGGTGAAGAGATAAGGAAGAAAAGATTAATTATAGTATCTACACTCATGCCCCTCAGAGGGATCGGTAGGAGTTTGAAGGAGGGGAACACACAGTAGAGCTGTCCCGGCACCACCAGCAGCTCCCACCTCTACCCCCACTTCCATCCCACCTCTCTCCTGGGCCTCAGCCACCCTGTGCCACCAGCTCTCTTGCTAATCTCTTCCCCACTCACTCTACTTGCTTCTCTCTGTTTTCATTTTACTGAATGAAACTCCTGTCATTTCCCTCAGACACACTGAGTCTGTGGTGACAAGAAGGTGACAGCCACAGGTTAGGAAGCAGGGACAATGACAGTTAGACACGGACCCCTTCCCAGGCAGAGGACTTGAAAGGAATGAGACCAATAACTCATTTCCAGTCAACCTGTTAAATAATTTCCATGGAGTTCATTTTTGGAAAGAAAATGAGAAACCTAATTTTAAAAAAATAAATAAAATTATATTATTTTAGCTGAGAATAAGCTGAATAGGTGCAAGGACTTAAGAACTTCATATAAGGAATTAAACACAAAAGGAGAGTTAACATAAAGCATATTATTAAACCAGTTATCATCAAGTCAACTCTAACTCATGAGTACCCCATGTATGTCAGGGTAGAAGTGTGCCCTATAGGGTATTCAGTGGCTGATTTTTTGGAAGTAGATCACCAGGCCTTTCTTCCAAGTTGCCACTGGGTGGACTCGAACCTCTAACCTTTTGAACCTTTTGGTGAATAGTTGAGTGCATTAACCATTTGCCCCACCAGACACTTTGTTCCAAAGCACACTATTGCTGCACATTTCATAGTCTTAATAGAGAAACAAAGTCCTTCACTTTCAAAGACAATACTTTTGCCCTCAAGTCAAATCAAATGTTCAAGACTCCAGAAGATACTCAAGACCCATCTCGTCCATTTCTCTTATGAAGAAGTTTAACTATCTTAGAGTAGAGGTTCTTGGGGAAGAAAAACTCTGAGTCAGAAGCCAGTGGGGTTGTTAACCTTCCTTGCTGCACCTGTCTTAGTAGCTCTTGGCTAGTTATATAGAGGGAAGAGAAGTAGTGGTACAGTCAGACTGGCTTGGCCTTTACTATGGTGTGAACCCTAGAATGGCAGAGCCAATAGAAGCCTATTGTCAATTTAAAAACAGTATTAGCTCCAATGAAAGACAGCATTAGAAGCCAGATTCTTTAATCCAATTCTTTAATCCAACTGCTACAAGTCAGGCTTCCACTGAGCCTTAGTGTGATAGTTAAATTTGTATGTCAGCTTGGCTTGGTCTGGTGAGTGGCTGGGCAGCTGGTGGTAGTTATTCCCCATGATGAGACTGGCAATCAGCTCCATGGTAGGATCTTCCACAAGCAGCTGAGTAGCTGCCTTTGGAATGTGGTCTGCTTCCTGTACATAAAGAGAAGCCTTGGGGATAGTCTCTAGTTCATGGCACACTTGAACCCTGCATGTAGCCGCGTCATTGTTCAGCAGCCTGCCATGTTCTGCCGACATGGGGCCTTACAATGGACTTAAATTAATAGCCTGCCATGTGGTTTGGTAACATCGGGCCTGTGCCTTTTTATTTGTCAGTCTTGGGTTTGTCAGCCCCAGCAGCTAGCAGCTGTCTGAGTGAAGAAACGCCTCTAACTCCAGTGGGCCAGGAGCAGGAGGCAGAGCTGGACCCCAAGGCTGAGGGGCTTTCGCCCAACCCCGAGAGCCTGGCACTTTGAACTTGGACTTAAAGCCCCCAAACTGTAGGAGAATAAACTTCTGTTTGTTAAGGCCATCCCATTTGTGGTATATTCCTGTCAGAGCAGTACTAGGTAACCAGAATACTTAGTTTCTCCATCCCTAAACAGAATTGATTATTTAAACCAGGTACTGGCAAAATGAAGGAGCTCTGGTGGTGCAGTGGTTACAGCATTCAGCTGCTAACCAAAAGGTCAGAGGTTTCAACCCACCAGCCACTCCACAGGAGAAATATGTGGCTGTCTGGTTCTGTAAAGATTTACAGCCTTGGAAACCCTACGGGGCAGTTCTACTCTGTCTTATAGGGTCTCTATGAGTCAGATTCAATTTGATGGCAGTGGGTTTGTTTTTTGTGGTTGTTATTTTTGCTTTTGCTGGCAAACCTTTTCTATAAAGAGACAGTACATATTTTGGGCTTGTGCACCACATACAGTTTCTGTTGCAAATTGATCTTCTTCTTTATTTATTTAATGCAAAACTCTTTAAAATGTAAAAACCAACCTTAACTCACAGGCCAGATCAGAAGTATGGGCCATAGTTTGCTGACTCTTTATATCAATTAAGTTCTTTGGCAATTATCAGCATGATTATATCCCAACTCCCACTGTAAGGACACAAACTAATGAGTTTAAATGTCTTCTATTCACCTCCGGTGCAGCCATCACCTGTCCACCAGTGGAGGCTTGTATGTTGTTAGGAGACTGAACAGGTGTCAGCGGAGCTTCCAGCCTAAGATGGACCTGGAAGAAAGGCCTGGCCATCTCCTTCTGAAAATCAACCAGTGAAAATGCCATGGATCCCAATGGTCCAATCCCACTTCAAAGGGGTTACACTGAGTCAGGGGCCAACCCAATGGCCAGCAAACAGCAACATGTCAGCATGACTGGGCATGAAATTCCTAGCAATCATAGCTATACAAATTTCTATGACATGAGTTACAAAGTCAGTTCTTTTCCATAACTGTTCAAGTCCTTGGAGAAGCATATAAGGGCAGTTCTCTCTTTGCTTCCAGACAAATCTCTAGGAAAACAGTGCAAATGTCATAGAACTCTTTGGCATGAGGCACACACACACACACGCATCACAACCCTTTCCAAGAGTTTCAAGTTCACCACCATTTCTACAAAGGAGCTCTGTTGGTGTTGTACCTAAGGCATCTGGCTGCTAGCCAGAAGGTTGGTGGTTCAAACCTACTAGCTGCTCCACAGAAGGAAGATGGGGGAATCTATTTCTGTAAAGATTTGCCACCTTGAAACCCTATGGAAGTTGCTATGAGTCAGAACTGACTCAATGGCAATGAGGTTTTTTTGACCATTTTTACAAAGATAATCCTCCAGAACACAGACATATTAAAGCAGCCTGGCCACTGGGGAAGCACTTGGACTTATTATTTCCTTTATTCAAGCAAACACAATCAAAATGTTGTGCCAATACAAACTGTGATTATTCTAGCCTCGGCAGACACATTGTGGAGGCGTTTCCAAGACCCTACTTGGCATACACCACCTCTCTCCAAATATAGCATCTGCGATCCAGTTCAACTCAAGAATTCCAAAGAAATAAACACAAAGCAAAATGGCATTAATGGATCCAGGATTTTCATTCCTGAAAATACTGGTTTCTCTTTTTTTCTTTTTTGCAGAGATTGGGAAGATGGGAAGAAAACAGGTCATGAGCCATCCACAATTTAAAATACTGTTGAGTGCTGAATTCATTCCAACAATTATTGAACATCTCTTACTATAATATAAGGCATGTTCATAGGCACTGGGAAAGGAGTGGTACCAAGATAAACACATGAGCTTGCATTTCTGTAGAGGCAAGAGAAATAACAACGGAAAGAGTGGCCAAGAAATAGGGGAATTCAGAGAACAAAGATGGTTTCCAGTTTCAAATAGGGCCAAACAAACCAATAGGAAGATTTCATTAAGGAAGTATTGGAACTAGACCTTCAAGAATGAAGAATGGTTGTGTAGAGAAAGACTGGAGCTCACAGTCAATAACTATGAGCAGAGGGAGGAACGTGCTGGTGATACCTTCTCTACAACCAAGTTGGCACCCAGATGATGGTTGAAAGTTGAGCCACAGTCATCTGAAGGCTTGTTTCCAATAAGTACAGCAATTCTAGGAGATCTCGTGCCTAGTGCCTAAGGCACTTGACTGCTAACCAGAAGGCTGCCTGTTCAAACCCACCAGCCACTCCTTGGAAGGAAGGTTGGGCAATCTACTTCCACAGTGATACTGCCTCAGAAACCCAAGGAGGGGTTACTGTGAGTCGAGTCTGACTCGGCAGTACATAACAACAACAACAACAGCAATACTAATTGAGCTTCTTGTTCCTTGAAATCCATTTTATACCTTATGTGTATTAAGACAGATCATGCAAATTAAATGAAGACAAAATAAATATGCTCTTAAGAAAATGTATTTCACCATAAAAACAATGGACAAAAAAAAGAAAACTTACATTGCAAATGCCCAGTTCAGAGGTGTTCTACATTATAGGTAGGTGGATTGGCTAAGGCTTAAAACACAAATCCAATGTCTTTTCTGTAGCAAATCCCTACGTTACTAGGAAAGATATTCTTCATTGCTCCTAGGACCTCAAAACTGGGTACAAGTTAGGGACACCTACTTAAAAATCCCATTGCCAATTCAATGCACATGAAAGCCATCTTTGAGTAGTTAATCCCAGGGAGGTGTAGTACCAGGTGGTTTGCCTGTCCTAAAGGAGCTCTGGTGACATAGTGGGGAAGGCTTTTGGTTGCTAACCAGAAGGTCAGTCATCCAAACCCACCACCAGCTGCTCCACGGGAGCCAGATAAGCAATCTACTTCCATAAAGATTTACAGCCTTGGAAAGCCAATGTGGGTCACTATGAGTTGGAATCAAATCGATGGCAGTGGGTATTTAGTTTTTTTAGAAGCATTCTGAAGACTCACAGTACCTTGGCCAAAGGCACATGGATTCTTAACATCTGGTCACACAGCCAGCCTAACTCTCTAGCATCATTGTTGTTGTTGTTGTTGTTGTTATTTGCCATCAAGTCGGCCCCGACTCATAGCAACCCCTCCTTGGGTTTCCGAGGCAGTATCACTACGGAAGTAGGATTGCCCAACCTTCCTTCCGAGGAGTGGCTGGTGGGTTTGAACCGCCAGCCTTCTGGTTAGCAGTCAAGTGCCTTAGCCACTATGCTACCAGAGCTCCCCTAGCATCATTAGTGACCCCTTTCTCCTTGTTCAGGAAGCCCCACCCATAGAGGCCTTCTCTTCATTCCTAAACAAAGACATCAACTTTGTTCTATCTTCAGAGACTCAGTGCCTTTTCTTCTACCTACAATGTTACTCTCTAGACTTTGCTTAGAATCCCTGAGTGGTACAATCAGTTTAAACTGAACCAACAGGCTGGAAGTTCAAGTCCATGCAGAGGCACCAGAAGAAAGGACTGGCAATCTGCTTCCAAAAATTCAGCCATTGAAAACCCTATGGCACACAGTTCAACTCTGACACACATGGGGTGATCATGAGTTGGCATCAACTAAATAGTAACTGGAGCTCTTTTTCTCCTAGATAAACATCTTCAAGTGCTTGGATGGGTTTGAACCGTCATTGTCAAGCACTTAACTGTTTTCACTACCCAGAGACAACAGAGGATAGAGCACCACAAAAAAATGGCTGTAGAGTTTACCTCAGAGTACTGCATTCGTATTTGTAAAGCCCAAGAAACACAAAATAAAACCAAGAGCAAAGTGTTCAAACGTTGTTGTTGTGAACTGCTATAGAGTCAGTTCTGACTCATGGCAACCCCACGCACAACCAAATGAAACACTGCATCATGCCCTGAGCAGTTATGGATTGGGCCATTGTGACCCAAATGGTTTTCACTCACTGATTTTTTAATGTAAATTGCTAAGACTTTCTTCCTGATCTTAGTCTGGAAGCTCCACTGAAACCCATTCAACATCATAGGAACATGCAAGCCCACACTGGCAGATAGGTGGTGGCTGTGACTGCAGTCCACTGGCCAAGAACTGAACCCAGTCTCTTGAATAGAAGGCAAGAATTCTACCCATAAAACACCACTGCTTTTCTTTAAAATTCGTATTGGCAATTTGAATCAGACACATATAAGGTCTATTATGCTGAGAATAAAAACTGAAGGTAAATGGCATCACATTCATCATCAAGCAAAACATTTCAAGATCCATCCTGAAGTACAACACTATCAGAGCAAGGATGATATGCATATGCCTACAAGGAAGACCAGTTAATATAACTATTATTCAAATTATTGCACCAACCACTAATGCCAAAGAGGAAGAAACTGAAGATATTTACTAACTTCTATAGTCTGAAATTGATCAAACATGCAATTGAGATGCACTGATAATTACTGATCATTGGAATGCAAAAATTATAAATAAAGAGGAAGGATTGGAAAATAGGCCTTGAGGATAGAAACAATCCTGGAGATCACACAATAGAATTTTGCAAGATCAATGACTTATTCATTGCAAATACCTTTTTTCAGCAACATGAACAGTGACTATACACATGGACCTCACCAGGTAAAATACACAGAAATCAAATTAGCTACATCTGTGGAAAGAGACAACGGACAGGCACAATATCATCAGTCAAAACAAGGCCAGGAGCCAACTATGGAACAGACCATCAATTGCTCATATGTAAGTTCAAGGTGAAATTGAAGAAAATTAACACAAGTCTATGAGAGTCAAAGCACAACCCTCAGTATATTCCACCTGAATTTAAAGACCATCTGAAGAGCAGATTTGACACACGGAATGCTAATGACCAAAGACCAGACAAGTTATGCAATGACATCAAGGACATCCTACAGGAAGAAAGCCAAAAGTCATTAAAAAGACAGGACAGAAAGAAAAAATGAAAATGGATGACCGAAGAGACTCTAAAATTTGCTTTTGGATGTGAAGTAACTAAAGCAAATGGAAGAAATAATACAGTAAAAAACTGAACAGATTTTAAAGGGAGGCTCGTGAAGACAAGGCAGAGTATTGTAATGAAATGTGCAAAGACCCGGAGTTAGAAAACCCAAAGGGAAGAACACACTTGACATTTCTCAAGCTGAAAAAAACTGAATAAAAAATTCAGGCTTCAAGTTGCAATATTATAAGTTTCTATGAAATAATGAATAAAGCAGGAAGCATCCAAAGAAGACGGAAAGAATACACAGAGTTACGTGGTTGAAAATCAGGAAAGGTATGTGGCAGAGTTGTATCCTTTCACCATACTTATTCAATCTGTATGTTAAGCAAATAATCTGAGAAGCTGGACTATATGAGGAAGAACGTGGCATTAGGATTGGAGGAAGCCTCATTAACAAGTGCGATATGCAGATGACACAACCTTGCTTGCTAAAAGCAAGAGAACTTCAAACACTTACTGATGAAGATCAAAGACTACAACTTTCTGTATGGATTATACCTTAACATAAAACAATAATCCTCACAACTATCAATAAGCAAAACCACGATAAATGGAGAGAAGACTGTAGTTGTCAAGAATTTTATTTCACTTGGATCCACAATCAGTGCCCATGGAAGAAGAAGTCAAGAAACAAACAACAT
This sequence comes from Orycteropus afer afer, assembly GCF_000298275.1. Taxonomy (NCBI): domain Eukaryota; kingdom Metazoa; phylum Chordata; class Mammalia; order Tubulidentata; family Orycteropodidae; genus Orycteropus; species Orycteropus afer. The sequence goes on along the minus strand of NW_006921679.1, from coordinate 8,498,209 downwards.
ATTGCATTGGGCAAATCAGCTACAAAAGATTTCTTTAAAGTATTAAGAAAGGAAAGAAAGATGTCACTTTGATGACCAAGGTGCACCTGACCTCACATGCATGTGAAAGCTGAACAATGAATAAGGAAAACCAAGACTGAGTAAGAATTGGCACATTTCAATTATGGTATTGGTGAAAAATAGTGAATACACCATGGACTGTCAGAAGAACTAAAGTACAGGCAGGATGTTCTTATAAACAAGGATGACAAGACTATCTCTCACATACTTTGAACGTGTGATCAGGAGTAACCAGTCCCTGGAGAAGGACATCATGCTTGGTAAAGCAGAGGGTCAATGAAAAAGGGGAAGACCTTCAATGAATGGAAGGACACAGTGGCTGCAATAATGGGCTCAAATATAGCAATGATTGTGAGGATGGTGCAGGACCAGGCAGTATTTCCTTCTGTTGTACATGGAGTTACTATGAGTGGGAACCTACCTGAAGGCACCTAATAACAACAAGAGCCCTTATCCAGGCGGTAAGCACCCATGTTGTTGTTGTTGTTGTTGTTGTTCTTATGTGCCATCGAGTCGGACCCAAC
>NW_006921679.1:8486440-8497200 GCF_000298275.1 Orycteropus afer afer | reverse complement strand
TTCATGAGTATTAAAAAAAAAAAAAAAAAAAAAACCCAAGCCAAACTCACCGCTGTCGAGTCGGATCTGACTCATAGCAACCCGTCCTTGGGTTTCAAAGGCAGTATCTCTACGGAAGTATATTGCCCAATCTTCCTTCCGAGGTGGGTTTGAACCGCCAACCTTCTGATTAGCAGTCAAGTGCCTTAGGTACTACGTTACCAGAGCTCCTTCATGTATAGGTATTTGATTTAAAAACCATTAACTGCCCAGGATGTATAAGGTAACTGCTTGGATTCAAACATCTCCTTTTTCAGCCTCATGTCTCACTGCTCTCATGATCACTCAAGAGTCTAATCCTGCTGGACCACTTACAGTTCCTAAATGAACTCAGTTCGTTTTGTCTGCAGTTTGGCACGTGTAGCTCTATTTCATTCCTCATCGGCTAACTCTCTAGTCTTTCAAAGCTCTGCTCTCTGTGCCTGAGTCCAGACTTGCCTGTCTTCCCAGCACTCAGTCCCAGGTCGACCTAGCAAAATAATGTGAAGCTCTATTTTCCAAGCGATTCCCAAGTTCACTGCCACTCAGTCTTTCTCGTGTGAGAGGCATGGGAGTTTTAAGTAGTTCATTGACTGGAGCTCTGAACCTTCTCACAGGTGTGAGAGTCTCCCACCTCACTTGCTGTGGAGTTAGGCACCCTCTTCCATAGCACTTTACATCTACCATGATTGTGACACCATGTTTAACGAGCACTCCCCCATCCATTCTGTAACCATCCCTCACCCTGGTTGGAAACAGATGAGTGGGCATAACTCACCTCCTTAAAGTTGTTTTTCAGAAACCCAGCTGAGGCCAACTTGAGATCAGTTAAAACCAGTTCAGATCCGTTTTAGACCGTGGACATACGCAATGGGAGAAAGGGGACTAAGTTACTAGGAACTAACATCTTCCCCTCTGCCTAAGCCACGATCAGCAGATGACAGGAAGTCGACATAACTCATCCGGTACACTGAATTAAAAATTGACTGTCCCTTTGGTGGTGTAGTGCCTAAGGCATTTGATGGCTAACCAGAAGACTGGCAGTTCAAATCCACCAGCCACTCCTTGGAAGGAAGACTGGGCAATCTACTTCCATAGAGCTATTGTTGTTGTTGTTATGTGCCATCGAGTTGGACCCGACTCATAGCAACCCCTCCTTGAGTTTCCGAAGTAACATCACTATGGAAGTAGATTGCCCAACTTTCCTTCCATCCACAGAGATACTGCCTCAGAAACCCAAGGAGGGGTCACTATGAGTTAAAATCAACTTGACGGCAGTGAGTTTGGTTTTGAGTTTGGTTTAAACCAAGGCAAAGGAAACTTCAGCCAGTTCCCAGCCAATTCATGCCCAAATTCCTAGAATTTATATGAGTATGTATAGTCCCATTCCTTGAGCCCTACAAAAATTATACCCCCACCCCTGCTTGGAGAGTCAGATTTAGGTAGGTCCTGTCTCCTTACCATGCACAAGGTAATAAATTATCTTTCTCTCAAGTACTCAGTCTGTGTGAACTTATTCAGCTTGACTGTGCACTGGGCAGGGACTCACCTACTCTGGCTTCAACTGGGCCCTTGCAGAAAAGTCTCAGCTGTCTGTACCCCTTCTGCATACATACATCCTTACCAGTTACTGTCAATTCAACTCTGACTCATGGCAATCCTGGCTTGTACAAATGATTTTTATGTTATTAAAATATATCTAAAATATGTTTATATGTTTATATGTAGGAGCTCTGGTAGTGTAATGCCTAAGGCATTTGACTGCTAACCAGAAGGCTGGAAGTTCAAACCTACCAGCCACTCCTCGGAAGGAAGGTTGGGCAATCTACTTCCGTAGTGATACTGCCTCGGAAACCCAAGGTGGGGTCGCTATGAGTCTCTGACTCGACAGCACATAACAACAACAACAACAACAACATGTTTATATGTAATGTTCTCAACCCCCAAAGATAAAGATCAGATTTTTAAAGATACTGATAATAAAAGGCAATGATAATTAAAACTAAAAACAAACAAAAGAGTTATTCAACTTTTGTCAGAGCCAACTTACAGCGGAGTCATTGGAATGGAACCCTGTCACAAGCCAGGGATAACCTGTACACAGAAATTCTATTACCAAGGTAACACCTTGTCTTCCCATAATAACCAATCACAGGGCTAGCATGGCCTCCATTCTTCAGCCTAGGGTGGTCTCATAGTTGAAGATGCACAATTCAAATAGGTGATGGGCTCAAACCTAGCAACAAGTGTGAGGATGGTGCAGGACTGGGCAGTGTTTCATTCTGTTGTACACAGGGTAGCTATGAGTTAGGACCAACTCAACAGCCCCTACCAACAACAACAAAAATAACGATGATGAGATGAAAAAGCAACTTCATTCTTTACTCAATAAACAAAAGAAGAACAAACTCTTAACACCCGGCAACACTTCCTGTGGTCCACACACCCCTCCATTCTCAAAGCTGTCCTCCTCCCTGGATTCTTCCATCTGCAAAAAACATTTTCCTCTACTGAGTTAATTCACTCTCCCTCTTAATTACGCACACTGACTAAACTCCTTTCAACAAATCCTTCTTCTAGAAGGAAGGTTGGGCAATCTACTTCCATAGTGATACTGCCTCGGAAACCCAAGGAGGGTTCGCTATGAGTCGGGTCCGACTTGACGGCACATAACAACAACAACAGGGTCTTTGAAGTCAAGGACTACCTCATTCCCCTAAAATAGCTGGCATTTAACACGCACAAATTGAACAAGTGGAATATGTCCTTATGCAGTGACAACAACACAATAACAACAAAAAAAAGTCCCCAAATAATGATGGGCCTGAATCAGAAATAGTCCAGCATCCTCCATGCCAATTACTGCCCAACTATGTCAGCCTCTCTTTCTACCTCTACATCCAGTCTTAGAAAATCCTATCAGTTTCCTTTCCCAGTTAGATCCTGAATCTGACTACTTCTCACCTCCTCTACTGCCACTACCTAGATTGTCCCAGCATCTCTCACCTGGACTTACGGCAACTTTCTGACTCCTCCTTCTCCTCTTCTGGCCCCAGAAGAGTGTTCCCCACACAGCAGCCAGAGTGTTTTTCAATGTAAAACCAGATCTGCTCAATCATCTCTTCAACACTGTCTGACAGCGTCCCACCGCTCCTCAAGTAGAAAGCAGGCTCCCATCGTGGGCTCCCAGGCTCTGCTCCAGACACTCTGGCCTTGCATCTTGTCCATCATTTAGCCCATTCCCACCTCCCAGCCTTGGCTCCTCCAATCCCCGTGGCTTCGAATAACCTCAGCTGGAACTCCCTCCTTCTATGGTTTCACAGCTCTGGCTCCTCATTGTTTGGATGTCAGCTTAAATGTCACACCTTCCAAGAGCTCTTCTTTATCTATACTTTATGCTACCTGTAAGAGTTCCTCCCTTTGATCACCTTCTATCCCTGTTTTATTTTCTTTAACCCACTGCCACTGAGCCAATTCTGACTAATAAAGACCCCCATTGGGTTTCCAAGGCTATAAATCTTTATGTAAATAGATTGCCCCATCCTCCTCCCACAGCGTGGCTGGTGGATGTGAGCCACCCATCTTCTGGTTAGCAGTCAAATATCTTAAGCACTGCGCCATAACTCTTTTTTTCTTTTTTAATTGTGATTTGGGTGAAAGTTTACAGAGCAAATTCATTTTCCATATAGTAGTTCATACACATTTTGTTTCATGACATTGACTACAATCCCCGCAATGTAACAGCTCTCTTCCCACTTTCTCCCGGTAGTTAACTCTTCCCTGTCTCCTCCTTTCCTATGCATTCCTGCCTCCTGAGCTATCTCCCTATGCAAACATTGTGGTTCTCATCTTCCACAACTGATTGTTCTAAGGAGTATACCTACTTGGTGTAAATGCTCACCTTATATGCCTGTCTATTCTTTGGCTGAAGCTGCAGGTTGTTGTTGTTATGTACCGTCAAGTTGGACCCAACTCATAGTGACCCCTCCTTGGGTTTCTGAGGCAGTATCTCTACAGAAGTAGATGGCCCACCTTCCTTCTGAGGAGTGGCTGATGGGTTTGAACCGCCAGCCTTCTGGTTAGCAGTCAAGTTCTTCAGGTACTATGCTACCAGAGCTCCCAGAAGCTATAGAAGTGAGTTCAATTTCAATCTTGAAGGGTGACTAGGGGCCATAGTCTCAGGGGTCTCACCAGGCTCTATCAGACCAGTAAACCTGGTTGTTTTTTGTGATTTTGAGTTTTGTTCCACAGTACCAGATGTTATAATTCAAGTCTAGTCCACAGTCATAACCCCAACACAACTGATAGAACCTAAGAATAAATGTGTTTATATTTCTGACCCCAAAATATTGCTAATCTTCTGAGAAGTAGCAGAAATAGCAAACACAGATGTTATAATTTTCTAAGTACAAAATTGTTTGTTAAAGATTCTACTTAACTATCAAACAAAACGTTATAATACTTTATGAAGTATTTTTATTTAAAAAAAAAAAATGCCATAGAGTTGATTCCGACTCTTAGCAACCCCCATTGGGTTTCCAAGGCTGTCAATCTTTAGAAGTAGATTGTCTCATCTTCCTCCTGTGGAGTGGCTGGTAGGTGTGAATCACTGACATTCTGGTTAGCAGCCAAATGCCTGACCTACTATGTGACCAGAACTTCTTATAATACTATGAAAAAACAAAAACTCACTGCTATCAAGTCAATTCCAACTCACAGCGACCCCCATTGGCTTTGTAAAGCTATAAATCTTTACAGAAGTAGATTGCCCCATCTTCCTTCTGCAGAGTGGCTGGTGGGTTTGAACCGCCAACCTTCTGGTTAGCAGTCAAATTCTTCAAGCTCTATGCCACCAGAGCTCCTTATAATACTATAAAGTGCCTGATAAATATCTAAATATTAACTGTGATGATTGCCTTAAAGTTTATAGAACCCTCTTTTTTTTCAGACATCATTTTTCCCTAGAATTTCCTGTATATAGTTACTTTATATTGCACCCAAGAATTCTTTGGTCCACTCCTGAACTTCCTTTTTGTGTTTCAGAAATAGCAAGGGCTGTCCCTGTATCCACCTTCCCCTTTTAGCCACAGTACACCTGTACCTTAGAATTTTAAGTTGAGCTCCATGAAGCTTTATTCCTACAAAAAATTACTTGCCTATTGCATTGCCTGATCCAGTCGACTCATCTTTTCTACTGTGTAGGTACAGTTCTTGTTTACCAACATATACTTCCACATTTTAAGTGCAATGTAATAGCCAACAAGAGTTATGTTCTGACCATACAATACAAAACTCTAGAAAAAGATTTACTATATTTAAGGTTGTACTGCACTTTGTACCACTGTAAGGCACTGCATCCTCACAGACCCTCTGTCAATTACTCCAGCAGGTATAAACACTCAGACTACTAAATATTGTTATTAACAACCAAAAGACTGAAACCTACACAATATGATTTCATGATAGCTATTGAAAGAGCTGGTCTTAAAAGCCTGCAGGTGGCCATGCAAGGCATGACAATTGGTTTCTATTCACCCAGAGCAACAAAAGAAGAAGGGGAGTCAGGAATAAAAGGAGAATATGCAATGTGTGGCTAATTGCCTCCACAAACAACTGCCTTCTTTGCTATGAGACCAGGAAGAAGTAGACGATGCTCAACTATCGTTACTGAACATCTTGATCTAAGATTCTAAAGAGGAATTCTGATCAAAAGGGGGAGTATGTAGAACAGAATTTAAAATTCTCACAGACTTCAGACTTTCTGGAGCCATGAAAGTTGGATGAAACTTTGAAAGTGCTGCCCTATAATAATCATTAAAACTGAAACCAAAAATATCCTCTGAAGTCTTCTTAAAACCAAACATCAGTTTGCTAACTAATAAAAAATGTCTGCCTTGAGTATCATGCTTTTCAAGAACTATTTATATGGGATCAAAGTGACAATAACAACTTGAAAGATTAGGCAGGCACCTTAGACAGCAGTGAGGTTACATTAATGGAGGAGGAACAACTCAGAAGAAGAGGGCGAGAATATTTGTACAACTCAGAGAATTCACCAACGTCACGAACTGTACATGTAGAAACAGAGGAATTGGCGTACGTCCTGGTGTGTATATTCTCAGCAACAACAAAATTAACTTTAAAAAAAAGAGTATTTTTAAACTATCAACACTTAATCTCACTCATACTGCCATTTGTGTTTGCATATGTACATTTTGAAAAGTAAGAACACTGTTGATAAGATAAACAATCAGCAACTAACACTGTGCCGTCCAATATGGTAGCTCACCTCTCAGCACAGGTGGTTCCAGAAGCCTTGAAATGTGGCTTATCTGAATTGAGATGTGCTGTGAGTGCAAAACATACACTGGATTTCAAAGTCTTTTTTGTTGTTGTTGTGTGCCATCGAGTCGGTCCGACTCATAACGACCCCTACTTGGGTTTCCGAGGTGGTATCACTATGGAAGTAGATTGCCCAACCTTCCTTCTGAGGAGTGGCTGGTGAGTTTGAACCACCAGCCTTCTGGTTAGCAGTCAAGTGCCTTAGCCACTACGCTACCAAAGCTCCTATTCAAAGTCTTAGTATGAAAAAGATAATTTAAATATCTCATTAATAATTTTTATATTGATTACATGTGGAAATACTATTTAGGATATACTTGGCCACCCCACTCCTCGGAAGGAAGACTGGACAATCTACTTCCGTAGGGATACCGCCTCAGAAACCCAAGGAGGGGTCGCTGTGAGTCAGATTTGACTTGACAGCAGTGAATTTTAGGTTTGTTTAGCTAAATTAGACATATCATTAAATTACAAATATATTTACATTATATTTGTATTAGCACTGGTCTAGCAGCTACAACTCCACTATTCATCACTGTCTCAGTTCTCTACTGCTGCTATAATACAAGTACCACAAGTAGATGGCTTCAACAAACAGAAATTTATTCTCTTATAGTTTAGGAGGCTAGAAGTGCAAATCAGAGTACTAGCTCTAGGGGAAGACTAGGTTAGAAGTTTGAGTTCAGAGTGCCAGCTCTAGGAGCTGGGTGGAGGACCCTCAACCTTGGGCTTCAGCTCTGCCTTCCAGGCCCATTAGAGCAAGCCGGAGGCTTCTCCTAACTCACACAGCTGCTGACTGCTGAAGCTGCGAGCTGCCGAGGTTGACGAATCCAAGAGCAGCAGGTAAAATGGCAGATTTTGGCTCATAGGCTGTGCAAGCAACAGCCCCAAGGTCAGCAGGCGACATGGCAGGCCACTCGTCCAAGTCCAGGAACTAGAGATGAAGACTGGCCAAAAGCAGGATCCAAAATGAACCAAAAAGCTAGACACTGTTCCCAAAGCTTCTCCATGTCTACTAGAAACAAGCCACATAGGTGATTACACTGCATCCAGTCTCATCGTGGGGAATAATGGCATCTGGCTACCAAGCTACTCAAAATCACGGCCCAGCCAAGTTGACACACAACCTTAACTACCACAATAATTACTTTACTGATCTTCTGTTTCTTACCTGTCAGCTACCAAACCAACTCTCCCCTCAACCTACAGTGTCTCCCACCCCTCAAGTAAATTGACAGCTTGAATTTAAAGGATAAAAAATCATTTCAACACCTTGTAAAGGAAAATCTAATGGGGAAGATAGCTCTGGACTCAAGGTCACAGCACCCTAAAACCAAGTACTAACCCCTCACCTATCCATACATTTAGCTGTCCGGCCAACTCCCCATGCAGCTGGATTTGGGGATCAAAAAGCTCTTTAGAGAAATGTAAGTTGATGTCAGGAAGGTTTTTGCTAAAATTCAAACACTTTTCTTATAAGGAGAACTTTGGTTCTACCTTAGAGATAAGCACATATTTAGTTTAACCTTCTTTCTAATGAGATTAACGGACCAGTTCCAATCCTACTTCAGATTAGAGACAGCGAGGGAATGAAGACTGCTCCAGGCAGGCACACTAATCTCTAATCAAAAATGACACTTCACAGCAAGTATGGCAAAAAGATGTGAGTTTATTGAGCCCAGCAAGCCCTGAGCCCATACAGTTAGAGGGAAAGCAGCCCCGAAACCCCCACCACAAAGACAATCCTGATTAGGCACTAGGTAATCACTTACACTCACAAGTACCACTTTGAATCCTTAGGAAGCATCAGTCTAAAGCAATCCCAGAGGCCCCCAAAGCGTAGCTCTAAGTTATTTTTGATTCAGAAGCTTTCTACCATGTTTTGATAAATTGAATATTTAAATCAAACATTTATCAGCACTACATTTTCCAATCAACTCTAAATACTTAATTCAGTATATATTATTCAAGTTAAAGATGATATTTGCTCCTTCAAATATTTGAGCCTACTGGAAATGTAAAGGAGCTCTGGTGGCACAGTCCCTAAGGCATCTGACTGCTAACCAGAAGGCTGGTGGTTCAAACCCACCAGCTGCTCCATGGGAGGAAGATAGGGCAATCTACTTCTGTAAAGAATTACACCTTGGAAACCCAACAGGTCAGGAATTGACTCAAAGTGGACTTGTTTGTTTGTTTGTTTGTTTTACTGCATATTGTCTAAAAAATATGCAGTGGTATATCTTAAAAAAATATGTGTCTATAAATACTTTAGTAGACAGTGAATTACTGGTATAGACTTACCACAAACTTAAACAAGGTATTAGTCTTTAATAGCACCTTTTCCAAGCATAATAACTGGTATTTTATTTATACAAAAATATCATAGTCAAGTACTTATAAAAACCAGTCATAAATTCATAAGCAGATAAAACAAAACAAAAAACCCACTGCCATCGAGTCAATTCTGACCCCCATTGGGTTTCCAAGGCTGTGAATTGTTACGGAATAAGACTGCCTCATCTTCCACCCATGGAGCAGCTGGTAGATTTGAACCATCAACCTTCTCGTTAGCAGTCAGATGCCTTAGGCACTGTGCCACCAGAGCTCCTTATAAGCAGATAAGATAAGAACACCTAACCAGAACTGAATTATTTAAGGAAGAAAAGATCAAGATGATATACCTGTAGTACCTAAAGAACATAAGAGAATGTCCTGTTTATGTATTTTTAGCCCTTGATGGTGGAAAACACACCAGAGGTATGTGTGCAGCAGTCACCAATCATCCCATTGCCCATATCACGGCCATCTCTTGTGTGACTAACATCTGAGCAAAGTTACATAGTTCTGCCACGTTATCTAACTAAAACTAGTGGACTTCTTTAAATTCCTGCAGATATATTCGCTTACAGAAAAGGATACTTCTTTTGAACTCTGCCTCGAGATTTTGAAAACTGAACCCAGCGTGATACTCATGTTTTTGGTGTGGGGAGACTTTCCACTACTGTAATAACAACCCACATTAGATGATATCCAAGCAACCAACTCCCTCCAACAAACTGGACTAGGGCAAGCCTAAAAATCTAAGGTAACAGAGAAGTTGAAAAGTTGCACAACAGTAACGAAAGAAATAGAAATTAAAAGGAGAATATATAACCTCACAAATGTCCAAAATTCAAATTATACTCATAGGGGTTTCTGCTTCTGATCATGAGTATCTAACAAGGTCCAGAATAGTCCTTCCACTGCAAGAACTAGAAAACTGGACACAATACAAGGAAGAAACTCTTTGCAGATATCAAACAACAGATAGGAAAGTAATCCCTAAGAGAAAAGGGACAAACAAGGCAAACGCTACGATCATACCAGCCTAGTACGGAAGCCATTTGTACACAACAGGGCAGTGATGGGTGAGCCCCAACAGAAGCCTGTGAGTCACACCAAACCGAGGAGACAGAGATCACAGTCCAAGAAGGCCAAAAGGCTAAGAATTTATAAGGCAGAGAACTGGAGAGGAGGCAACTATGCAAAATAGAAGCCCAAAAAATCAGGACAGGGGTTGGCCTATATATTTGACTGAATTTCAATCTGTGTGAATATAAAGCAAAACTCATTGAGGTGGGGGAAGAACAGGGACCAGGGGAAAAACAATGACTGGAGAGCTGTACACAGTTCCTGAACTCACCAAGGATCACGGGAGTTTCAGAGTTCCCAGGAGTCAAAGTGGAAAGAACTCTCTAAATAATGAGACAATGAGCTGAAACATTAGAAGAATCATGACTTAGTCACTGAACTAAAATAGACTTAAAAGAAAGGCTACTCAAGACCCTGTAAATGGCTGAACAACAAGTCTCCGAAGGATCGAACAGATCTAAAAGTAACTAAGCCACAACAAAGTCCTACACTCCTGATAGGAACCAAAGTCTACTACTCAGTTCTACAATGTCTATTGTTGTTAAGTGCCACCGAGTCAGCTCCAACTCACAGCAACCCTATGTAGAACAGAATGAAACAACGTCCACTCGTGCACCAACCTCACAATCCTTGTTACATTTGAGCCCATCATTGCAGCCAGTGTGTCAATCCATCTTGTTGAGGGTCTTCCCCTTCTTTGCTGACTCTCCACTTTACCAAGCATGATGCCCTTCTTCAGGGAACGGTCCCGTCTAACAACTTGACCAAAGAAGGTGAGATGAAGTCTGGCCATTCTCGCATCTAAGGAGCATTCCAGCTGCACTACCTCCAGGACCAATCTGTTTGTTCTTCTGGCAGTCCATGGTATTTTCAGTATTCTTCACCACACCACAATTCAAAGGCATCATTTCTTATTTTGTCTTCCTTATTCATTGTCCAGATTTCACATGCATATGAGGCGATTGAAAATACCATGGCTTAGGTTAGGT
>NW_006921679.1:8481974-8484285 GCF_000298275.1 Orycteropus afer afer | reverse complement strand
CAAATTAAAAGATCCTTGAATTTGAAGACAGCATAACCAAAATGAAGAACAGGGGAAAAAATATGAACAGAGTATCACTGACTGTTATGTATTGAATTGTGTCCCCCAAAAGGTATATTCAAGTCCTCACCCCTGGAATCTGTGAACATGATCTTGTTTGGAAATGATGACTTTGAAGATGTTATCAGTTACCTTGACATGAGGTCATACTGGAGGATAGTGAGTTATAATCTAACCTGAGTGGTATCCTTATGAAAAAGGAGAATAGATATAAAGAAGCAGACAAAGGCTGCCCCTGTGGAGATACCTCTATAAGCCAAGAAACACCTGAGGCTACCAAAAGCTGGGAGGGAAAAGAAAGGACCATCTCCTAGAGCCTTGGGAGGAAGCATGATCCAGCTGACAAGTTGATTTGGACTTCTAGATTCCAGAACTCTGAAGCAATAACTTTCTGTTCTGATAAGGTGCCCCACCTGTGGTGTTGTGTTATGGAAGCCAGAGGAAGCTAATACAGTGCCCTACAAGACAACAGAATTTCCTGGTGGCACAAATAGTTAACACATTTGGCCGCTGACTGAAAGTCTGGAGGTTTGAGTACACCCAGACATGCCTCCAAAGAAAGGTCTGGTAATACATTTATGAAAAATCAGCCATGACTAATACTTTGGACCACAGCTCTGTTTTGACACACATAGAGTCACCATGAGTAGAAGTCAACTCTATGGCAACTGGTTATGAGACAATACTGACAGAGTCTATCATACATATAATTGGAGTCCTCGGGAGAAAATGGCAGAGAGAAAAGAGAAAAAATATTCAAAGAAGTAATGTGCAAAAATACACCCTGATGTGTTGAAAATAACAAACCCAAAGATCCAAGAACTCAGTGAATACTAAGCAGGATAAGCATGAAGAAAAATACCTTGAGGCATATTGTATTCAAATGGACAGAAAAAAAAAGGAAAAGCAATAAAGAAAAAAAAAAAGTTTATTAGTAGCTAGATGTGGTAGCTAAGATTTTCCAGCTTGGCTGGGCCATAGTTTTGAGTGGCTAGGCAGCTGGATGTAGCTATTCCCCATGATGACATTGTAATCACCTCCATGGTGGAATTTACTGTGAGCAGCTTAGTACTTGCCTTCGGGGTGTGGGCTGCTTCCATTATTCAAGGAAAAGTTTTGAGGAAGGTCTCCAGCTTGTTGGCACATTTTGGATCTTGCATTTGATCGAGTCTTCATCTCCATTTGCTGGACTGGACTGGAACCAGTGGCCTGCCATGTTCCCTGCTGATCTTAGAATTATTCCTAGACTTGAGTCAGTGGTCTGCCATGTTTCCTGCTGATCTTGGGAATTGTGCCATTTTACTTATCAACCTTGGGTCTGTCAGCCTCAGCAACTAGCAGCTGCATGAGTTAGGAGCTGCCTCCAGCTCAAGTGGGCCAGGAATAAGAGGCAGAGCTGAAACTAAAGTCAAGGGGCCTTCACCCAGCCCCTAGAGCCAGCACTCTGAGTTTGGACTTCTAGCCTCCTAAACTGTAAGAGAATAAATTCCTGTTTGTTAAGCCATCCTCTTAAGGTATTTCTGTTATGGCAGCACTAGAGAACCAAGACCCTAGACATGATAGATTTCACACTGAAGAACAAAGATAATAACTATCTCAGACTTCTCATCAGAAACTATTCAAGTCTAATGACAATAAAGCAACATCTTCAAAGAGCTTAAAAAGAAAACCTGTCAATTTAGAATTGTGTAACAAGCAATAATATCTTTCAAAAATGAAGATGAAATAGGATTGATAGACAAACAAAAGCTGACAGATCTATACACTATAAGAAAAAATAAAGAAAGCTCTTTGGGCTGAAGGAAAAAAAGGGCAACTAGAAATTCTAATCACACACAAAAAATAAAGAGGACCCCAAACTGGAAATATGTAAGTAAATGAAATTATCTTTGCAGATTTTTTTTTAATTTATTTAACAGATAATTGACTATAGTAGTATATTTTGGAACTTGAGGAGCCTGGGAGGCACAGTGGTTGAGAACTTGGCTGCTAACCAAAAGGTCTGAACCCATGAGCTGCTCCATGGGAGGAAGATGCGGCAGTCTGCTTCCATGAAGATTTAGAGCCTTGGAAACTCTACAAAGTAGTTCTACTCTTTTCTATAAGGTCACTATGAGTCAGAATTTATTTGAGAGCAATGGGCTTGTTTTTGTTTTGTTTTATACCTACAAGTAAAATGCATGAGACCAATAATGCAAAGGAGAAGGGGAATAAATAAAATAACATTTAATAGACATGAAATGTTGTTGCC
>NW_006921679.1:8477969-8481159 GCF_000298275.1 Orycteropus afer afer | reverse complement strand
ACACACATCCTAAAAAGTTGAAGTACAGTAAGATTGGACAAAGTAGATTCTAGAATAAGAACAATTGCCAGGGTCAAAGGGCACATTTCATAATGATAAAGAGGTCAATTCACCAAGAAGATGTAACAATACTAATTTTTTATTCATCTAACAACAGATACATGAAGCAATACTGAGAGATCTGCCAAGGAGAAATAGACAAATCCAAAATTTTGCTTGAGACTTCAATACTTCTTCCTCATGATTGACACAACAAGCAGAAAGGAACTCAATAGCAATTTACAATACAAGATGTGAACAACACATAATGCAACTTAACACAACTGACATTTACAGAACACTCTACCCAACAAATGAAGAATGTACATGGCTCATTCAACAAGATAAACCACAATCGGTGTCATAAAGCAAGTCTCAAGCCATTTCAAATGACTGAAATTGTATATAAAAAGTATGTGCCCTGACTACACAGGAATTAAATAAGAAATTAATCATGGGAAACTGAAAAATCCCCAAATATTTGAAAATTAAATAACATACTTGTAACCCCTTGGGTAAAAGAAGAAATCAAAAGGGAAAGTGGAAATATTTTGAACTGAATAAAAATAAGCAATTATCAAAATTTGTGTGGTGTGGCTTATAGAGAAATCCATAGCTTTCAAGTGCATATATTAGAAAAGGAGATAGATTTAAAATAAATAAGCCAAGCTTTCACCTTAAGAAACTAGGAAAAGAAGCAGATTAAACACAGAGTAGAGATGGAAAAGTGCAGAAAAGAAGAAAAACTAACGGAATTAAAAAGAGATAAACAATAGAGGAAATTTAACAAAGTCAAAATCAATTCTTCATAAGAATCAACATTCTGTTTCTAGAGACTTATCCGATGGAAATAATCATAGATGTACTCAAAGATTTAAGTGTAACAATCACTTTTATAGTGTTATTTACAATTGCAAAAAGTTAGAAATTCAGTTGTTCCACTGAGACATGATTACATTATGTTCTGTCCATATGAGATTACTATGCAACCATTTAAGATTGTATAAAAGGATATGTAAGAACCTGGAGGAATACTCACGATACATTCCAAAACCAAATTCAGTGCCACTGAATCAATTTCAACTCATAGTAACCTCCACTGGTCCTCCAAGGCTGTAAATCTTTGCAGAAGCAGACTGCCTCATCTTGCTTCTGTGAAGTAGCTGGTGGGTTCGAACCACCAACCTTTTGGTTAGCAGTCAAAGGCCTTAACCACTACACCACCAGACCTCCTTCATGATACATTACTCAAATTAAATATATATATACACACCCACACACACACACATACATATATTTTTCCTACTTAACCATATTGTTGTTGTTGTTGTTGTTGTTATGTGCTGTCGAGTCAGACCCGACTCATAGCAACCCCTCCTTGGGTTTCCGAGGCAGTATCACTATGGAAGTAGATTGCCCAACCTTCCTTCTGAGGAGTGGCTGGTGGGTTTGAACTGCCAGCCTTCTGGTTAGCAGTCAAATGCCTTAGGCACTACACTACCAGGGCTCCTATTAAATATGTGTTGTTGTTGTTGTTGTTGTTGTTATGTGCCGTCGAGTCAGACCCGACTCATAGCAACCCCTCCTTGGGTTTCCGAGGCAGTATCACTACGGAAGTAGATTGCCCAACCTTCCTTCTGAGGAGTGGCTGGTGGGTTTGAATCGCCAGCCTCTGGTTAGCAGTCAAAGGCCATACATGCACTACGCCACCAGAGCTCCCAGGAAAATACAGCGGGTTATACAACATAACACCATTTTCCTCAATCTTACAAAAAGGTTGTCTTAGATAGCTTAAATATCAGACAGATGTACTACCTGTACTAGTAGAAGGGGGTAGGCTTTATCTTCCTTCCATTTCCCTTCCTCAGTTTTTCTCTACTGAGCCTTTCACACTTTTTCAGATTATAGAATTAAGAAATTCTAATTTAAGCATCAGGAAAAATTCTCCAAACAAAAAACAAGCTCCAAATTTCCCTCTAAAATATTTCATTCCTATACTTCTTTATAAACAATCAAGGTGGGATGGTTTAATGAACAGTCTCTGGGTGAACCTAGAACATTTATTTGATATCTGTCAAAACCTGAGTAACCCTGATGCTTTGACAAGAAGGAAAGACCTTATTTAGCACAGAGATGGGAAACTTATTTATCTATGTATTTATTTAGGCTTAGTGTGTAAAGCAATTTTGAATATTTGACATAATTACTTAATAACTTCTAGCTGTACCACTTTTCTTTAGAACTAGGTTTAAAATGTAAAACTTTTCTTTCTATGAATTTCTAAGATTTCTGCATATTTCAGGGGCAAAGATTATTATTTCCTACTTAACAAAAAAATATATGTGTGTGTGTGTATTTCCGCTATTCTCAAATAGAGTTAATTTTGGATAAACTTTTGGATTTTTACGGGTTTTTTTTTCAATAATAAATATTTCATTTAAAAAGAAATCTCAAAAAAATACCAAGTGATTGAACACTGCAGTCTCATTCAATGAACGACCTGGGACAGTAGTTTTCAGTTCCACAGAAACGATGATAGAGTGAACACCAAACTCAAATGGACCATGAGAGCAGTTCTCATCCCTTAAAACCCCAGGAAGAACCATTTTGTTTTGGCCAGTCTCACTGAATGAGGCATTGGTGGGGGTCAGTGGTAGAATTCCTGTCTTCCATGAGAGAGAACTGAGTTCGATTCCCAGCCAACACACCTCATACTCAGCCACCACCATCTGTCAGTGGAGGCCTGGGTGTTGCTATGATGCTGGACAGGGTTCAGCAGAATTTCCAGACCAAGACTGTGTCAGAATAAAGCCCTGCTGATCTACTTCTGAAAAATGCTGGTCTTCTGTGCTAGTTTCAAGGAGCCCTGGTGGCGTAGTGGCTCAAGCACTTGGCTGCTAATCAAAAGGTCAGTGGTTTGAACCCACCAGCCATTCCACAGGTAAAAGATGTGACAGTCTCCTTCCGTAAAGATTTACAGCCTTGCAAACCCTACAGAAGGAAAACTGGGCAATCTACTTCCATAAAGATTGACAGCCTCAGAAACCCAATGAGGGATGCTATGAGTCAGAAATGACTTGATGGCAGTGAGGTTTTTTTAAAAAAACCTATGGACAGTTCTGGAGTGGCAGGATATCCAGGTAAAAAGGGG
>NW_006921679.1:8471058-8474979 GCF_000298275.1 Orycteropus afer afer | reverse complement strand
TATGAGTTAGAATTGACTCTATGGCAGTGGGTTTAGTTTTTTGGGTTAGTGCAAGTTTCACCATATAAATTAACTTGCTCAACATATCTGAATGTCTGCTAAGTTTCAGTACAGTCAGTAATGTGCTAGTTTTGGGGGAGGAGGGAGAGGAGAGGGCAGGGCAGGGCAGCACTCTGAGAAGTGGATACACAAAGGCATCTTCATTTTTCTCAGGGTTATGTAGGTGAAGGGTAACATGTATAAAAATACCTTTTACATTTTGTTGTAAGTTCCATGAGTTATGCAGAATACATTCAGATTTAGTTCTCTGAGTGGCTGGGTAATCAGAAGATGATGGTGGAAGGCATTCTAGAAGCGATGTTAAACCTGATTAGAATCTGGACACATGGAAAGGGAGGAAAGAGAAGGCAGCCCAGGAGTAACAGCATGGGCAAAGGATGAAGTCCAAGTATAAGTAACATCATCAATGACACTGGACATTTGGGAGAGCTCTGGTAGTGTAGTGCCTAAGGCACTTGACTACTAACCAGAAGGCTGGAAGTTCAAACCCACCAGCCACTCCTGGGAAGGAAGACTGAATGATCTACTTCCATAGTGATACTGCTTCAGAAACCCAAGGAGGGGTCACTATGCTTCGGATCCGACTCAATGGCAGTGAGTATTATGCTTTATATATTCTCTCTCGCTCTCTCTCCTTCTCTGTCTCTCTCAATCAATCATTCACAGCAACCCCATGAGGCAGGTGTTAACTTAATCTTATAGATACCAAAACCAAATCAAACTCATTCCTATCAAGTAGATTCCAACTCAGAGCAATCCCCAATGAGTTTCTGAGACAATAAATCTCTATGGAAGTAGATTGCCCCATCTTCCTTCCATGGAGTGGTTGGTGCGTTTGAACCACCAACCTTCTGGTTAGCAGTCAAATGCCTCAGGCATTGCAGCACCAGAGCTCCTTAATCTTAGAGATAGTGGATTAATTTACTTAGTTTCACCATGAGTTTTTGAGCTGATATAGAAGTCAGAAGAATCCGAGAAGCTGACTATATGAAGAAGAACACGGCATCAAGATTGGAGAAAGACTCATTAACAACCTGTGATATGCAGATGACACAACCTTCCTTGCTGAGAGTAAAGATGATTTGAAACACTTACTGATGAAGATTAAAGAGTACAGTCTGCAGTATGGATTACACCTCAACATTAAGAAAACAAAAATCCTCACAACTATATCACAATAAATGGGGGAAAAATTAAGTTATCAAAATTTCATTCTACTTAGATCCACAATCAACACCCATGGAAGCAACAGTCAAGAAATCAGATGTTGTATTTCACTGGGCAAATCTGCTGCAAAAGATCTCTTTAAAATGTTAAGGAGTAAAGATGTCATTTCAAAGACTAAGGCGCATCTGACCCAAGCCATGGTATTTTTAATTGCCTCATATGCATGTGAAAGCTGAAAAATGAATAAGAAAAACTGAAGAGTTGATGCTTTTGAATTATGGTGTTGGTGAATACTGAGTACCATGAACTGCCAGAAGAACAAACAAATCTTTCCCGGAAGGAATGCAGCTGGAATGCTCCTTGGAAGTGAGAATGGCCAGACTTTGTCTCACCTCCTTTGGTCATGTTGTCAGAAGGGACCATTCCCTGGAGAAGGATATCATGCTTGGTAAAGCGGAGGGTCAGTAAAACAGAGGAAGGCCCTCAATGAGATGGATTGACACAGTGGCTGCAATGATGGGCTCAGGTATAGCAAGGATTGTGAGAATGGTTCAGGACTGGGCAGTGTTGTGTTTTGTTGTACACAGAGTCACTATGAGTTGGAGCCAACTCAACAGCACCTAACAACAACATCACTGTCTACCTTGTACCCTCATTGAAAAGTCACCAGTGGGTTCTGATCTCTGGGTATCCTATTCATGCTTGTCCCATTGCGCTTACTTGGCCTCCCACTACTACATCAAGCACTTTCATGCTTCTCCCCAGTACCATGCCACTCTCCACTGCTGTGTGCCGTCAAGTCAATTCTTACTCATAGTGGCCCTATAGGCAGAGTAGAACTGCCCCAGTCCAAAGCTGAATCCTTGCAGATCTCGAGGTCTTTTCTCCCACAGATTTGCTGGTGGGTTTGAACCATCAACCTTTTGGTAAGCAGTTGAATGCTTTAACCATTGCACCCAAGTCTTACACATTATTTAAGATCAATGAGTCTTCCACTACCACTTTCTCTGTAGCCCCTTTAGAATTTATATTGACTTTCTCTCAGTGTCTATTAAAGAAGCATAGTAAGGGTTTGTACTAGTTTATGAATATGTGTATTTAGCTAAAATGAATAATAAAAAGATCAATACAAAAGTCAGTATACTTCAATGCAGTCAATAAAAACTAGTGCAAAGTGTGCTAGGAACAGTGGAGTGTATTGATGACAAAGATGAGTAAGACAGCACTGTCCTTCAAGGATCTCATAGCAAAGGGATAAAGAAGGCAAGTACACAAGCAATTTCCAAAGAGCCATATGTTAGGTGCCCCAGGAGCTTAGGTCACAGAGTCCATGGAGTCACCTAACCAAGTCAAAGAAGAAGGGTTCCCAAGGAGGGAAACGGCTAGGCTGACACTTTAAGAACAGCTGGAATAAAGGTATTCTGATAATAGAAGCAAAAATATAAAGTCTCAAAGGCAATACTGAATATGGAACATTCCAGAGGTTGTAAGTTCAATGTGGCGAGAACACAAGGTACGTATCACGTATTGAATGAAGATCAGAGAGGCAAGCAGACCTCCAACTCTAAAGGGCACCATAACCCATATGATGTAATCCAGACTTCATAAACCTTCTGAGATATACTGAGGGAAAAAAATCGTGTGATAAGATCCATTCACATTGATCAAAGTCATCTGATTGAGTTAGAGAAGGAGAACAGTAAAGTCTGGAGTGAAGGACTGGTGAAAATGTTGTATCAAACAAGCCAGTTGAGAGATGGTGGCCTAAAGTAAGGTACTGTGGTAGTTAAAGTTAGGTGTCAACTTGGCTGGGCCTGGTTTTCAGTGGCTGGGCAGCTGGATATAGTTATCCCTCATGATGAGACTGGTAATCAACTCCATGGTGATCTACTGGAGCAGCTGAGTAGCTGCCTTAGGGGTGTGGTCTGCTCCCAGCATATGAGGAGAAGCTTTGAGAAAGGTCTGCAGCTTTTGGCATGCTTGAATCCTGCATGTAACCAAGTGGTTATGTGGTCTGCCCATCTTGGGACTCTTAATGGACTTGAATCAATGGCCTACTGTTTGGTTTGGTAATATCAGGACTGTGCCTTTTTACTTGTCGACCTTGAGTTTGTCAGCCTCAGCAGCCAGCAGCTGCCTGAGTGAAAAAAAGCCTCTAGCTTCAGTGGGCTAGGAAAAAAGAGGCAGATCTGAAGCCCAAGGTTGAGGAGCTTTCACCCGGCACTCTCTAGGGAGAGGCTAGCACTTTGAACTTGGACTTCTAGCCTCCAAAACTGTAAGAGAATAAACTCCTGTTTGTTAAAGCCATTCTACCTATGGTATATTCCTGTCAGAGTGGCATGAAGTAACCAAACACTTACTTATGACTAAAAGGAGAAATACAGTCCAGAAAGGGCACTGGTTTAACTTCACGGTGAACTTCTCCATAAGTTACCACTTTAAGACAGAACTCCACAGTTAAGAGAAAGTTGGAAAACTGTTTTAGTGAAACACAATGTGCAGTAACCTCCCATTTATTGTTGTTGTTGTTGTTGTTGTGTGCCATCGAGTCGCACCCGACTCATAGCAACCCCTCCTTGGGTTTCCGAGGCAGCATCACTACGGAAATAGATTGCCCCATCTTCCTTCCAAGGAGTGGCTGGTGGGTTTGAACCGCCAGCCTTCTGGTTAGCAGTCAAGTGCCTTAGTCACTAT
>NW_006921679.1:8467422-8467914 GCF_000298275.1 Orycteropus afer afer | reverse complement strand
AACCAAAAGGTCAGTGGTTCAAACCCATCAGCTGCTCTATACAAAAAAGACATGGCAGTCTGTCTCCATAAAGATTACAGCCTTGGAAACCCTGTGGGGTAGTTCTACCCTGTCCTATAGGGAAACTATGAGTCGGAATTGACTCAACAACAATGTGTTTGGTTTGGGTTTTGCTTTGTATTTTTCAGTTGTTTAAACTTAATTTTTTTCTTTCTCAAATAAGAGGTCTATTTCAATCTTATTTTAATGTCTTAACTACTTTGAGGACTTTAAAATCACCCCAGACTAGGCAAAGTTTTCTTAAATAGAACACAAAGAGCAATAGCTGCTAAAGAAAAAAATTGACTAATTTGCATGGACTAAAATTAAGAACGTCCATTTACCAAAAGATACCATTAGGAAAATGAATGGTTAATCAAAGACTGAAAAAGATGGTTGCACTTGCATCCAGAATAAAGAATGTGTACAAGACACTAACGGAAGGTAGCAACA
>NW_006921679.1:8458622-8466868 GCF_000298275.1 Orycteropus afer afer | reverse complement strand
TCTCCCTGTGCATGAGCAGCCCTTCTTTCTCCCATGATTGTTCAATGGCTGATTTTTTTGGTAGTTGATCCCCAGGCCTTTCTTCCAAGGCAACCTTGGGTAGAGTAGAATCCTCAGTGTTTTTGGTCAGCAGCTGAGCATGTTAACTGTCCCCACCACCCAGGGACTCCAAGGAAAGACCAGCCAGGTATACTAGAAGGACAGCTTCCAGAATTCTGAACAGTACACCCTGTGCTGGCTTCCTCATTGCACAGGTTTGGCATAAATCAATTCTTCTGTGCTTAAGCCCATGACATTGTTCCAATATTAAGGAAAGGATAAAAACAGTCCACTGCCAAAAGCAATACATCGTGACAAAGAGTATTTTAGATTCTTCTCCCAATTATACTTTTCAGCAGTTAGAACTTTTACCAATGAAAAGAAGATGCCCAGAAATGCAAAATGCAATTCACGTTCTTTGGGTTGCTGGATCTTATCAGCTATGACACCACTGTTCTAAACCACAAGAGCAAATGAAAGACCTAGCAATAATTTGGCATGATATTTTGAGCAAAAGACACAGTCTGAAAACATTTTGAGGGACAGAACTTCATTTTACAGTGATGTGAACAGCGTGATCCCTAATCAGGAGCTTACGGTTTTGAGCTCACAGCTTCCTTGTAGGTGACCAGTACAGCAAACAACCTATTCTAAGACTGAAAAACCAAACCCACTGCCATCGAGTTGATACCAACCCATAGTGACCCCTGCAGGGTTTCCAAGGCAGTAAATCTTCATGGAAGTAGACTGTCCCATCTTCCTTCTGCAGAGTGGCTAGTGGGGTTGAACCACCAACCTTTTGGTTAGCAGCAAATGCCTTAGGTACTGCACCACCAGAGCTCCTTATTCTAAGACTACATAAAATTATTAGACACTGTTATGCATGTAACTGTTGGGTTTCTTGCTATCTATGTGCCACTTAATTTGCCTTAAGTTTTCTCTAAGTATTGTTAAGGCAAAAAGCTTTTTCGGGGATCTCAAAATATTTAAAATGCAACTGGCTAACATTTAGGCAAAGGAAAAACAATTCCCTAAATAACCATCTAGGCCATTTTGGCTTCATTTGAAGCCATAGGGCCCATAACCCTTACCGAGACTGTGTAGGATTAAAGAATTGCCAGCTATAGGCTAACCATTTGCTCAAAAGTGGCTGTTCTCAGCACTGCCCTCCCCCTGCATAGCATGTGTACACTATACCCCTATCTTTTCAGTGTCTGTTACCTATGGAGCAGTATCTCCTCCAGGCGTGCGTCAGAGGCATGGTGCTCCGTGCTGTACGCCGGATGCATGAAGACAAAGACAGAAGTCGCCTCTCAAAGGTATCTGAGTATTAAGAAAGCTCAAGGCTGATCCCCATGATAATCTGGGAGAATTATATTTTGCCCTGAAACTGTCCTGTTCTAATTCACCAGCCACAAAACACAGCTCTTGAGTACAAGAAACTTAGGTTGGACGGTAGAACATTATATAAGAGGAGGAGGAATTTTTAATAGAGGAGGAAAAAAATAAGAAGCTTTCACCTACCAAATTAGACTAAAAGGGGGTGAGATGGGAGGGTGGAGATAATACTCAGTGGTATATCCTGGTCAAGTTACTAAGCGGAGAGGATTCCTCCATGACTTGCTTTACTTCTCAGTAAGCATTTGAGGAAAAGAAGCCCTGGTGGCACAGCGGTTAAGCACATGCCCACTAACCAAAAGGCTGGTGGTTCAAACCAGGGGAGAAAGACCTGGTGACCTGCCTCCATAAAGATTAAACTAAAAAATAAATAAATAAAATACCTGAACCCATCACCACAGAGTTGATTTTGACTCATCGTGACCCTATGTGACAGGGTAGAACTACCCCATAGGGATTGCAAGGCTGTAATCCATCCACAAGATGGACTGACACCGTGGCTGCAAAGATGGGCTCAGGCAGAGCAGGGATTGTGAGAATGGTACACAACTGGGCAGTGTTTTGTTCTATTGTACACAGAGTCACTACAAGTTGGAGTTGACTGGATGGTGGCACCTAACAACACAATAACAACAATCTTTACAGGAGCAGATGGCCACATCTTTCTCCTGGGAAGTGGCCAGTGTGTTCAAAAGCACTGACCTTCTGGTTAGAAGCTTAACCACACTTAACCACACTTAACCACTACTGCCAAAGGGGCAGGGAGGCCACAACTTCTGACCTCCTCTAACCCGACAAGAGGAAGACAGAATCACCATCAGTAACCCAAGGCCTATTCTTGTGAGGCCAGTCATGCTGCCTCCCTCCAGACCTTTCATCAACCCTGACACCAATTGTTCCTCCCGCAGCACCCACCATCTTTCTGCTGGGTTCGATAATTCACTACAGTGGCCACACAGAACTCACAGATTATGGGTTTTATTAGGGAAGCACCAGGTTACAATTGAAGTTCAAGAACAACGCTCAATCTCTCTCAGCCCACAGTCTCTCAGCCAACAGTCTCTCTCAGTCTCTCTCCCAGCAATGTGTGTCTCTCGGTGTCTCTTTCTCAGCAGTGTGTGTCTCTTAGGAGCACATTTCTCCCAGCAGCACGTCATTCTCAGCCAGCAGTCAGAGAGACTTCTTCTGCCTCTAGGAGGCCTCCTTTTGAGCCTGGCAGAGTGACAAAACTAACCAATCATAACATCAGAATTCTAAG
This sequence comes from Orycteropus afer afer, assembly GCF_000298275.1. Taxonomy (NCBI): domain Eukaryota; kingdom Metazoa; phylum Chordata; class Mammalia; order Tubulidentata; family Orycteropodidae; genus Orycteropus; species Orycteropus afer. Next base: position 8,464,173 of record NW_006921679.1, on the reverse strand, counting down.
CACCTGAGAGAGAGCAAACTTCCTGGAACATTGCTTTTTGCCACTCTCAACAGAAATACCCCAGGTGGAGAACTTTAACAATCAGGAGCTCCTCACTTGCTCATGGCAAATTCCACCTTGGAGTTTACAAAGACTTATGGCTAGAAAAGCCATACCAGGTAATTTACTACACCGCAACGATGCTACCAGGACTCCTTCCCATAAATATTACAGCCTAGAAAACTCTGTTGTTGTTGTTGTTGTTATGTGCCATCAAGTCACCTCCAAATTATAGCGACCCCTGCTTGGGTTTACCAAGGTGGTATCTATACAGAAGTAGATTGCCCAATCTTCCTTCTGAGGAGTGGCTGGTGGGTTTGAACTGCCAACCTTCTGGTTAGCAGCCAATTGCCTTAGGCACTACACCACCAGAGCTCCTTGTAGGGCAGTCTTATTCTATCCCATGGGGTTACTATAAGTTGAAACCAAGTAAAGGGCACATAACAAAATGATGACACTAACACCATCAGAGTATTCATTTCTAGAGTTAGTAAGAGCCAAGACCAAGCCCCTGATGCCCATGCCCACTACTGGGTTCTTTCCCTCTACCTGCATCTTCTTGCAGAATAGTTGCACCCACGCAGGGGCCATCACCATGCCATTTAAGATGCAGGGACACATGGGTGACACACACCTCACACACTTTCTCCCTGGTTAACATTTTCCCACAAAACGTCTTGGATTTCAATACTTCGTCTTCATAGACTGTGAAGATCTCTCAGTATGTTGCCTTTTTGGCTGACATTTACATAGAAAAACATATACAAGTCCCAGAACTCTATATACTTAATGAAACCATATATGGGAAAGATCTCTAGTTAAAAATCCAAAAGCAAGTGGTAACCAAACACCAAACCAAACAAAACGTCTCTTGGATGTCAATACTTCGTCTTCATAGACTGTGAAGATCTCTCAGTATGTTGCCTTTTTGGCTGACATTTACACAGAAAAACATACACAAGTCCCAAAACTCCATATATTTAATGAAACCATATATGGGAAAGATTTCTAGTTAAAAATCCCAAAGGAGGTAAGTGGTAGCAAGTTAGAATCATGTGACATTTTAGAAACCTGCCAAGTATGGAAGGGATGTGGAGACCCAATGACAAACATTATCCTCGAACATGATGGTAGCATAGCAAAGGATCTGTCTTACATAAAATGGATTCTGAGATTCTCACAAAATTCATGGCAACCCATGAGCAACAGAGCAGAACTGTGCTCCACAGGGTTTTCCTGTGGCTGGGTTTTTGGAGTTAGATGCCCAGGGCTTTTCTTCCTAAGATTCTCACTTGTTGTGTGCCATCAAGTCAATTCCAAGTTAGCGACCCTATAGGACAGAGTAGAACTGCCCCATTGGGTTTCCTAGGCTGAAATCTTTACTGAAGCAGATCAACAGGTCTTGTCTCTCACAGAGCAGCTGGTGGGTTCAACCCACTGACCTTTTGGTTAACCACCAAGCTCTTAACTACTGCACTACAAGGATTCCTTAAGATTTAAAAAAAAAAAAAAAAGGTTCTCACTAGCCCCATACAAAGACATTTACAATGAGCAATGGGAGTGTGAGAGCGGAGCTCCATTTGTAATTTGTTCATCATGAGGTATCTCCTGCCTCCTCTGAAGAGGTAGCACTTCCTCTCTCTAAAAGGCAGGCTCATCCACTGTATCAGCACCACAGAGCAGTCTACCAGCACTCCCAAGTCTGGCCTTCTGCCTGACCAGCCCCTAAAGCACCAGATGGTGCTACCTTCTCTTTTCTTTGGAAATTGTGAAGGATGTTGTTCTTGGTCACAGCACCTTTTAGGATTCCTCAGGGAGGAACGCAATTCTGGATTCAGTATCAGAAATACCTGGGTGTCTCATGAACACATTTCCCCTCTAGTGGAAACTTACCCTTATGACTGGCCATGCCTCACTGCAGCTTTGGCCAATGAAAAGCCATGAGGCAAGTGTATTTTCTTCTCTGACCTCTGATTTCATCTTATTTTGCCTTACTCTTATTTTCTATTAAGGATCCCTGGTGATACAATGGTTAGGTGCTTGGCTGCTAACTGAAAGGTTGGTGGTTGGAACCCATTAGTCACTCCACCAGAGAAAGATGAGGGAGTCTGCTTCCCTAAAGCTTGACAGCCTTGGAAACCTATTTGGCAGTTTTACTCTGTCCTCTAGGGGCGCTGTGAGTCGGAATCAACTCCACCACAGTGGGTTTGGTTTGAGCCTTGCTTCTGTGAAGATTGACAGCCTTGGAAACCCTGTGGTGCAGTTCCACTCTGTCCTCTAGGGGCGCTGTGAGTCAGAATCAACTCCATGGCAGCGGGTGTGGTTTGGGCTTTGTATCTATAAAGATTCACAGCCTTGGGAACCCTCTGGGGCGGTTCCACTCTGTCCTCTAGGAGCGCTGTGAGTCAGAATCGACTCTAAGGCAGTGGGTTTGGTTTTGGCTTTGCTTCTGTCAAGACTGACAGCCTTGGAAACCTTCTGGGGCAGTTCTATTCTGTCCTCTGGGGGCGCTATGAGTCAACTTCGACTTGAAGGCACCCAACAACATTTTCTCTTAACCTCTATTTTCTCACTTAATTTCAATAATGCTGTAGCGTAAGTAATTCTGTAAGTGTCGAATTCCTACTGGAGTTAACGGAAGTATGAAGATATAAAGAGCTACTTCTACCTACAGTGCCTCAACAGTGGTACCTATAAAATGTACATGAAATATTTGACAAATGGACATTTCAAAAATAATCAATAAGTTTTTTAATTTAGAAAATTCCATTTTTCTTAATTTCTATACCAGATTAAATGGGAATTAATGTATTACAGCATACTGTTATATGGAATAGTTCTTCCATGAGAGGATTATAGTGAAATAAAACAATTAGTAACATAAAATTTAAAACAGCATAAACTAGGTTGAGTTTGCCAACAAACTTGGTTAAAAGCTGGGAGACATAAGTTGTATTTTCTAATCCATCTCTTAAAACCAAAAAACCAAAACCAAACTCACTGGCATCAAGTCAGTTCCAACTCATAGTAATCCCCATTGGGTTTCCAAGGCAGTAAATCTTTAAAGAAGTAGATTGTCCCATCTTCCTTCCATGGAGTGGCTGGTGAGCTTGAACCACAAACCTTCTGGTTAGCAGTCAAATGCCTTAGGCGCTACACCAATAGCCTTTGGTTATTTATATAACATTAATACCCTTCTACAGACATAATCATGAAAAGCTGAGAACTCACTTAAAAACTCTTTTTAATCCAAGAGGGGCTGGTTTTGAGGTGGGCCCCTTTTATATTCTCTGGCCTTTTCTTAGTTGTTAACCTCCTATCGAGACTTCTCATTTTCTCACCTGTCCTCAGGCTTAACTGTCCCACGGTTAACAACCAATGAAGCAACACAGAATGAATGCCCTAGAAAAATTTGCAGATTTGAGATCTGAAAACAATACGGTGAGTCTGGAAAATAACAAATTTATAGCAAACTGGTGAAAAGAAAGCATTAAAACTCATATTTATTTTTAAGGGGAAATGCATCAGAATGTTAAGAATAGTTCTCTTCTTTGGAGTTTGGGGAGCTCTGGTGGCGTAGTGCCTAAGGTATTTGACTGCTAACCAGAAGACTGGCTGTTCAAACCCACCAGCCACTCCTCGGAAGGAAGGTTGGGCAATCTACTTCCGTAGTGATACCGCCTCAGAAACGCAAGGAGGGATCGCTATGAATTGGATCCAACTCGATGACAGTGAGTTTGGGTTTAAGCTTTCTTCTTTTTTTCCTGCACCTGTCTTTGCGTTTTCTAAAATGAACACACACTGTATGATTAGAAAAAGATTTAAATGGAAGGACTGTTTTCTTTTCCATTAAATCTGATTTTAACTAAATGCCTTTCTAACACTGGATTGATAACTTGTTACTGGCACATAAACTCCCAAAAAATCCAAACCCACTGCCATCGAGTCAATTCCAACTCATAATGTCCCTCATTCGGTTTCCAACGTGCTAATTCTTTATAGAAGTACATTGCCCAGTCTTCCTTCTATAGAGTGGCTGGTGGGTTTGACCCACCAACCTTCTGGTTAACAGTCAGATGCCTTAGGCACTGTGCTACCAGAGCTCCTTACTGGCACACAGTATTCTATATTTAAATGTAGATCAACATGCAGCCCAGTGGTGAGGAATCCTTTTGGAAAATATAAAGCTTCCAAAATATCAACTCATTTAAAATTTCTCTCACTTTCTCTTTAAAGAAAAGGACACACCCCTCAACCTCTCTCCCTACCAATTCTTCGGACTTCAGATAAAGCAGGAGTCCCCAGTCTAACCCTAAGAATTCAGTCATTGAAACCCTAGGGAGTGCAGTCTACTCAGACACACATGGGGTCTCCATGAGTTGTAACTGACTCCATGACAGCTGATTTTTGGTTCCTTCATATATTTTCTGGGTGGTACAATGGTTAAAGCATTCAGCTGCTAACCCAAAGGTCAGCAGTTTGAACCCACCAGCCACTCCACAGGAGAAAGATGAGGCAGTCAGCTTCCATAAGATTGACAGCCTTGGAAGTCCTATGGGGCAGTTCTATTCTGTCCTCTAGGGTCACTATGAGGCAGAATCAACTCAGTGGCAGTGAGTTAGGTGAATGTATTTTCTTTAAGATTCATTTATAACTCTGACTTAAATAGATACACGGCTCTTTCTAATCCTGTTTGATGGGGGTTTGTGCTATCAAGAATGCTTTAAAAATGTTAAACAGAAACACTTTCAATAGCAGGAGAAGCTTTGTTTTGAAACGGTCGTATGATGGTGGTTCAGTGGTAGAATTTCACCTACATGGGAGACCCCAGTTCGACTCTTGGCAGACACACCTCATGCATAACCACCACCTGTCTATCCATGGAGGCTTGGGTGCTGCTGTGATGGTGGGACAGGTTTCAGCAGGGCTTCCAGACTAAGACGGACCAGGAAGAAACCTTCATCTACTGCTGAAAACTTGGTCCATGCAAACTCTGTGAATCATCACGACCCCATCCACAGCGGATCATGGGGCTGGTCCAGGACCGAGCAGTGTTTCTTTCCCATTGTGCAGTGGGTCGCCATGAATCAGGCCAACTCAATGGCAGCGAATAACAACTGTTTCATATACACAGATTTCTTGAAGGTACCACAGCTTCTAAAGCTCTGACATCTGGATTTATAGTGCCATGATCTATCGAAAAGCCAAATTTCTCATAAATATATCCCTGCAGAAGAAAAGACAAATTCTATCAACACTGAATTTGTACTTAAAGTTAAGGCAGCTGTTAAGCATCAATGTCAGGATGATTTTTAAAAACTGTCTGGATCCACCCACTGACTAATTCTGCTCCTGACTGGGAAAGTCCTGGGAACAGCTTGCGAGTCACGTTCTGACAGCTCCACGTCAGCCAAATTTGAAACCTCTAGTTAATATAAAAGGTCATGGCCATGAACCAATAAAAAGACAGCAGACAGTTGAAATTTACTCAGAAAAGACTCATACACATATA
>NW_006921679.1:8453725-8457717 GCF_000298275.1 Orycteropus afer afer | reverse complement strand
TTTTGTTTTCTTTATATTGAGACATAATCCATACTGCAGACTGTATTCTTCAACCTTCATCAATAGGTGCCTTAAGTCATCCTCACTTTTAGCAAGCAAAGTTGTATCGTCTGCATATCTCAGGTTGTTAATGATTCTTCCTCCAATCCTGATACCACATTTTTCTTCATATAGTCCAGCTGAGATAAACTTGAGTGAAGAATAAATAAGATTCCATTCCAACAGTAGTTCTTAAACTTAAAAATCTGTATTATATTTCCCTTACTCAGATCTCTTAAATTAAAAAAGAACAGAAACACAATTCAATATAATATAATAAGCATATGCTTTCAGTGGGGGAAAAACCCACAAAATCCATCAACTGGACAAGGAAGGCTCAAAAGGAACAGAAAGTTCAACCCAACACAAAACAGGCAGTGGTGTGTAGGCCATCAATTAGGGTGACGTTCCACTACAGAAGGATGACATCAAGGTTGAAGTTAGGTAATTCCAACAGGAAAAATCCCATAAAGGTCCTATTGGTAAAAAACTAACCTCAGACTTGAGTGGTTTCCTCTCCCCCGAGGTGAAAGATTTCCCACAGATAGATACCCAGGGCTTAGAAGGTCTCTGATGTTTGCACTTTCTGGTAATGAATGTCCACCAGGCTACCAATCTCCACATCACAGGCACTAAGAGACCTGATCTGAGCCATCTCGGATGAAGTCCTTCTAGCTTAACAAAGGAAAGTACCTTCACATAGCAGGGACAAGCACATCCCACCTCCATGACAGTCAAGCACCCAATTTCTAATGAATTACTGTTCAGTGTATACCCAGCTCTGGTGCTACTGTGGTTACAACATTGAGCTGCTAAGCAACAGATCAGCAGTTCAAACCCACCAGGGCTCCATGGGAGGAAGATAAGGGATGAGGTAGTTTGCTTCCGTAAAGATTGACAGTCTTGGAAACCCTGTGGGGCAGTTCCACTCTGTCCTCTAGGGGCGTTGTGAGTTGGAATCAACTGGACAGCAGTGGGTTTGGTTTGGGTTTTACTTCCATAAAGATTGACAGCCTTGGAAACCCTGTGAGGCAGTTTTACTCTGTCCTCTAGGGGCGCTGTGAGTCAGAATTGACTCTACAGCTGTGGGTGTGGTTTAGGCTTTGTTTCTATAAAGATTGACAGCCTTGGAAACCCTATGAGGCAGTTCTACTCTGTCCTCTAGGGGCACTGTGAGTTAAAATTGACTTTACAGCAATGGGGTGAAGAACAGAAATATAAAGTGTACATTGGAAAAAAAAAAATCAAGAATGTTGGGTTCCATGAAAGAACTTCTACTACTTAAACCATCCAAACCAAGCCATTGCCATTGACTCAATTCTGATTCATAGCAACCATTACAACGTTCCCAAGGCTGTAAATCTTTACAGAAGTACATTTTCTCATCTGCCTCCCGCACAGCAGCTGGTGGGTTTGAACCACCAACCTTCTAGTTTGCAGCCAAGTGCCTTACCCACTGGGCCACCAGAGCTCCTTTCCTACCACTTAAGAACACATAAATACCCAGAAGTACACTTAATTTGCCCCCTGCCATGGGATTTTCTGAGAGTGCATCCTTTCGAGAGGTCTGTTGTTGGTAGAGCCCATCCAGCGCCGCTCGCTGTGGCTCCGACTCACAGCAACCCTGTGTACAAAAGAGCAAAACACACCCACTCCTGCGTCATCCTCACAATCCCTGCTACATTTGAGCCCATCACTGCAGCCACTGTGTCAACCCATCTCATTGAGGGTCTCCCCCTTTTTCACAGACCTTCTACTCCACCAAGCACGACATCCTTCTCCAGGGACTGGAGAAGTATAAACGCAACCATTTTCTCCACAGAAATGCTTGAGAGGAAGCAAGCAAGCAAGCTGGACTGCTTACTGTGACTCCTGGGGACAGCACCTTGGGTCACAGGAATGTGGCTAACATCAGGATGTCACTGTCTAGAAACTCTGAGAGACCCTGGCCAGCTGGCAAACACATGGTGAGCCCCCAGGATTTAGCTAAGAACCACCAAAGCCCCAAAATTAAGTAGCAAGTGTTCACCAGGACAGAAGGCTCATTCCATGTTTGTGTAAATCTAGGAGCACTCTGGTGGGGAAATGGTTAACAGGCTTGGCTGTAAGCAAGAAAGGCCTGGCAATCAACTTCCAAAAAATCAGTGAAAACTCTGAGGAGGGCAGTTCCACTCTGGCACACATGGGTCACCATGGTCAGGGTCAACTTGACAGCAACTTTTTTTTCTTTAAAAAAAAAAAAATGCCCAAGGAAAGAATGCCTGTAGTTTGCACTTTCTGGTAATAAATTTCTACCAGGCTCCAACAGAGAATGTCTGCCTATTTTGTAAAATACATTTTAGGAAGGCATATATACTTAAGTAAAAGAAGTTCTGGTGGCACTCTGGTTAAGGCATTGGGCTGCTAACCAAAAGGTCAGTGGTTCAAACACACCAGACACTCCTCAGGAGAAAGATGAGGCAATCTGCTTCCAGGAAGATTGACAGCCTTCGAATCCCCGTGGGGCAGTTCTACCCTGTCCTCTAGGGCCACTGTAAGTCAGAATCGACTCAGTGACAATGGGTATGGTTTGGGCTTTGCTTCTGTAAAGATTGACAGCCTTGGAAACCCTCTGGGGCAGTTTCCATTCTGTCCTCTAGGGGCGCTGTGAGTCAAAATGGACTCCATGGCAGTGGGTGTGGTTTGGGCTTTGCTTCTGGAAAGATTGACAGCCTTGGAAACCTCTGGGGCAGTTCCACTCTGTCCTCTAGGGGCGCTGTGAGTCAGAACCTACTCCAGGCAGTGGGTTTGGTTTGGGCTTTGCTTCTGTAAAGACGGCACAGTGCCTAAGGCTTTTGACTGCTACCCAGAAGGTTGATGGTTCAAAACCACCAGCTGCTCCATGACAGAAAGATGCGGGAATCTACTTCTATAAAGATTTACCACCTTGGAAACCCAATGGGGGTTACTATGAGTCGGAATTGACTCAGTGGCAGCATTTGGTCTGTAAAGATGACAACTATGGAAACGCTATGGGGCAGTTCCACTCTGTCTTCTAGGGGTGTTGTGAGTTAGAATTGTCTCAAGGGCAGTGGGTTGGATTTGGGCTTTGCTTCCATCAACTTACAGCCTTGCAAACCCTGTGGGGGTTACTATGAGTCAGAACTGATTGATGGCAGTGAGTTACATATTTAAGTAAGGAAAGACAACCTTAACTCATCTCTCTTCCCCTTTGGTCTATAAGCATGCTCAAGTCTCCTCCACAAGCTACTGTTCTATTTGACTCTCAGAACACCTCAAACTGTCTTCAAATCTACCTACCAGGTCTCAGGGTCCTAAAGTCCCCAGACACACACTATTCCCTAGGGGAGAACTGCAGATAACACCCCAGACGCCCCCAGCACCCCACCCCACAGGAGCCCCTTCCCCAACAGCACCAAGGGTCATCAGTGCACCCCAAGGGATGTGGGCTGAGACAGTAGTGCAGCCAGCCCTTCAGCAGGTTTCTCTGGAGTTCCACAGCACAAAACCAAGACCCAACTCTTTAAAGTGAAAACCTTACAAAGCAGTCACATTCATCTCCTGGATAAACAAAACCTGGCATAGTCATATAATGGAATATTACCCAGCCATAAAGAGAAATGGCATCCTCATCTACACAACAACATGGGTGATCCCTGAACACATCACATTGAGTGAAAGAAGCTAGACACAAAAGGCCACTTGTTGCATGAGAGCATTTACAGGAAATAACCTGAACAGGCAAATCCATGGAGACAGCATATTAGTGACCACCAGGGGCTCAAGGAGGGAGAGGAAGAGTGGCTGCTTAACGGGGACATGGTTTTCTTTTAGGGTGATGACAGACAATGTGTGGGATGAGGGTGCAGTGCCTGCTGCACGACTGTAAATCTACTCCAACGACTGAACTGTCATCAGGAGGGACCAGTCCCTGGAGAAGGACATCACGCTTG
>NW_006921679.1:8450097-8452408 GCF_000298275.1 Orycteropus afer afer | reverse complement strand
GTAGTTAAGAGACAGGGTTGATATGGGAGAAGAGAAAAGCAATATAATGAAAGCGTGTGACTAGCACAATATCAGTAAGGAAAAGGAAGACATGGAGAGGTATACAGAGGTACAGACAAAGGCAAATACTATTGCAGACATAATATTGCATTATCAGTAACAGCAAACACTAATCTACAGATGGATACACAGGTAGACAGGTATGGACAGGCAAACAGGAATACACCCACAACCATACATAGGTTTGGCAGACAGTACTCCTACATATGTATTTCCATGTGCTATAAAAAATATCCATATGCAATTTAAACCTAACAGGAGGCAAAGTTAGGATAACTTCTCAGCCACAACTAAGCACCTTGAGGGAGTGAGTCGCTAGACCTGTGGGTGGGGGACCATGGCCACAGGGGACATCAAGGTCAATAGGCAAAACCACTAACCCAACTGAAACCTACTGCCATTAAGTCCATTCTGACTCATAGCAACTCCATTGGGTTTCCAAGGCCGTAAATCTTTACGGATGTAGATTGATTACTCCATCTTCCTTCCACAGAGTAGCTGGTGGGTGTGAGCTGCCAACCTTCCGCTTAGCAGTCAAATGCCTTAGGCACTGCACCACCACAACTGCTTACTTGGCAAAACATGATACACAAAAAGTACTGTTCTATGTCTTACTTGGGTGAGTATCAACTGGGGTTTTAAAAGCTTCTGAGTGGCCATCTAAGATTTAACTATTGGTCTCTCCTTATCCAAGACAAAGAAGGGTGAAGAAAATCAAAATCACATGGAAACAGTTAAGGAGCTCTGGTGGCATAATGCCTAAGGCATATGACTGCTAACCAGGAGGTTGGCAGTTCAAATCCACCAGCCACTCCACTGAAAAAAAGACTATGCAATCTACTTCCATAAAGATTTACCACTTCTGCAACCCAATGGGAGTTGCTATGAATCAGAATTGACTCAATGGCAGTGAGTTTGGTTTTTAGAGTTTTGGAAACAGTTAGTCCAAAGGGCTAATGGAACATGAGAACTTCAGCCTATATGATCCTGAGACCAAAAGAACTAGACGGTGCCCGATACCAATGCCAATCACTTGGAAAGGGATCAAAATTGAAGATCTTGGATAGAGTGAGAGAAAAATGTGGAACAAAACTCAAAATCATAAAAAAAGACCAGGCTTAGTAGTCTGATAGAGACTAGTAGAACTCCTGAGACCATGACCCCACGTAACCCTTGAGGTCTGGAATTGAACTCACTCCCATGCGATAGCTCTCAGCCAAACAACAGACAGGCCTACAACTGAATACCTAGGGAGATGCACTCTTCAGAACAATCAACCATGGCAGATCAGAAGGGCAGCATTTGTGCAGGGAGAAAGGTAGGAGGCAGGAACATACAGGCAAGAAGGACACAGGAAAAGGGTAACCACAGAGAGGAAGTGGGAGGAGAGCTGTTACATGGGAGGGAATGTAACCAATGTCACAAAACAAAATGTGTATGAACTGGTGAATGTAAAACAAATCTGCTGTGTAAAATTTCACCCAAATCACAATAAAAAATTATATTTCTATTATACTGTAGTCTATTAAGTGTAGAATAGCATTATTAAAAAAAATTAAAATATTGTGAGAATGACCAAAATGTGATATACAGACAAGAGATGAAGACATGTTGTTAAAAAAAAATGGCACTGACGGACTTCCTTGATGCAGGGTTGCCACTAATCTTCAATTTGTACAAAACGCTGTGTCTGTGAAGCACAGTTAAACAAGGTATACCCACGTGTGTGTGTGTGTGTGTGTGCAATGGTGGGTTGTCATGATGCTGGAAGCTATGGCATTGGCTCACCCACATGGACAGATTTCACCAGAGCTTCTAGACTAAAGTACACCAGGAAGAAAAGCCTGATGATCTTCTGAAAATCAGCCAGTGAAAACCCTGGGTACAGTAGGAGGAAAACTGTGGAACAAAATTCTAAAACACAAAGATGACCAGAATTACTGGTCAGACAGAGACTGGTGGAACCCCTGAGACTATGGCCCTGGGTTAACCGTAGGCCCTAGAAATGGACTCACTCGCATGGATTGGCTCTCAGCCCAACAGCAGAAAGACCTACATGCAGATCACCCACCCAAGGAGATGCACCCACCTACTCTAAGGAGATGCACCCCTTAGATCAATCAGCCATGAGACATCAGAGGGGTAGCATTCGCACAGAGGGAAAGCTGGACAGACAGGAATGCATAGATAAGGGGGTAATCACAGGGAGGGGGTGGTCACAGGGAGGAGAGGAGAGGAGAGTTTGTTATGG
>NW_006921679.1:8428565-8429820 GCF_000298275.1 Orycteropus afer afer | reverse complement strand
TGGAAAATCTGGCCTTAGTGATAGAAATGACACTGGAGACCACATGATAGAGTTTTGTATGATCAACAACTTACTCATTGCAAACACCCTTTTTTCAACAACATAAATAGCAACTATACACATGGAGCTCTCCAGATGTAAAACACAGAAATCAAATCAACTCCACCTGGGGAAAGAGATGATGAGAAGCTCAATACCATCAGTCGAACAAGACCAGGAGCTGATTGTGGATCAGACCATCAATTGCTCATATGCAGATTTAAGTTGAAGTTGAAGAAAATTGAAACATGTCCACAAGAGCCAAAATATAACCTTGAATTCAGAGACCATATGAAGAAGAGATTTAATGCACTGAACACCAGTGACCAAAGACCCAATGAGTTGTGGGATGACATCAAGAATATTATACATGAAGAAAGCAAAGGTCATTTAAAAGACAGGGAAGGAAAGGAAGAGAAGACCAAAATGGATGTCAGAAGAGACCCTGGAACTTACTCTGGAAAGGAAAGTAGCTAAAGTGAGTGGGAGAAATGATGAGGTAAAGTCATTGAACAGAAGATTTGAAAGGGCAGCTTGAGAAGACAAAGTCAGTTATTACAACGAAATGTGCAAAGACCTGAAGATGAAAAACCAAAGGGGAAGAACATGCTTGGCATTTCTCAAGGTGAAAGAACTGAAGAAAAACTTCAAGCTTCGAGTTGTACTACTGAAGGATTCTAATGGCAAAGTACTGAATGATGCAGGAAGCATCATCAAAAGAAGATGGAAGGAATACACAAGAGCCACTGTACCAAAAAGAATTGGTCAATGGTCAGCCACTTCAGAAGGGAGCATATGATTGGTCAATGGTCAGCCACTTCAGTAGGGAGCATATGATTGGTCAATGGTCAGCCACTTCAGAAGGGAGCATATGATTGGTCAATGGTCAGCCACTTCAGAAGGGAGAACGTGATTGGGAACCGATAGTACTGAAGGAAGAAGTCCAAGCCGCACTGAAAGAACTGGCAAAAAAACAAGGCTCCAGGAATTGACAGAATACCCATTGAGATGTTTCAACGAATGGATGAAGCACTGGAGGTGCTCAATTGTTTATGCTAAGAAATTTGGAAGGCAGCTACCTGGCCAACCTACTGGAAGAAATCCATATTTATGCCCGTTCCAAAGAAAAGTGACTCAACAGAATGTGGAAATTCTTGAACCATATCATTGCTATCACACACAAGCATAGTTTTGCTAAAGAAAATTCAAAAACAGT
>NW_006921679.1:8427082-8428185 GCF_000298275.1 Orycteropus afer afer | reverse complement strand
TCTGGTGTGTGGAAAAGGCCTTTTATGTTATCTGAGGTGGTATCTCTATGGAAGTAGACCGCCCAATCTTCCTTCTGAGGAGTGGCTGGTGGGTTTGAGCCACCAGCCTCCTCGTTAGCAGTTAAATGCCTTAGGCACTATGCCACCACAGCTGCTGTTTTTGTTTTTGATGTAGTAACATCTACATTGTCTCCCTCACAGGACTAGCATGACAATGAAATGGGGTAATACACATGAAAGCAATAATTAATTATTATTCAATTGTCTCAAATTCTTAAATTACACTATTTGAGTGATTAATAAGTAAGCTGATCAATGAAAAGTTATCTGGTAAGATGACGGTCCACAGGTATTTCTTGATACGTGGATGCAAGAAGGTATTTTTTAAGACAGTCCTCTCATTTTACAGATGAAGAAACGGAATATAAAAATATTCCAGTAACTTGGCCAAGACTGCAAAGCCAGACTATAATGAACTCTTGAGTAGACCAAGAAGGCAGGAGACACAGGACCTGGGCATCAGGAAGAAAGGAGACAATGAAGTAAAATAAGAGTAAAGGCGACTAGATAGTTAGAACACAGCTTTAGCGCACAGCAGATGTTGCCACCTTCTGCAACGGGCTGAACATGGGAAGACATACCTGGTGCACCCAACCTGGGGCAAACCAAACAATGGCAACCTTCAGAAATGGCCAAGAATTCACGGAAAATCGAGGATGCAAGAAAGTTCTCAAGGGCAAAGACAAGCTTTTCAGACAAGTGGAAAGAAACCAAAAACCCTAACATGTCCTAATTGAAGCACTGATTTCATCTATCTGGACTCCAGTTTCATAAATGTCCCCCCATGATGGGCTAAGTTTTAACCTCCAAGAAGACCTCACATCACTTCTCAAGTAACACAGGTCACATTTACAAAATATTGTTTAGTTCAGTGCTTCATTTAAATGCCTTTCATTTGTGTCTGCCTCAATATGCCCAACCTTAAGAAAAGGAAAGAGATTTTGCTCTGAGAGTCTCCCGTGAAAACAAGAAAGCAGAAAAGCTAAAGAAATCAATCATAGATGGATCATAAATATGAATAGCATTACTCATTCTGGAAAAAA
>NW_006921679.1:8422938-8425752 GCF_000298275.1 Orycteropus afer afer | reverse complement strand
GGATTGTTGGATGGAAAACCAATTTGCTCTGTAAACTTTCACCCAAATCACAATAAAATGCACACCCACCCCTGGGATCTCACTTTCTGACTAGGCACCAGGACTTACACTAGAATCTTCCAAGAGACTCTCACATGAAATCCATAGACAAAAAGTTACAAAAATGCTCGGAAGTGAGAGATCAAGGAACGGCAACACAAAAACAATAAAGAGGGGAACAAACCCAGCAGCTGGTCATTTGAATGTTGCCAGTACCCTCTCAGTCCTAATATGCAGGAAAGCATTTGGTTTAATTTCATGTTTAATTTCAGTCATTGCAATATGCTGTTGTGGGTGCTGTTGGGTCAATTTTCACTCATAGTGACCCCATGTGACAAAGCAGACCTCAGCCATAGGATTTTTAGGCTGTCATCATTATGGGAGCAGATCTCTCATGGAGCTGCTAGATGGGTTCAAACCGTCAACCTTCCACTTAGCAGCCAAGCATTTAATGGTGTGCTACCCATTAACTTGTTGCCGTCAGTTCCAACTCATAGCGGCCCTAACGGACAGAGCTGAACTGCCCCATAGGGTCTCTAAGACTGTAAATCTTTATGGAAGCAGACTACCACGTCTTTCTCCCATGGAGCAGCTGGTGGGTTCAAACCACCGACCTTTCAGTTAGCAGCCAAGCACTTAACCACCGTTAAGCAATTGCAATACAGTTCCCAGAAAAATCCCAACAGTTCACTCAACAAGTATTTCTTTTCTGTAGCCAAAACAGTGATCACAACTCAATGTCTGTCTCATGGAGCCTGTAGTCTAGTTAGTGAGACAGAGAACAAGAAGCACATGTGTAATCTATTCAACAAAGAAGAATAAAGGGTAAGGAGACAGTGACTAAGATGTTCAACCCTAGAGAGGTGGCCAAGGTGGGGCTGTCAGAAGAGGTGACCTTTGTGCAGACACCTGATTGGAAGGAGGTAATAAGCTCAGTGGGGAAAAAAAAAAAAAAAATCCAAGACACACCAGTGAAGGCAGAGGCTGAGGCAAGGATGAGGCTGCCAATGTTTGCCAGGAAGACAGTGACCCTGGAGTATAGGGCAAGAGGAGGAGACAGGTGGGAATAAGTCAAGTAGCTCCCTCAGGATCTAATGATGCGGGACCTTGACTACTACTTTTTTTTTTCTTTTTTTGTCATTTGGGTGAATGTTTACAGAGTAAATTCATTTTCCATACAACAGCTCATCCACATTTTGTTTCATGACATTGACTGCAGAGACCATAATGCAACAGCTCTCTCCCACTTCCTCCTGTGCCCTTTCCTATGCATTCCTGCCCTCTGAGCTATATCCCCGTGCAAATGCTGCCCTTCTGATGTCCCATGGTTGACTGCTCTAAGGAATGGACCCACCTGGTGTAAATGTTCACCGTATAAACTTGTCCATTGTTTGGCTGGAAGCCACAGAAGTGAGTTCAATTCCAAGCTGAAGGGTGACCAGAAGGCATAGTCTTAGAGGTTTTACCTGTTTCTATCAGACCAGTAAGTCTGGTCTTTGTTATGATTTTGAGTTTTGTTCCACATTTTTCTCCCATTCTGTCCAGGATCTCCTAGTTTGATCCCTTTCCAAGTGATTGACAGTGGTAGCCAGGCACCATCTAGTTCTTTGGGTCTGAGTCATGGAGGCTGAGGTTCACATGGTCCACTAGTCCCTTTGACTAGTTGTTTCCATTGGTCTTTGGTTTTCTTCATTCTTCTTTGCTCTGGACAAGGAGAGACTAATTGTTGCATCTTGGATGGCCACTTGAAAGCTTTTAAGACCCCAGTCACTACTCACAAAAGTAGGATGTAGAGCAATGTTTTTGTGTAGTATGTTATGCCAATTGAGTTTGATGCTCCCCACGACCAAGGCTATCCATCTTTACAGAAGCAAAGCCCAAATGAAACCCACTGTTGTCAAGATCATTCTGACTCACAGCACCCTTCAAACACAGAGTAGAACTGTCCCATAGGGTTTCCAAGGCTGTAATCTTTACAGAAGCAGACTGCCATATCTTTCTCCTGGGGAGAACTGGTGGGTTTGAACTGCCAACTTTCTGGTTAGCAGCCTGACACTTTAACCACTGTGCCACCAGAGCTCCCAAGTTCTGCTTGGGACACGTTTAATTGAATATGCCCATGATACATCCAATGAGTTCAACATGGTCACAGGCAAACAGAGGAAGGGAAAGAACATTCGATACTATAAATGTTACAGGGATGAAAATCTGAGTCTAATAAAAATGCTAAAAAACTATTATAGCCATTTGCTTAGCGCATCGGTTTTCCCAGAAACCAGCTATCTCAATCATATGCTTGACCTACAAAAATCCTACGGCCCTTTGCTTCATCCCTGGGGGACCTGAAACATGATGCTCTGCTGCTTAATTATTGACGCTGTACCTGCCTCACATTGACCCTGTGCTACTGGGAACTGAGAAAACAACTAACGAAGAGATGAGCCAACAGCTGGGTAGTGCCGAGAGAACAAAAGGAGGGAAAAACACAAAGAGGATCTGAGGGCAATTCTCTGAGAACAGAATGTAATTAACCACCAATTAGACAATGAAACTCAGCGTCACTTTGGATCTGAAACTTTCCAGCATAGGATTAGTATTATGAGTAAACCCAAACCCAAAAATCAAACCCACTGCCATTGGGTGAATTTTGACTCCTAGTGACCCTGTAGGGCAGAGCAGAACTGCCCCATAGGGTTTCCAAGACTATAATCTTGACAGAAGACAAGCCCAAACCAAACCCACTGCGGTGGAGTCGATTCTGACTCACAGCGCCCC
>NW_006921679.1:8418792-8422465 GCF_000298275.1 Orycteropus afer afer | reverse complement strand
AGGGTTTCCAAGGCCGCCAGTCTTTAGGGAAACCAACTGCTACACCTTTCTTCTGTGGGGTGGCTGGTGGGTTCAAACTCCCAACTTTTAGTTAGCAGCCCAATACTTTACTATACTACCAGAGCTCCTTATAGGTAAAACCAAACTAAAAAACCAACCTCATTGTCCTCGAGTTGATTCTGACTCATAGCAACCCCCATTGGGTTTTCAAGATGGTAAATCTTTATGGAAGCAGATTACCCCATCTTCCTTCCATGGAGTGGCTGGTGGGTTTGAACCACCAACCTTCTGGTTAGCAGTCAAATGCCTTAGGCACTATGCCACCAGAGCTCGTATAAGTAAAACCAGTTGCTGTCAATGTCAAATCAGGGTGACCCTACCTGTGTCAGTATACAGCTGTGTGCCCTAGGGTTTTCAATGGCTGATTTTTCAGAAAGTAGGTTGCCAGGCCTTTCTTCCAAGGTGCCACTGGGTGCACTTGGACCTCGAAACTTTTGGTTAGTAGCTCAGTGCTTTAACTGCCTGTGCCATCCAGGGACTCCAGAATTATGCCTAGGGCTATTAATATGTATTGTTATTATTGTTAGGTGCCGTCAAGTCGGTTCCAACTTATAGCGACCCTGTGAACAAGAATGAAACATTGCCTGGTCCTGTGCCATGTCCCAATTGTTGCCATGTTGGACCCCACTGTTGAGCCACCATGTCATTAATATATAATATGCTATTAATGTGTAATTAAATAGGTGAGGACATTCAATTTATGGGAAAATAGCACTCATGAGAAAATTCCAGGGACTGGCTAATAAATCATTTCAGATTATGCCCTGGGGTTAAAAACAGCCAGCTTAATCTCCTAAAACTTCCTGTCCTCACTTTGATGGTTTAGTACATTTGATGATCCTCTTTATAAACACAGTCCTCATGATAACACAAGCCAGAAGTCGAGTCTAAGGTTACAACCGCAGCTCTGGTTTTTGACCAGGCGTTTGGTCTCTATAAGGAGTTCTGGTGGCCCAGTGGGTAAGGCATTTGGTTGCAAAACAGAAGGTTGGCGGTTCAAACCCACCAGCCATTCCATGGAAGGAAGATGAGGCAATCTACTTCCATAAAGATTTACAGCCTTCGAAACCCAATGGGGGCCACTGTGAGTCTGAATCGACTCAATGGGAGTGGGTTTGGGTTTTGGTTTATTTGCTCTCTGTGGGTCTCAGTTTCCTAATCTGAAAGTGAAAGTGTGCTCAGGGATCCCCAAGGTTCCCCGCAGCTCTGACACTCTTTGTTCTGGTCTCTGCTCAGTCATTCCCAGGGCAGACACTAAAGAACCTCACCTACTCACCACATTTCCTAAGGTAAGGGAAGAGCCATCCACTTGTCAAAGAGTTTCAACAAACTTGTGGGAAAATGTTAGCAATCAAAACTACAAATTAAAAGAGGGAGTCACTGCGGGGTTGCAGTGTAGTAAATTACATGGTATGGCTTTTCTGGCCATAGTCTTGGTAACTCTCACTTCACTGTGGGTACCTTTGTACCTGATTGTTAAAGTTATCCACCTGGGAAATTTCTGTTGGAGCTGCACGAAATACTCTTCTGGGAAGTTCTCTCTCTCTCAGGTGCGTGGAATTCTGATGTTAGGATTGATTAGTTTTGGCCACTGTCAGGCTCAAAATGAGCCCTTCTAGAAGCAGAGAGAGTCTCTCTGACTGCCAGCTGAGAAAGACGTGCTCTTGAGAGAAACATGCCACTGAGAGACATGAGAGAGAGACACACACTGCTGAGAGAGACACACATGCTGAGAGACATGCTACTGAGAGAGACTGAGAGAGATGGCTGGGTGAGAGAGAATGAGTGTGTTCCTGACCTTAAATTGCAGCCTGTTGCTTCCTAATAAACTCCATAATCTGTGAGTTTTGTGTGGCCACTGCAGCAAACTATCGAACCCAGCAGAGACGTGGTGGGTGCCATAGGAGGAACAGTTGGCCTCACAGGAGTAGGCACTGGGCTGCTGATGGTGATTCTGTCCTCCTCTTGTGGAGTTAGAGGAGGTCAAAAGATGCCGCCTCCCTGCCCCTTTTGCAGGGGTAAAACTATAGCAGCCTTCGAAGAAATGACAGGAGCCCTCGTGGCACTATGTTAAGTGCTCAGCTGCAAACAGAAAGGCTGACAGTTCAAACCTACCCAGGAGAAAAGACCTGATGATCCATTCCAGTAAAGATGACAGCCTTGGAAACCCTCTGGGGCAGTTCCACTCTGTTCTCTAGGGGCACTGAGAGTTGCAATGGACTTGACAGCAGTGGGTTTGGTTTGGGCTTTACTTCCATAAAGAGTGACAGCCTTGAGAACACTATGGGGCAGTTCTACTCTGCCATATGGGGTCACCATGAGTCTGAATAGACTCAACAGCACCTAACAACACCAACAAGGAAATGAAGGGCTCTAGCTCCAAAACAGTGACCAGGTCTCCAGCAGATGACAGACAGTGACCTCTCTGGGTCAGAAGGCTTCATCTCCAGTATCTGCTCACCCTCTAAAGAGCTGGTGACTTTGGACACGTCTCTTCATTTCCTTGGCCTCCATTTCCCCATTTCAAAAAGAACCACTCAAATGCTACACTACGGTCTAGCTTAAATCAGAAACAGAAAGAGTAACCAAACTTCCTTTGTTTTTGTTTGTTTGTTTATTGAAAATATATACTTCAAATCATTCATCACTTTCACAATTTCTACATGTAAAATTCACTGACATCATTCTTCATACTACACAGCCATTACCAGTATCCTTTTCTAAACTATCCCACCACTGTTAACATAAACTCAATGCTCCCTAAGCAAAAACTCCCTCTTTTCCCTACTTCCTACCTCTGATAACCACTAATAATCTTTCTTTTTAGTACATTTGCTTATCTCATATAAACCAAAAAACCCAAACTCACTGCCGTCAAGTTAATCCTGACTCACAGTGACCCCTCCTTGGATTTCCAAGGCGGTATCTCTACGGAAGTAGATTGCCCACTCTTGGTTTGAACCACCAGTCTTCTGGTTAGCAGTCAAATGCTTTAGGTACTATGCCACCAGAGCTCCATAAGTGAGCTTATATAGTATTTCTCCTTTTGTGACTGACTTTACACTCATTATTATTTTTCAAGGTTCATCTATGTGGTAGCATGCATCAAGACTCCAGTTCTCTTTATGGCCTACTACTATTCCATTAAGGAACCCTGGTGACTCAATAGTTAAGGGATTTAGCTGCTAACCAAAAGGTTAGTGGTTCAGACCCACCAGCTGCTCCATGGGAGAAAGATGAGGCAGTCAGCTTCCGTAAAGATTGACAGTGTTAGAGACCCTCTGGGGCAGGTCTACTTTGTCCTCTAGGGGCGCTGTGAGTTGGAATCTACTCCATGGCAGTGGGTATGGTTTGGACTTTGCTTCTGTAAAGATTGACAGCCTTGGAAACCCTCTGGGGCAGTTCCACTCTGACCTCTAGGGGCACTGTGAGTCAGAATCCACTCCACGGCAGTGGGTGTGGTTTGGGCTTTGCTTCTATGAAGATTGACAGCCTTGGAAACCTTCTGGGGCAGTTCCACTCTGTCCTCTAGGGGCGCTGTGAGTCAGAATCGACTCCACGCAGTGGGTGTGGTTTGGGCCTTGCTTCTGTAAAGATGACAGCCTTGGAAACC
>NW_006921679.1:8397747-8418452 GCF_000298275.1 Orycteropus afer afer | reverse complement strand
GTTTGGGCTTTGCTTCTGTAAAGACTGACAGCCTTGGAAACACTGTGGGGCAGTTCCACTCTGACCTCTAGGGGCGCTGTGAGTCAGAATCGACTCCACAGCAGTGGGTTTGGTTTGGGCTTTGCTTCTGTGAAGATTGACAGCCTTGGAAACCTTCTGGGACATGTGCTGCTCTGTCTTTACAGGGTCGCTATGAGTCAGAATTGACTTGATGGCAATGGTTTGGTTTATTATTCCACCACATCTTGTTTATCCATTCATCTACAGATGGATATTTAAGCTGTTTCTACCTTTTTTCTATTGTGAAAAGTGTTGCAGTGCATACAGTACTGCATTGTCAGTGAAGGCAACATGGGTATACAGGTAGATAGATTGGTGGACAGGCTGAACTAGTAGGTATGTCTATGAAGTGGGGAGTGTACCCAAGACCATCTATAGGGCTGGCAGACAATGGCCCTATAAGATATTTGTATGATCTGAATTCCCAGGTGTATAGTAGAGATGACAAGGGACAAGGTTGTAGTCACTTCTTGGTCACAGCCAGCTACCCAGAGGGACCAAGTAGTTGAACCTGTGGGCTCGGGACCATAGTCACAGGGGACATCAAGCTCAATTGGCATAACATACTACACAAAACATTGTTCCACCTCCTACTTTGGCAAGTAGCAACTGGGATCTTAAAAGCCTGCAAGCAGCCATCTAGATGTAAGGATGGGTCTCTCCTCGTCCAGAGCAAAGAAGAATGAAGAAAACCAAGGATTCACGGAAAGAATTACTCCTTGTATCAGTATCAAGCAACTGATACACCATGCAATCCGAGCCTATATGACTATGAGACCAGAAGAACTAGATGGTGCCCAGCCACCAATGCCAACCACTGCGAGGGGGATCTATGTAGGAGACCCTGGTGAGAGAGGGAGAACAATGAGGAACAAAACTCAAAAGCATTTGGAAAAAAAAAAAAGGGGGAGGGACCAGGTTTGCTGGCCTGATAGAGCCTAATAAAACCACTGAGACTATGACCCCTAGCTGCCCTTCAGGTCTAGAATTGAACCCACACCTGTGGCTTCCAGCCAAGCAAAAGACAGGCATAGGAGTTGAACATTTACCTGAGATAGGTACACTCCTTGGAGAGAACAATCATGGGAGAAAGAAGGGCTGTTTATGCACAGGGAGACAGCTCAGGGGGCAAGAGTGCATGGAGGGATGGACACAGGGAAGAGGTGACTGTCGAGAGGAAGTGGGAGGGGAGCTGTTGCATTGTGGTGAATTGTGGTCAATGACATGAGACAAAGTATATGTGAACTGCTGTATGGAAAGTGAATTTGCTCTGTAAATTTTCACCCAAATCACAATTTAAAAAAAAAAAAAAAGTGTTGCAGTGAACACTGGCATAGAGGCTTCTGTTTGTGTTTCTGACTTCCAATTTTTTTTGTGTATACACCTAGACTGGGATCACTGGGTCGTATGGTTGTTCATGTTCAACTTTTTGAGGAACCGCCAAACTATTTTCCACGGTGGCTGTACCATTTTACAATCCAACCAGCAATGAATGGGGGTTTCAATTTCTCCATATGCTCACCAGCACTTGTTTTCCATTTTCTTGATCATTGTCCTCGCTTAGTTTTTAGCGTAGAATTATCACCTTAGTAAATCAGGTAGCAAACCTTTTGAAAATTAAGTCTGACTGTAACTACTGGAATAGTTACTTTTATGAGAGTGCTTTAGATAAAAATCAAGCATAAGGTTAGATTTTTTGTTTTGGCTTATTGAATTAGCAAATTAATTTCAGAGCCATCCAAAGTGGCTTATCCCTTTGGCATTACGGGGATACGGGTATACACCCAATGTTACGGCCTGCCTGAATGTCATGGAATGAGACAGAGGACAGGCTGGTAGGTAATAGCAAGTATTTTTTATGATTGTACATCACCACCCGCCTGTCAGTCTGTCATACTGCAGTGGCCTGCAGCTATGTCACCAGTATTTAAATATCAGCAGGGTCACTCATGGTGGACACATTTCAGTGGAGCTTCCAAACTAAGACAGACTAGGCAGAAGAAAGGCCTGGTGATCTTCTGAAAATCAGCCACTGAAAATCATGTGGATCACAACACAATACTGTCTGATGCAGTGCTGGGAGATGAGCCCCCAAAGTCAGAAAACACATAACATACATAGTGGTCATGACAACGCGCTCAAACATGCCAACGACCATGAAGATGGCACAGGCCCAGGCAATGCTCCATTCTGTTGTACATAAGGTCTCCATGGTTGGAACACACTCAATGGTGATTAACAACAAAATTCCCCATTCCCTAGGCCTCTAGCTCTTTCTCACCACTCTAACCAGATCAACTAGATTTGAGGGAGATTTTCTCTACCTTTTGCTCCCAAAACAGGCTTCCAGAAAGCCTGAAGACCCCTCTCATAAACCCATTCAGAAGTTATTTGGGTAAGATATGTTGCCCATAGAATCCTTTAATATTGCAACTCAAGGCTTAAATTTTTTCTTCAGATCTTTCAGCTTGCAAAAGGCTGAGCGTGTTCTTCCCTTTTGGTTTTCTAACTCCAAGTCTTTGCACATTTCATTATAATAATTGACTTTGTTTTCTCAAGCTGCCCTTTGAAATCTTCTGTTCAGCTCTTTTACTTCATTTCTTCTGCTGGCTTTAGCTACTCTACATTTAAAAGCAAGTTTCAGAGTCTCTTCTGACATACCTTTTGGTCTTTTCTTTCTTTCTTGTCTTCCGCAGTGATACTGCCTTGGAAACCCAAGGAGGAGTCGCTATGAGTCAGAACCGACTCAAGGGCAATGGGTAATGGGTTTTGCTTTCTTCATGTATACATCCTTGATGCTCATCCCACAACTAATCTGTTCCTCAATCACTAGTGTTCAATGCATCCATTCTGCTCTTGAGATAGTCTCTAAATTCAGGTGGCATATAATCTAAGTCATACTTTGAATCTTGTGGACTTGTTTTAATTTTCTTTAGCTTCAAATGAACTAGCATATGAACAATTTCTCGTCTGTTCCACAGTCAACCTCTGGTCATCTGACTAACATCTGACTGATGATAATGAGCTTCTCCATCATCTTTCATACAGTCAAAATGCTCCCTAGAAGCGAGGATGATAACACTTTGTCTCCTGGACTTTGGACATATTATCAGGAAGGACCAATCCCTGAAAAAAGATATCATGCTTGGTAAAGTAGAAACCAAAAAAATTAAAATAAAATAAAAAAACTCACTGCCTTCGAGTTGGTTGCTACCCCTCCTTGGGTTTCTGAAGCAGTAGCTCTATGGAAGTAGACTGCCCAGTCTTCCTTCCGAGGAGTGGCTTGTGGGTTTGAACCACCAGACTTCTAGTTAAGAGTCAAATGCCTTAGAAAGACCCTCAATGAGGTGGGTTGGCACAGTGGCTGCAAAAATGGGCTCAAACATGGCAATGATTATGAGGATGGTACAGAACCAGGCAGTGTTTTGTCCTGTCGTACACAGGATCATTATGACTCAGAACCAACTCAATGGCACCTAACAACAAGATGTGTTGAGCTCTGCTTTCTCTAAGTGGATGAGTTCAGCCTCTAATACATTTTGAGCACAGCCTATGGCTGCGTAAGGCAGATGATCCCTAAACAGTCAATCAAATGCAGGTCTCCATGGGAAAGACAGTCACCCTGTAGGCATCTGTCCCAGATCTAGTGGCTTACACTATGTTTTTTGTATTAAAAACAACTTCTTACTTTTGAGTACTACTTGATGACACATCTGCTGTCCTGCAGGTATGGCCAGGTAAGTTGTTGTCCATTATTAAATAAATCCCTGGCTCTACTTCCCCTGAAATGCACTTAACAATGAGTTGTCCGTTTGCATGGTCCAAGAAGCCCAACCCAATCATGCGGAGGGCAACCACCTGTCTTCCAACAACCACTCCCACCAAGGGCCTGGTAAAATGAATATTCCATTTACAACATAGTCTATAGTTTAAGTCAGACCATTACCAACATTCCTGCAAATTTAGCTTAAAAATTCAGTACAGCCATTTTGGTTCAATATAATAAGAGACAGAATCATAAGTGGACAGACACTACATTTGGTTAAACAGCACAAGAAGAATTATGATGAAAAGATTGACAGTTCCTTTTACTAGTTTGTTTTAAATACTGTAAAAGAGAAGATAAACATCACCCAGAATCCCACCACTTAAAAAAATGTACATATATGATGAAAGTCTCTCCCAACTCTCCCTTCCCATTGCATACAACTTCTGCATGCGTTCTTCTAGTATCGGCCCTTGTGCACACGCACACACACACACTTTATTATTTTACCAACACATTATAAACACCTTCCCAAAATAGTAACTACAGGTCTACCATATCTTTAAATGACCACCTGGTATTCCAGTATGTTGTCGGTATGTGCTGTCAAGTCGGACCCAACTCATAACGACCCCTCCTTGGGTTTCCAAGGTGGTATCATTACAAAAGTAGATTTCCCAACCTTCCTTCCAAGGAGTGGCTGGTAGGTTTGAACCGCCAGCCTTCTGGTTAGCAGTCAAGTGCCTTAGGCGCTATGCTACCAGAGCTCTTTATGTTGTTGTTATTTGTACTTGCCACCAAGTTGGCTCTGACTCATGGTGACTCCACGTATATAACAGAACAAGATGCCGCCTGGTCCTGTACCATCTTCACAAGTGTTGGTCTACTCAAGTCCACCGCTAGGGCCACTGTGTGTTCTGAGTACCTCCCAACCTGTGGGGCTCATCTTCCAGCTCCAATCAGACAATATTCTGATACAGGGTTTTCATTGGGTAATTTTGCGAAGTAGATCACCCGGATGTTCCTCCTACGCTGTCTTAGCCTGGAGACTCCACTGAAACGTGTCCACCATGGGTGACCCTTTTGGGGTGTGAAATGCTAGTGGCATAGCTTCCAGTATCACAGCAACACACAAGCCACCACAGTCTGAGAAACTAAGAGACTCATGGGGGTTCCATTATTTGGATGCACTGAACTTGTTAAACCAGTCTCTTCGTTCTATGATGTTGGTGTTGTTGTTATGTGCCATGGAGTCGTCTCCGACTCACAGCGACCTCTCCGTGGGATTCCGAAGCGGTATCACTATGGAAGTAGATTGCCCAATCTTCCTTTCGAGGAGTGGCTGGTGGGTTGGAACCGCCACCCTTCTGGTTAGCAGTCAAGTGACTTAGACGCTATACTACCAGAGCTCCCAAATAATGATAGAAAACATTTTTGCTTATGAGACAGACTTCTGAGGTAGCCAGGGACCATTATCCCTGTTTTATGTATAAGAAAATTAAGGCTGAGAAAGGTTAACTAATGTGTTAACTGTCATGTACCTGCAAAATGGGGAGGCAGGACCCAGGCATCTGATACCATCTCTTTCCATAGTCCTGACCGCCTCTCATAAACCATGTGGCAATGTAGAATGGCTATTCTCCATCAGGCTGAATGGGAAACAGCACACACTGCATGAGGGAGGAGGATACCCCTAGCCTTTGCAAAAGAAATTTCCCTCCTTGAAATTCATGAATAGGATGATTTAGCTCATCATGATAAATACAGAAAATATTAAAGTTGTCAAAGTTTTCACTGCACTTGGATCCACAACCAATACCCATAGAAACAAGAGTCAAGAAATCAAACAACAGATTACATTGGGCAAACCTGCTGCAAAAGACCTCTTCAAAGTGTGGAAAAGGAAAGAAGTCATTGTGAGGACTAAGGTGCACCTAACCCAAGCCATGGTCATTTTAAATGCCCCATATGCATATGAAGGCTGGACAATGCATAAGGAAGATGGAAGAAGAACTAATGCATTTGAATCATGGTGCTTGTGAAGAATACTGAAAATGCCATTGATTGTCAGAAGACCAAATAGATGTGTCTTGGAAAAAGTACTAGAATTCTCCTTAGACGGGAGGATGTGAGACTTCACGTCATATCCTTTGGACGTATTATAAGAAGGGACCAGGCCCAGAGAAAGACATCATGCCTGGTAAAGTAGAGGGTCAGCAAAAATGAGGAAGACCCTCAATAAGCTGGAGTGACACAGTGGCTGCCAATAATGGGCTCAAACATAGCAAGGATTATGAGGATAGCACAGGACTGGGCAGAATTTTGTTCTATTGTGCATCGGGTTGCTATGTGTCAGAACTGACTCGATGGCACCAAACAGCAACATGACATATCCCTAGTGTGGAACTAATACAAGGGTTTAAAACAACAACAACAAAAAAAAAAAACCTGTAAATTTGACAACATTTTAAATAATCCATTATCTTTTGCTGATATTATCCTAATAGATAGCTTTCAGAAAAAAAATAGAAAAAGGAAGACTCTAACTGGGAGATTAGAACCCCAGAACTCCTTGCAGACTCATTCAGTAGGAGAACTAGAGATGCTGAGAACAGCTGGATGAACCAACCAGGACTGGATGATGGGGCGATCTACTTCCATAGTGACACCACCTCGGAAACCCAAGGAGGGCTCGCTATCAGTTGGATCTGACTCAACGGCAGTGAGTTTGAGTTAGCAGCAAGAACAAAGGTTGATGACTGAAGGAGTGCCCGGGAGAAGCTGAAAGCAAGCTGTAGGCCCAGAAAGGAGAAGACAGTTCTGGGAACTTCCCAAAGGCATAATTCCTGGCATGATGTTAAGCTCGGTCGACTGCTGAGAGAGGAATGTTCCAAGCACACCCATGGCTGCCACGTACTGAGTACCCATGTTGTGTCAGCGACTGAACATGCAGCTATGTGGCCATCACAGCAACCCGACTCACCCTACTTAGCATGGGAGGAAGACCAGGGCTCCCACTGGGTAAGGAACTCATTGATGGCATCGTACATCGTACTCAGTGGCAGGACACTGTCTTCCAGTCCTCCTTGTAAGACACTGCTTCTTCTGGAGCTAAATGCTAAGCAGACTGCTTAACCTTTACACATATCTTGCCCATGGTAAAAAAGAAAAAAGAAAACCAAACTCACTGCCATTGAGTTGATTAGACTCATAGTGACCCCTCCTTAGGTTTCTGAGACAGTATCTCTACAGAAGTAAATTGTCCAGTCTTCCTTCCAAGGAGTGGCTGGTGGGCCTTCTGGTTAGCAGTCAAATGTCCACAGTAGTTATTTTAAAAATTTGTGCTGATTTAACATGATCTGTAGCCTAAGGGGACGAATCTTTGATTTTGTTTAGAAATAACTTCCTTCTAAAACAAACATTTCCTACTATATGCCAGGCACTGAGCAGAGCTTCGAGAATACAAATAAGAATAAGATATGGTCATTGAGTTCCAATAACTTAAATTCAGTGGGAGAGACACATGTGTCAATGAGAAATAAGATAGTGAGTTCACTTCTCCATGGAAACTGACACAGCTGTCTGTTCAAGGGGATTTTTAGGGAACATTAAACTCCTCCTGGGGAGTTACTGGTAGCGTAGTGCCTAAGGCACTTGACTGCTAACCAGAAGGCTGGTGGTTCAAACCCACCAGCCACTCTTCATCAGGAAGATGGGGCAATCTACTTCCATAATGATACCGTCTCGGAAACCCAAGGAGGGGTCGTTACGAGTTGGGTCCGACTTGACAGCACTTAACAACAACAACAAACTCACCCTGATGAAACAAAAGAGAAATGGTGTCACAGAGGAAAAAATATTTGATCAAGGTCTTGAAGACAAAAATGAATTCAATCATCAGTGGAGGGACAACATTTTACACAGAGGAGGGGAAGAAAAACAGTAACACTAAGACCTGTCTGCCTGAGTTCATTTGCACTTGTAAATGCCATTGCTTGCTTGAGAAGCTAATAGTGTTTGCGTTCTGAGCCAAACCACTGCAGCAAGAACCAGACAGAAGACAGAGTGCATATTACGTTTCATGTCTTTGGGAGAAGCACTGCACTAAAGAGATCAGTCTCTTTGGCCAGTTGGAGTCAGATTATAAGCCAATTCCTGCTACTTGCCATAAAAATGATTAGATGTGGGTACAATAGGAAATTTCTATTACCTCTATGGGAAACAAGGTGCTCTAGTGGTGCAGTGGTTAAAGCATTTGGCTGCTAACCAAAATGTTGATGGTTCAAACCCACCCACCACTCCACAGGAGACAGATGAGGCCATCTGCTTCCGTAAAAATTTATAGCCTTGGAAACCCTATGTGGCAGTTCTACTCTGTCCTTTAGCGGTACTGTAAGTCAGTGTTTTGGTTACCTAGCACTGCTCTGACAAGAATATACCACAAATGGGATGGCTTTGACAAACAGGAGTTTATTCTCTTACAGTTTGGTGGCTTTAAGTCCAAGTTCCAAGTGCCAGGCTCTAGGGGCTGGGTGAAAGCCCCTCGACCTTGGGCTTCAGCTCTGCCTCCTGCTCCCGGCCCACCGAAGCTGGAGGCTTTCTTCACTCAGGCAGCTGCTGGCTGTTGATACCAACAAACCCAAGGTCGACAAGTAAAAAGGCATAGTCTCAATGTTACCAAATAACACAGCAGACCACAGATTCAAGTCCGTTGAAAGTCCCAAGGTCAGCAGAGCATGGCAGGCTGCTGAACAACGACACGGCTACAAGCAGGGTTCAAGCATGCCACTAGGGACCATTTCCAAAGCTGCTTCTTACATATGGAAGCCGACCACATCACTGAGGCAGCTACTCAGCTGCTTGTGGTAGATCTCACCATGGAGCTGACTGACAATCTCATCACAAGGAATAACTACCACCAGCTGCCCAGCCACTCAACCAGGCCCCGCCAAGTTGACACACAACCTTAACTATCAGAGTCAGAATCCACTCAATGGCAGTGGCTTGGTCTTTGCTTCCATAAAGATTTCAAAAAAAACTCACTGCCATAGAGTCGGATCTGACTTCTAGTGACCCCACCGTGGGTTTCCGAGGTGGTATCTCTACAGAAGTAGATTGCCCAATCTTCCTTCTGAGGAGTGGCTAGTGGGTTTGAACCACTAGCCTTCTGGTTAGCAATCAAATGCCTTAGGCACTACGCCACCTTGGAAACCCTGTGGGGCAGGTCTGTTCTATTCAAAGGGTCAACTCAATGGCAGGGTTTTTGGGTTTCTAATGGAAACACTTAAAAGACACACATTTCTTCCTGATTTTAAGTCATTTACCCTGCTTCATTAATGTACATTTATATTTATTTATATATACATACATACACACACATACACACACACACACACGTATTTCCCATCTATTATCCCCAACTATCCTCTCCCTTTCAGGGAAGGTACCACAGCTGACCCAAACTTCATGGTGTCTGGTATAACGTTCCTTCCTTTTTTGAAGTTCATGATTAATTACAAGAAACTGAAATAGACATTATCACACATTGGAATCACTTTTTCCATTTACTCTTCCAATTTATCTACTTTACCATCTCTTCCTCAGTCAGCTTGGCTATTTGTGCTGGTATTTGGAATTTCAAATCTGAGATCTTGAGTGCTGGATGTCCAGGACCTTGCCTTCTGGCTTTACACATTCCATGCTTTCTATCTGGGAGATATACAAATGTCAGTAACCGTCCCCTGCCTTCCCAAAAGGAAATGAGACCCAGACAAATTCCTCCCCTCTAAGTAGACACAAAAGAAGTTCTTACTAAACCTGTAGACTTTCAGTCAATACTTGAGTAGACAGAGTGTATTGTACAGTTAAGTGATGAAAGCCGGACACTTTAGCTTGCTGGTCTAGCCATTAGTGTTATTTCCAGAAACTGTTGTATGCAGAAAAAGAGAGTTTTCCAGGAAGGTCAAAAACGAAAAAAGCTACAGCAATACAAGCAGAGTACAGATAAATAGAGAGGAAAACTTTTAGAACAATGATTCCATGAAACAATATATAAATTTGCAAACTATCCTCACCTCTTTGCTGTTGAGTTGATTCCAACTCATAGCAATCCTATAGGACAGAGTAGAACTGCCCCATAGGGTTTCTGAGGCTATGATCTATATGAAAACAGACTGTCACATCTTTCTCCCATAGAGGGGCTCGTGGGTTTGAATTATTGACCTTTCCGTTAGGAGCTGAGCACTTAACCTCTGCCCCACCAGGGCTCCATCAAATGATAACTGGAGGTACCAAAATCCAGCATCACGATGTTTTATTTCTTGAAACTTCACACTCTAAGAGAATCACAGTATTGTTCTGCACCTATGATCATAAACGAAAATTTACTAGATGTGAAATTAGTTTCCTCGAACTATCTGATCAAGGAACTATGAGAGCCATCCCAAAGCATAAGAGGTATGAGGATTTCCTAATTAAACAGCCTTTAAAAAAAATAAATAAAGATCAGAGTATTCTGGGAGGGAGAAGAGTCTAAGGTAATGGCTAAGTATAAAAAAAAAAAAAAAACTCACTGCCGTCAAGTCAGATCCGACTCACAGCGACCCCTCCTTGAGTTTCTGAGGCCCTATCACTATGGAAGTAGATTGCCCAACCTTCCTTCCGAGGACTGGCTGGTGGGTTGGAACTGCTAGACTTCTGGTTAGCAGTCAAATGCCTTAGGCACTACACCACCAAAGCTCCCATGGCTAAGTATGTTGTTGTTGTTGTTATGTGCCATCGAGTTGGACCCAACTCACAGCGACCCCTCCTTGTGTTGCCAAGGCAGTATCACTACAGAAGTAGATTGCCCCATCTTCCTTCCGAGGAGTGGCTAGTAGATTTGAACCACCAGCCTTATGGTTAGCAGTCAAGTGCCTTAGGCACTGTGCTACCAGAGCTCCTATGGCTAAGTATAGATAACCCATTAATCGAACTCATTAATAAGAGACTAGTAAAAAATACTTAGCAAAATTTTACTTTGTTGTAAATAACTCACTGACAGAAGATGGAAGAAAAAATGTCTTTAATCAAGACTAATATGTCAAACCTCAAAGTACTAAAAAGCAAAGATGTCATGGATGAGTAAGGTGTGCTTGACCCAAACCATGGTCTTTTCAGTTGCCTCATTTGCATTTGAAAGCCGGACAAATAAAAAAGAAGATAGAAGAAGATAGCAGAAGTAATGCATTCGAATTATGATATTGGTGAAGAATATTGAAATGTCTTGGGCTGCCAGAAGAACGAACAGATCAGTCTTAGAGAAATACACTGGCAAGCCCTTCAGAAGCAAGGATGGAGAAAGGTGGTGAAGATAGCACAGGGTTGGGCAAGGTTTTATTTTGATGCATAAGGTCACCATGAGTTGAAGCCAACTTGACAGTAACTGTCTTAGCTACCTACTGCTGCTATGACAGAAACACCACATGCAGGTGGTTTTAAAGAAAAGGAACTTATGCTAAGTTTAAGAGCCTAGAAGTCTGAATTCAGGGCCATGGGTCTAGGGTAAGGCTCTCTCTGTCTATTCTGGGGAAAAATCCTTGTCTCTTTCAGCTTCTCTTCCTCAGTTCTTTGATAATCACCAAGTGGCATCAATCTTTCTCCATTTGTGCTTGCCTCTCTGTGCCAAATCTGCTCTTTTATATCTCAAAAGTGACTGCTCTAAGACATACTTTACACCAATCAGATCTCATTACTATAACAAAGAAAACCCTATTCCCAAATAGGATTATATTCACAGGTACAGAGTTGGGATTTACAACACCTATTTTGTGGGGACACCATTCAGTCCACAGCAGCATGTAACAACGACAACACACATAAAATGTGTGACAGTAAGTTGTGAAGGTGTCATCTCTGATCTCTATCCTATCCCCACTAGAATCTGGGAGGGCAAGGTCACCTTATCTATCAAGAATCTGATAAAATGTCTTCAGACTGGAAGAGAGGATGTTCTCCAGCTTTCAGTGGGAACAGATCTTTGACCAGGGGAGACACTAGTCCCACATCAATAGAAATTAGATCAATTATATCACTTCTTCAGCCAGTGTACAGCCAGGCCAGCCCTCATCATCTTAAGCAAGAACACTGAGGACAAAGGCCACAAAGTGTTCGGGAGCCGTGACAGAGCAGTGACAACAGAAGACCATGAACAGCCAACACAGAAAGATTCAGAACAGGAGGAGTGAGGGGTCCGTGGGGTGGGACACAAGTGGGGACAGAGTTCCAATCCTCATTCCAATCATTCTGCAGGTGGACAAACTAGGAAACCGTCTCAGGTTGCTGCAAAAGCA
Organism: Orycteropus afer afer; assembly: GCF_000298275.1. Lineage (NCBI taxonomy): Eukaryota > Metazoa > Chordata > Mammalia > Tubulidentata > Orycteropodidae > Orycteropus > Orycteropus afer. Next base: position 8,406,296 of record NW_006921679.1, on the reverse strand, counting down.
ACATGTCCATGAAACGCTGTATGAAATAAATGAGGAGTCAATCTGCTAACTAAAAGAAGAAGAAAGAATTTCCAAAATTTCATAATGGAACAGAGCTTTAAGGGAATGGAGCATTTGAGATCCTGGATAGAGAGGGAGAACAATGTGGAACAAAACCCAAAATCATTATTAAAAAAAAAAAGAAGAAGAAGACCAGGTTTTCTGGTCTCATAGAGCCTGGTGAGACCCCTGAGACTATGGCCCCTAGTTATCCTTCAGGACTGGAACTGAACTCATTCCTGTGGCTTCCAGCCAAACAACAGACAGGCATATGGAACAAATATTAACATCATATAGATACACCACTTGGAGAGATCAATCATGGGAGAACAGAAGGGCAGTGTCTGCACAGGGAGATAGCTGGGGGAGGTGGGGAGAGTGCATGGGAGGGAAGGACATAGGGAAGAGGTAACTACAGGGAGGAAGTGGGAAGAGAGTTGTTACATTGTGGGAAATTGCAGTCAATGTTATGGGACAAAACGTGTATGAACTGCTGTATGGAAAATGAATTTGCTCTGTAAACCTTCACCCAAATTACAATAAAATTTTTAAAAAGAAGCGGGTAGTGGAATGGAGCATTTCTCTCTGAGAAACACATCCCCCAACTCAGTGCCCCAGGGAACACTGACCCTCCAGACATCCACAGTTTCTTCCATCTGTCTCAGGGCCAGGAGGCAATGGAGAAAGCTGAGAATGGTCTGAACAAAGAGCTCGGGATCCAGGCCAGATAGAGATCCCAGAGCCTTCAGGGGAAGGTTGTGTGGGATGAAGGGATGCTGATGCTGATGAAGGTGGCCAATTACAAATAATGAAGGCAAAACATTCTTTACAGAGAATTGTATTCAAAATTGAATTTTGAAACCATTACCAGGAGTAATTCATTATCTCAAGTGAATGACTTTGAAAGGTTACTTGGTCTATTCCTCTGAACTCAAATGATTCCACAAAGCCCCCTTTTTAAGTTTCCCAAGGTCAGAGACCATGCTTCATATCCCTCAGTATCCCCCACATACCTGATATATGATGCCTTCTAAGGAAGGTTGGGCAATCTACTTCCATAGTGATACTGCCTCGGAAACCCAAGGAGGGGTCGCTTTGAGTCGGGTCCAACTTGACGGCACATAACACAACAGCAACACACTCAATAGGAGTTCTGCTGGCATAGTGGGTAAGGCATTTGACTGCTAACCAGAAGATCGGCAGTTCAAACCCATCAGCTGCTCCACGGGAGGAAGATGAAGCAAGCTACTTCTGTAAAGATTTATATTCTTGGAAACTCAATGATGGTTGCTATGTGTCATATCAACTCAATGGGAGTAGGTTTGGTTTTTTTGCTTTGGTTTTCTATACATTCAATAGAATCCCTGGTAGTAAAGCAGTTAAGTCCTCAGCTACTAACCAAAAGGTTGGTGGTTTGAACTCATTTAGCAGCTCCTAGGAAACTCTATGGGGCAAACTAGGAAACTCCTTTGTCGCATGTTGTTACTGTGAATCATAATTGACCCAACAGCACCCAACAACAACAACAACACATTCAATATACATCTGTTGATTTAATTAAATTATTCAAAGAAGGGAAGACTGTACTTTGCTTTGGTAACCCATCACGAGCCTCCCAGCACAACAGCGGCAGGCCGTTGTCTCCAAACGCAAACATCCTCTTCAATTTCAACCCACTTTCTTCTAGGCCTTGATTGTTTCCCTCTGTGAAATTTGTTACTAGCTGTTTGCCATTTTTCTCATAATGTCCCAATATAATCTTCTTCTAAATTAAATTTTCCAATCTCTTCATCATTTTCTTAGAGCTCATTGAAGCTAACCCATCCACAATACGGGCTAGAAACAAAGCCTTCTGTCAGAATTCAAATACATCCTTCCTTTCACTATCTGAAAGGGGTCTTTCAGAAAGGGTTTCTAACTTTTGTTTTCTCTTTAAATGATCTCCTAAAGAAAATGTGACGGACTCAGGATTACAGGACATCAATTCTCTTCTCGAGCCATTTAGATTTAATGACAGAATCTTCTGTGCAGTGGAACCTGGCACACAGATCCTGAGAATATAAGCATGGAACTGGAGGCCTAGGTAGTCTTGTCTGCAGTTCCAAATTCAACCTGCTTTGCGACCAGAAGGACTAGATGGTGCCCAGCAACCACTACTGAACATTCTGATCAGGAACACAATAGACGAATCCTGATAAAAGTGAAGAAAATGTGGAACAGAACTTCAAATTCTTAAAGAATCCAAACTTCCTGGACCTATTGATTCTGCAGGAGTCCATGAGACTAGGGCCTGAGGCGCTCTTCAAACCTTAAATTGAAACTATCCCTTGAAGTCACCTTGAAACTAAGTAACAGTTTAGCCCAAAGAGTGCAGATTGTCACCCTTGAGTTTGTGTTTCTTCATTTTAAAAAATTATCTGTATAAGTCCAAAGGGTCAACAGCTACTTTAGAGCACAGAGGAGGGGGTTGGGAGGGCAAGGAGATGAAGAAAATAGAAATGTGTAGTAGTGGAGGTTAAATGTCAACTTGGCTGGGCCTGGTTTTGAGTGGCTGGGCAGCTGGATGTAGTTATTCTCCATGATGAGACTGGTAATCAACTCCATGGTGGAATCTGCTGTGAGCATCTGAGTAGCTGCTTTAGGGATGTGGTCTGCTTCCAGTGTATAAGGAGAAGCTTGGAGAAAGGTCTTGAGCTTTTTGGCACACTTGAACCCTGCATGTAGCCAAGTCTTCATTCAGCAGCCTGCCATGTTGCCTGCTGACCTTGAGACTGTTTCTGGACTTGAACTAGTGGCCTGCTAGTTGCTTAATAATCTTGGGACTGTGCCATTTTACTTGTCAGCTTTGGGTTTGTCAGCCTCAGGAGCCAGCAGCTCCCTGAGTTAAGAGAAGCCTCCAGCTTCAGTGGGCCAGGAACAAGAGGCAGAGCTGAAGCCCAAGGTTGAGGGGCTTTCATCCAGCCCCTAGAGCTAACACTATGAAGTCAGACTTCTAGCCTCCTAAACTGTAAGAGAATAAATCTCTGTTTGTTAAAGCCATTCACTTGTGGTATTTCTGTTAGAGCAGCACTTAAGGACCAAAACAAAGCAAAATGAATAGAAGAGAAATAATGAGAATGTTGACAGTGTGAAGAATATAACCAAACACCTCTAATCATTACATCTAGAAATAGTGGAATGGGAGTGGGTTTTGCTGTGTATATTTTCACCAAAAATAAAATTAAGGGGAAAAATGACATTATTAAAATAAATACCATGTACTTTATGAGAAGATTACCACATTTTTCAGGAAACGGTGGCAAAGCCACTTCATCACTTGTTAACTCAGAACAAACCCTTGATGGAGGAGATGAGTACAGAGCAGGGGACGCTGAGAGGGAAGAGTGACCTTGCACAGATCTCAGCAGTCATCACCTGAAAAAAGCCAAGTCTCCCTTCCAGGCAAGGTTCACAATGTCACCTCCTCTGTGAAGCCTACCCAGCCCTTTCTCCATTTGCAGGCAGACTTAACTAGCTCCTTCCTTGTAGCTCCCACTGGCTGAAACTACTGACAGGGAAGGAATCAACACAGCCAAGACTCTGACTTGGACTTTTAGTCTCCAAAACTGTGAGAAAATACATTTCCATTCTTTATAACCATGCACTTGAGTTATTTCTGTGACAGCAGTACTAGGTCACTGAAACAGTATATAAGGACATGATCAGTCCTTTGCGAAAGACACCGTTTCTCCTCAGGACTCCATGCTCTGTACTTTCACTCATTTTCCAACAGCTTCTTCTCATCCCTCTTTCCTCACCTTCCTTCAAAGCTGAGCTCTCTGGGAGCAAAGAAGAGTGCAGAAAATCAAAGGCATCTGGAAACCAGGATAAGATGGATCACGAGAACCTCAGCTTTCATGACCCCAAGACCAGAAGAACTAGATAGTGCCCAGCTACCAATGCCAATCATTCAGAAAGGGTTCAAAACTGGAGATCCTGGATAGAGTGGGAAGAAAAATGTAGAACAAAATTCAAAAACACAAAAATGACCAAAATTGCTGGTCAGATAGAGACTGGTGGAACCCCCAACACTATAGCCCCAGGTTACCCTTCGAGTCTAGAAATGGACTCACTTCTCTGAATTGGCTCTCAGCCCAACAGGAGAAAGACCTACATGTAGAACACCTACCCCAGGGCAATACACCCACCTACTCTAGGGAAATGCACACCTTAGATCAATCATCCATGAGACAGCATTCACATGGAGTGAAAGCTGGATAGATGGGAATGAATAGATAAGAAGGGCACAGGGAGAAGGTAGTCACAAGGAGGAGAGGGGAAGAGAGTTTTTTGTGGCTGGGGATGGTAATCAAGGACGTGAAATCATATGTGTATGAACTGTTGAATGTAAATCAAATTTGCACCCAAGAGGGGAGCTGTTGCATTGTGGTAAACTGTGGCCAATGACATGAGACAAAGTATATGTGAACTGCTGCATGGAAAGCGAATTTGTTCTATAAATCGTCACCCAAATCACAATAAAAAAAAAAAAAAATTGCACCCAAAACACAATTTCAAAATAAAGTTAAAAAATAAAAAAAGCTGAGTTCTCTGAAAGTATCATCGACATTTGTTCAAAGCCTCCTTCACCTGCAACTGATGCTTGGGCACCGCCATTGGCCTCTATTTGTTCCTAGTAACGTGGTGCACCGTTCTCATCAAGGTCTCCAATAGTGTCTTCTTGGTAAATCCAGAGAATCTTCTGTAGCCGTCCCTCTTGACCTGCAAGTAGTATGTGACCTGCTTACTCCACCTTTGCTTCTCCAAGATCACACTCTCCTGGTTTCCTCCAAGTCTCCAGTCACTTCTTCTCAACGTAATGGATTTCTTTCTCCTCCTCTGCTTGGTCCTTAAAGGTTGCTGCTTATTGGAGTTCTGTGCAGGAAACTTTCCCTTCATTCAACCCATCTTCCCAGGGCTTCTCATCCATTACTAAGGCAACAGTTCCCATGAGGACCCACCCTCACCTCTCAGCTCCTCACAACTCACATCCCTTTACCTACCACACACCTGCTCTTGGCTATCTCATAGGCACCTCAAGACAACATGTCTAAAAACTAAAGAATTATGCCCACCAAAACCATCCTCCTCCTCCTGGATCCTTGTCCACCTCATTGCTCAAAACAGAAATCTGAGCACAGAAACGAGAAAGAAGAGACAATTCCTCCTCCTTCATGCTACTGAACCAACCTCCCAACTTTCTCATATTAGGCGTCCACTTCCCCCTCTGCTCACTGCCATTGCCCTGGATTTGTTGTTGTTTGCCGTCGAGTCAGCCCCGACTCATAGCGACCCCTCCTTGGGTTTCCGAAGCAGTATCACTACAGAAGTAGGATTGCCCAACCTTCCTTCCGAGGAGTGGCTGGTGGGTTTGAACCGCCAGCTTTCTGGTGAGCAGTCAAGTGCCTTAGGCACTATGCTACCAGCCTCCTCTACATAGCTCTCCTCCCCATGCCAGTCTCCAAAGTGAAGCCAGAGTAAAGGTTTTCAAATGCACATATTATTAGGTCACTTTAAAATCCTTCAAACGATCCTCCACCACTTTGAGATTGAACCTCAAATTCTCCCTCTACAAGTTTCATAAAGACTGAAATACTTCTGGTTCTTGTAGGAGGGTTTTCCTCATCTCCAGGTTCTGCTTTGAACACCCCCATCACCTCACCATCCTTCCCTACATAACTCTGTGCTTCAGTCTTAGATGTCACTTCATCCAGGAAACCTTCTCCAGCCACCAAGTCTGGGTGTTCTTCCCATGTGCTTCCTTCCCCTTTCCCTGTGGTATTATTGGCCCAGTGTACTGCAAAAGGCTGGTTACTTGTCTGCATCTTCTACTGGACCATAAGTTCTGAGAGAGCAGGGATCATGGCCTACTCATCAATATACCCTCAGCACTTAACGTGGAGCCCAGCACACAGCAGGTAATCAATCAACACTCAAATGGATGGATAAATGGATGGAAGAATTCCTTTAAGAAACCCCTCTCCACTCCTTGTGCTTGTAGTCTTTATCTTACCTCTGAGAAATAAAGCAAACTGGTAATTTTCATATATATGTGGGATTTTCTTGGGCAGTCTCAAATCATCTACCTTTCTAAACCCCCAATCTTTACAAAGTGTCATGGCCACAACCAGCTACTGAATGGATCAACTCAGTAGGCAACATTCCATTAAAAAGAAATACATGTTAGAAGAATTTTTTACCAGATTGTTTTTCCTTCTTAGGGTCTGTAAAAGTATGGTTGCCACATATAGAGTTAACCAACTAGTCTCCCTATGTAGAAAGCTGGCCCAGAGAGAAAATTCTTGATGCAGAGAAGGTGAAAAGCTTTTTCAAGGTCACTCAGGGAGTCCCTAGCAAAGCTGGGGACAGAATTCACAGCTCAACCTGAATGGTCTGTTTAGAGGTGTTTTTCTGTACTTTTCTGCAACTCATAGCCTGGCTCAACAAGTTCATTTAAACTCAGTATTACTAGCCAGAGTTGGACTTGTACATGCAATAAGAACCATTTTCCCAAAGCAGCACCTCTGTGTGGGTATACCCACCCACTCACTGCTGTCAAGTAAATTCTATAGGACAGAATAGAACTGCTCCTACAGGTTTTCCAAGGCTGTCAATCTTTCCAGAAGCAAAGCTCAAACCAAACACACTGCTGTGGAGTCGATTCCGACTCACTGCGCCCCTAGAGGACACAGTAGAACTTCCCCCATAGGGTTTCCCAGGCTGTACTTTTTATGGAAGCAGACTCCCTCATCTTTCTCCCATGGAGCAGCTGGTGGGCGGGTTTGAATCACCAATCTTTCAGTTAGCAGCCAAGAGCTTAACCAGTGCTCCACCAGGGCTCAACTGAGTGAGTACAGGGAAACTAAAATTCAGAGGACATTTCCCCTCAGGTTCTTTTAATTGGTACCCAACCTGACTCAGGAGTGTCTGGGTGGTGCAAAGAGTTAACTCACTCAGTGGCTAACAGAAACTTAGAAGGTTTGATTTTAACCAGCGGAAAGAAGGACTGGTGATCTGCTTTCTTAAAAATTAGCTATTGGACATAACAAAACACCACATTTGCTGGTGTGATAGAGTCTGGTGAGACCCCTGAGACTGTGGCCCCTAGCCACCTTTCAGGTCTGGAATTGAACTCATGTAGCTTCCAGCCAAACAACAGATAGGCATATGGGGTGAACATTTACATCAGGGAGATATACTCCTTGGAGCAATCAGTCGTGGGAGAACAGAAGGGCAGTGTTTGCACAGGGAGACAGCTTAGGGGGTGGGAGGGCATGCGAGGGAAGGACACAGGGAAGAGGAAACTACAGGGAGGAAGTGGGAAGAGAGTTATTCCCTTGTGGGGAATTGTAGTCAATGTCGTGAGACAAAATGTGTATGAACTGCTGTATGGCAAATGAATTTGCTCTGTAAACTTACATCCAAATCACATTTAAAAAAAAAAGCCATTGTAAACCCTATGGAGCACAGTTCTACTCTGATACATGTGAAGCTGCCATGAGTTGGAGTAGATTCCAAGGCGTTCCTGAAAAACAAGCAAAGAAAGAATGAGATGAAACTGATAAGTCATAAGCTTGTTTAGATAAAGACTCAGAAGCCTGGCAAACCAATACGGAAGAGGAAAGAGAAACCGTTCCAAAGGGCACCGTCTGTGTCTACCTGCCCTTTCAATGCTGCACATAGTCACCATCACCCAACACACATGGGGCAGTGATGACCCTGGGGCCCGTTTGTGGCTGATACCTATCATACACACTTCCACTTCCCTTTCCCCCTCAACCAACAGGCACTTATCTTTGTCACTCACAATTGAACCGAAATTGTATTCATTCCTAAAAAAAGAAAAGCTTAAAGCAGGAGAATAGCAATGAAAACTGGTTATTTTCAGAGGAAAAAAGCTTCGGGCTGCTATTTACAGGAAACAAGAACTTCTTTACTGCATCCTGACCAAGGATTTATTGAATAATATTGCTACTAGCCCTTTTGTTCAGTTTCAATTTGTAACTTGATGGATATGAACGTATGCTAGGCTGAAAATGTTTGAGAAAATGTCACGTCTATTACAGCATCATGCCATGTATCTGGAAATCATTTTTAATACTTTCAGTAAAAAGAATAATAAACCCTTTCATTGGTATTGGGAGCTCTGGTGGTGTAGTGCCTAAGGCACTTGACTGCTAACCAGAAGGCTGGAGGTTCAAACCCACCAGCCACTCCTCAGAAGGAAGACTGGGCAATCTACTTCTGTAGTGATACCGCCTCGGAAACCCAAGGAGGGGTTGCTATGATTCGAAATCAACTTGATGGCAGTGAGTTTGGTTTGGTTTTGGTTTTCATTGGTATTAAAAAACATTTTACAGGGCTTTCAAATACATTTTCATTTTATCCTCACTATCCCGTCAGTTGTTGTACTGTGGTGGCTTGCAAGTTGCTGAGTGCTGTGATGTTAGAAGCTACGCCACTGGTATTTT
>NW_006921679.1:8394040-8395557 GCF_000298275.1 Orycteropus afer afer | reverse complement strand
CCATTAAATCATTTCAGGAAGTAGCATGTGATCAAGAATCGAAGGTACTGAAGGAAGAAGTCCAAGCTGCACTGAAGGCATTGGCTAAAAACAAGGCTTCAGGAATTAAGGGAATACTCATTGAGATGTTTCAACAGATGCAGTGTTGAAGGTGATCATCTATGCCAAGTAATTTGGAAGACAGCTAGATGGCCAACCAACTGAAAGAGACCCATCCAAAAAGTACCCATTCCAAAGAAAGGTGATCCAACAAAATGTGGAAATTATTGAACAATATCATTAATATCACACACAAGTAAAGTTTTACTGAAGGTAATTCTAAAACAGTTGCAGCAGTACATGGACAGGAAACTGTCAGGAATTCAAGTCAGATTCAGAAGAAGATATGGAAGGAAGGATATCATTGTTGATGTCAGCATCTACTGGAAGCAGAGAATCGCAGAAAGTTGTTTACCTATGTTTTACTGACTATGCAAAGTCATTTGACTGTGTGGATCATAACAAATTATGGATAACAGTGCAAACAATGGGAATTCCAGGACACTTAACTGTGCTCATACAGAACCTGTACATAGATGAGGAGACAGTAGTTTGAACAGAACAAGGGGATACTGTATGGTTTAAAATTAGGAAAGGTATGCCTAAGGCACTTGACTGCTAACCAGAAGACTGGTGGTTCAAACCCACCAGCCACTCCTCGGAAGGAAAATGGGGTGATCTACTTCCGTAGTGATACTACCTCGGAAACCCAAGGAGGGGTCACTATGAGTCGGTTCCAACTTGACAGCACATAACAACAACAACAACAACATATCCTTTTACCATACTTATTCAATCTGTATGCTGAGCAAATGATCCCAGAAGCTGGACTATATGAACAAGAACGTGGCATCGGGATTGGAGGAAGAATTATTAACAATCTGCGATAGCAGATGACACAACACTGCTGGCTGAAAATGAAGAAGACTTTACTAATCGGTGAAGATTAAAGACTACAGTTTTTGGTATGGATTACATCTCAATGTAAAGAAATGAAAATCCTCACAACTGGACCAACAAGCAACATCATAATCATATACAGTGCTCACAACAATGGGCTCAAGCCGACCCATCATGGTAAAAACAGGGCAGTCCCGGGCAATGTTTCATTCTGTTCCACATCAGGTCACCATGAATCAGAGCAAAGTAAACAACAACTAACAACAAGAACCCTTCAGTCCTGGAAGGACAAGAATGTGTTCAAATTGTACCCCCAGAGTGTCGTCACAACACTAGGATTGAAACTTATCCACGTGTGAGTTTGTTGGTCCACTTTGGAGGGTGAGGGTGAGGAGAGAATAAGGAGGTAAGGAGGTGGTTCTGAGGGAAGGTAACAAAGAGCTAACCACAGAAATTACACAACATTAGTTCTATTTCTGAGCTCTCGTAGCATAGTGGCTAAGGCACTTGACTGCTAACCAGAAGGCTGGCGGTTCAAACCCACCAGCCACTCCTCGGAAGGAAGGTTGGGCAATCGT
>NW_006921679.1:8391094-8392600 GCF_000298275.1 Orycteropus afer afer | reverse complement strand
TCATGTTTTTAATTTTGTTCCATATTTTTCTCCCACTCTATCCAGGATCTTCAGTTTTGATCCATTTCCGAGTGGCTGGCATGGGTAGCCAGGCACCATCTTGTTCTCCTGGTCTCTGGGTCATGTAGGCTGAGGTTCTCATGGTCCGTCAGTCCTTTGGACTGTTTCCACGTGTCTTTGATTTTCTTCACTCTTCTTTGCTCCAGATGAAGAGTGACCAATAGTTGCATCTTAGATGGCTGCTCACAAGTTTTTAAAACCCTCTCACTGTAGAATGTAGAACAATATTTTTGTGTAGTATGTTGTGCTGATTAAGCTTGATGGCTCCCATGACCATGGTTCCCAGCCTGCAGGCCCAGAGACTCACTCCCTCAAAGCTGTGGCTAAGAAGTTATTTTAACTTTCCATGTTAGCTTTACACTGTACATGGACAATTTTATAGCACACACAAATAGGTATGTGGGACTATCATCTGCCAAACCTATATATTTAAAAAAACAGACCAAACTCACTGCCATCAAGTCGATTCTGACTCATAGTGACTCCTATTGTGTTTCCAAGGCTGTAAATCTTTTTGGAAGTAGATTGCCCATCTTCCTTCTGCTGAGCCGCTGGTGGGCTTGAACTGCTGACCTGATTAGCAGCCAAATGCCTTATCCACTATGCCACCAGTGCTCCTTAACATCCATATGCTCGTGGGTATGGTCATGAGTATATTTCCAGTCACCTATCCATATCTAATTTTCTTGTGTGTCTACCTATGTATTCACCTGTAGATTTGTTTTTGCTGTTACTGATAATGCAGTGCTGTGATGCAATAGTATTACCTTTATTGTCTGTACCTCCTGTGCACAGCTTAATAGAACAGCTTAATACACACTCAGAATCAATCTCTGGTATACAAATTGCAACATTTCACCCTACACACACACACATATACACACAAAAATCAATGTCTCAGTGACTCTCAAAGTCTCAAAGCACTTTGAAGAGATCTACCTGTGGGGTCAGAGTGGCTGAATGTCAGATCCATTTTACACTCAAGAAATGGCCCAGAGAGGTTAAGCAACTTGCTTGAGGTCACACAGTAGTATCTGGAAGCCCAGAACCAGAATCTGATCCTCTACTCTGTATAAGAATTGTACATCTGACCCCTCCTTCCCAAACCAGCATTCCCACTTTACACATGCCCATTCAGTAATAAAGAAAAGCTTATGGGCCATTTTCTCCCTTTAACCAACTCTGCTATCCCCCACTTTCCCCCTCCTCCCAAAGAAATGTACTTGGGAAGAAGCCAGTAGCAAAGGAGTTAAACATTAAGATAAGTCCACTAAACAAAGATCTTGTAGAACAAGGTTCTACAAGATAGTTTTGCATACAAAATATTGTCCTTCAGGCATAGGAGTTGAACATTTACCTCAGGTAGATACACTCCTTGGAGAGAACAATCATGGGAGAAAGAAGGGCTGCTTATGCACAGGGAGACAGCTCAGGGGGCAGGAGTGC
>NW_006921679.1:8388494-8389644 GCF_000298275.1 Orycteropus afer afer | reverse complement strand
GTTTCTTATAGATGTCCTTTACCAAGTAAAGAAGTTCTCTTTTTATTCTGAGTATGTGGTGAAATTTTTCAAATGCTATTTCTGTATCTACTTAGATGATCATATGGTTTTAGATTTTTAAGCTCTCAATATGGTTAATAACTGAGACTTTCATATGTTGTATTTCTAGGATCCATCTCACTCGGTCATGATGTATGATATGTCTCATATACTGGCTGGATTTGAATTGTTAAGGATTTTTCCTTCTCTGTTTATGAGAGATGAACTGTGGTTTTCTTTTCTTGCAACGTGCAATGCTTTTTTCTTGTTTTGCAATCAGGATAATGTTTCTTAGGGAAACGCTCCTCCCGCTTCAATTTTCTCGAAGTATTTGTATAGGACTGGTGTTATTTCTTCTTCACGTGTTGGCTGAATTTACCAGTGAAGCCACTTAGGCCTGGAGTCATTTCTGTGGATGATTTTTTAAACTATAAATATATTCATTGTCTTCAACAGATATTGATTGTTTAAGGTTGTTTATTTCTTCTTGAGTAAACTTTCTTTAACATTTTATTGGGAGCTGAGTGAAAGTTTACCAAGCAAATTGGTTTTCCATTCAATGATTCACATGCATTTCGATTCGTGGGACTACACTCATCAATATATATAGGTTTGATAGAAGATATTTCTACGTATGTATTTATATGTTGTTTTGGACACCTATGCTGCTGTAACAGATGTACCACAAAGGGGATGGCTTTAACAAAGAAGGATATATTTGATTACTGTTTAGGAGGCTAGAAGTCCAAGTTCAAAGTGCCAGCTCTAGAGATTGGGTGAAAGCCCCTCAACCTCGGGCATCAGCTCTGCCTCTTATTCCCAGCCCACTGGAGCTGGAGGTGCCTCTTAACTCAGGCAGTTAAGAGCTAGCTGCTGAGGCTGACAAACCCAAGGTCAACAGATAAAATGGCACAGTCCCAAGATTACCAAACAACATGGCAGGCCACTAGTTCAAGTCCAGAGACAGTCCCAAGATTGACAGGAAACATGGCAGGCTGCTGAACGAAGACCTGGCTATATCCTGGGTCCCAAGTGTGCCAAAAAACTGCAGAGACCTTTCTCAAAGCTGGTTCTGATGTACTGGAAGCAGACCACAACCCTAAGGCAGCTA
>NW_006921679.1:8384649-8386014 GCF_000298275.1 Orycteropus afer afer | reverse complement strand
GGCGTGGCACAATGCAATGTTATGGGAGGCTCACTCTCAGGTGCTTAGAATTCTGTTGTTATGATTGGCTGGTTTGGCCACTCTGCCAAGCTCAAAAGGAGGCCTCCTAGAGGTAGAACTCTCTCTGACTGCTGGTTGAGGAAGATGTGCTACTGAAAGAGACACGCACTCCTGAAAGAGACATGTGCTGCTGGGAAAGAGACACAAGAGGCACGCTTTGCTGAGTAAGACACCGAGGGACATGCACTGCTGGGGGAGAGACTGTGAGAGACTTGGCTGAGAGACGGTCCATCTCATCACGACTTTATCACTAAGTTATATTACAGTTCTAAGCAGAATTCTAAAAATGCCCCCCTTCAAGATTCCAAGGCCTAATCCCTAGAAATCATGGTTATGACAAGTATCACTCCATGATTGTGTTCATTTACAAGCACAGTTAACTTAAAGATGGGAAAACTATCTGGATGGATCAGATCTAAGCAATAAGCCCCTTTAAAAGCATTTTCTCTGTCTGTTGGCAAAAGAAGTCAGTGAGATTCCAGGTGTGAGGAGGACCTGACACAGCACTACTCCTCCCCACCAAACCCAAACGCAAACCCACTGCCATCGACTCCATTCCAACTCATAGCAACCTTCATTGGGTTTCCAAGACACTAAATCTTTACAGAAGTAGATTGCCCCATCTTCCTCCCATGGAGTGGCTGGTGGGCTTGAACCATCAAACTTCTGGACAGCAGTCAAACACCTTAGGCACTGTACCACCAGAGCTCCTTCCTTTGAAGACAAAAGGGGCCATATGCAAGGACCTGGAAGGAAATGAAAATCTCAATCTTGGGGTCATAGCAACTGAATTTTTCCAACAACTTCAATGAGTTTGAAAGTGGATTCCTCCCCATTGTCTCCACCTAAGAGTCCAACCTTGCCAACATCTTGATTTCAGCCTGTGAGACCTACACAGCAGATCCAGCTATGTGTGTCATACCCAGATTCCCAATCCATGGAAACCATGAGATAATAATGGGTGTTGTTGTAAGCTTCTAAATGAAAAAATTTACCACAAGAGACATGAACCTCAGAGAAATTAAGAGTCTGAGTCCAATGTCCCAATTGGGCAGCATGCTCATTGTATGTTGGATGTATCTCTGTATACATCCAGCATACTCAGCATCATTGTTCAATGAATGCATAAGAGTCAACAGTAAATGACAGCTGAAGGTGTGATAAGAAGGAACACTGAACAAGAAGGACAAGCCACTGTTGACCTAGGCAGCCCCAGAGCAGTTGTGGATGCAGGGTTGCTCTAGCCTTGCCTTACTGGTGCCCTGTACCAAGGGGTGAAGAACCACTCTCCCTAGCCCCTGAGTG
>NW_006921679.1:8383386-8383919 GCF_000298275.1 Orycteropus afer afer | reverse complement strand
AGTGTTTTAACAAGCTTCCAGGTGATTCTGAGGAACCATTCACCTGTGGCCCCACACCTGGCGGTCCAACAGAATCACCCAGGGAGCTTGTTAAACATACAGGTTAGATACCAGGTCCCACTGCCTGTGGTTTTGCTTCAGCAAATCTACAGGCAGGTAATCCTGCTATAAATGAGAGCAAGCCTTCCAAGCAGAGGCAAAGAATGAAACTAGGAATAATACCTTATTATTTTAAGGGGCTCTGGTGGCACTGTGGTTAAAGCATTGGGCTGCTAACCAAAAGGTCAGCAATTGGAACCCACCAGCCACTTTGCAGGAGAAAGGTAAGGGAGTCTGCTTCTATAAAGATTGACAAGCTTGGAAACCCTATGGGGCAGTTCTACTCTGTCCTCTAAGGGCGCTGTAAGAATCGACTTGATAGCAGTGGGTTTCATTTTCTGGTATCTGTATTCGTACAAATTGGTAAATTGAGGGTTTATAATGTATGTTTGCCTGTACTCTTTCTTTTCACATCCATTATTCAGTTAAATCAG
>NW_006921679.1:8357728-8369255 GCF_000298275.1 Orycteropus afer afer | reverse complement strand
TTTCACCCAAATCACAATTAAAAAAAAAAAAAAATCAGCCACTGAAAACCCTATGGAGCATAGTTCTACTCTGACACCCATGGGTCACCACGAGTAGGCACCGACTTCATGGCAACTGGGTGTTTTTTCACTAGAGTGACAACAGCTATATTGATCATTTACATAAAGAGATGACAATAAAAATTAATTAAAAAAAAAAAACAGTATTTATTGAAAAACTATCAAAAGCCAGGCAGTTGGAGATTATCTAATTCCTCTCAATGGTTGTTAGATATTATTCATAATACTATAAACTGGGAAAATGAGTCTTTGAAAATTTTCATAACTTTCCCAAGGTTATCATGATACCCAGGCCTGGAATTTCAACTCCAGGTGGCCTGTTCTGGTTCTCTAGTGCTGCTCTAACAGAAATACCACAAGTAGATGACTTTAACAAACAAGAGTTTACTCTCTTACCATTTAGGAGGCTAGAAGTCTAAATTCAAATTGCCAGCTGTAGGGGCTGGAGCAAAGGCACCTTGACCTTGGGATTCAGCTCTGCCTCTTGCTCCCGGCCCAATGGAGCTGGAGGTGTCTCCTAACTCATACAGCTGCTGGCTGCTGAGGCTGACAAATCCAAGGTCAACAAGTAAAATGGCACAGTCTCAACATCAGCAAGCAACATGGCAGACCACTGGTTCAAGTCCAGAAACAGACCTAAGATCACCAGGCAACATGGCAGGCTGCTCACTGATAACTCAGCCAAATTCAGGATCCAGATGTGCCAAGAGACTCAAAACCTTTCTCAAAGAGTCCTCTTATATCCTGGAAGCAGACCACATCCCTAAGGCAGCTACTCATCTGCTCACAATAGATTCCACCATGGAGTTGATTACCAGTCTCATCATGGGGAATAACTATATCCAGCTGCCCAACCATTCAAATCCAGGCTCAGCCAAGCTGACATATAACCTTAATGGCCACATGGCCTAATGAAGAGTTGCACCCTTCCTAACTTACCCCACTGCCCTCTTTTAGACATCCCCTAAATGTGCACTAATCATCTATTACAAAAAAAAAAAAAAAAAACTCATTGCCATCGAGCCAATTCTGACTCCTAGTGACCCCCATTGGGTTTCTGAGGCAGTAAATCTTTATGGAAGTAGAAGTAGATTGCCCCATCTTCCTCCCATAGAGCAGCTGGTGGTTTGAACCACCAACCTTCTGGTTAGCAGTCAAATGCCCCAAGGCAGGTACAAAATAAAATAAATCCCATTTTCTCCCCTAAAGAAGATGAAAATCAAATTCAATTGGCAAAACAGAGTTATAAATAATTCTGAGGAGATACAAAAATAGAAAAGGATACATGAACTAAAGAGTGGTACAGCTAAAGTGCTCATCCATCTATTCTGTCCTGAAGGGCTCCTTGGAGGGAGAAGACACATGGACCCGGAAGGACACAGACAGGTCTGCAAAGGAAACACATAGTATGTGTACAAGAAACAGAAGTTTTTTCTGGTGAAGGGATATTAGAGACTTGATGTGATGTTCAGTATCAATTACTAAGCACCACTCCAATGAATTCCACCACCACTCCACAGGGTCAGACAGCAAGGGCTTCTGTCCACAGAAGTGGGCCTAAAGCTGATATTACTCTCATTGTATGGGCTCTGCATTCAAGGAGTGAACCCAGGGCATCATGGCTGTCTTTGCCCGTCCACCTCAGTGCAGCGGAATTTGATAGTCCTGTTTTCCGATGCTTCTACACACATATCTTACGTTATGATTGTTGTTTTTTGAATCATTTTCTCAAACATCAATATGGGGGACCCCAAACTAAGGGCTATGACTCAGGAATGAGACGGCAGTTGACAAAGAGGAGACACCACCAGCTAAGACAAAAACAACCAGAACTGAGATGCCCGTATGTACCTTAATAGTTCCCCTCGACACACTCTGACTCACAGTGACCCCATGTGTGTCAGAAGTGAACAGTGCTCCATGGGGTTTTCAACGGCTGATTTCTCCAAGACTTTCTTCCAAGGGGCCTCTGGATGAACGTGAACCACCAACCTTTCAGCCAGCAGCTGAGTGTGCTAACCATTTGCAAAACTCAGGGACACCAGGTATACCCACCCGCCCATAAATTACTTCAGTTATACACTTTCTTCCATACAACCCCCTTAGGCTGCACAACAGACCTGTGTGCAATTCTGCATTTCCTTCCCTTTCTTCCTATTCAAGAGCACCCTGGGCAACCATTTAACCAGTGTTCAAACATCCACTCATGTTCAGGGAAGAAAAGGTTGCACAGTGTGATATTCTCTGAGCCCTACACCCACCAGAGCAGCTGTTGTAGTTAAGGTATATATCAACTGGGCTGGGCCTGGTTTTGAGTGGCTGGGCAGCTGGATGTAGTATTCCCCATGATGAGAATGGCAACCAACTCCATGGTGGAATCTACTGTGAGCAGCTGAATAGCTTGCCTTAGGGAAGTAGTCTGCTGCCAGTATCTAAGGAGAAGCTTTGGGAACAGTCTGTAGCTTTTGGCACGCTTGAACCCTGTAAGTAACCGAGTCAGTGATTCAGCAGCCTGTCAATATTGTCTGCCGATCGTGGGACTCTTAATGGATTTGAATCAATGGCCTGCCATGTGGTTTGGTAGTATCAGGACAGTGCGTTTTTATTTGTCGACCTTGGGTTTGTTAGCCTCAGCATCCCGCAGCTGCCTGAGTGAAGAAAGCCTCCAGCTTCAGTGGGCCGGAAGCAAGACGCAGAGCTGAAGCCCAAGGTCAAGGGGCTTTCAACCAGCCCCTAGAGCTGGCACTTTGAACTCAGACTTCTAGCTTTCCAAAACTGTAAGGGAACAAACTCCTGTTTATTAAAGTCACCCATTTGTGGTATTTTCTGTTAGATCACCACGAAGTAACCAAAACAGCAGCTCACCCAAAGGTCCTACCAAGGGGACCAGGTTTGCTGGTCCAATAGAGCCTGGTGAAACCACTGAGACTATGGTCCCTAGCTGCCCCGCAGGTCTGGAATTGAAGCCACACCTGTGGTTTCCAGCCAAACAAAGTACAGGCATGTGAATTAAACGTTTACCTCAAGTAGACACACGCCCTGGAGAGAACAATCATGGGAGAAGGAAGGGCTGCTTATGCACAGGGAGACAGCTCAGGGTGCAGAAGAGTATGGAGGGATGGACACTGGGAAGAGGTAACTATGGGGAGGAAGTGGGAGGGGAGCTGTTGCATTGTAAATTTTGGTCAATGACATGAGACAAAGTATATTATGTGAACTGCTGTATGAAAAGTGAATTTACTTTGTAAATCTTCACCCAAATCAAAATAAAATTAAAAAAAAAAAAAAAAGTCCCACCAAAGCCAAAATTTCTCCTATGTAGCTTTGATCAAGGTCAAAATCATCAACATTCATATACATAAGGCTTTTTTGTTTTTTTGGTCAAAGATCAAAACTAATCTAAAAGGCTTCAACTCAAACTGTTCTTCACACTTGTTGAACTCTTAGCTATTCAAGGCACTGAAGTGCCTTAGCTATTCAAGGCAGCTGAGTAACTGCAGTAGGGATGTGGTCTGCTTTCCGCATATAAGCAGCAGCTTTGGGAATGGTCTCTAGCCTTTTGGCACACTTGAACCCTGTTATGTAGCCAAGTTGTTGTTCGACAGCCTGCCATGCCCTGACCATCTTGGAACTTCATCTGGACTTGAATTAACTGCCTGCCAGGTGAGCCTCCTGCCTTCAAAGACCCACAAGAAAAGTTAGAAACCAAATTCACTGCCATCAAGTGGCATCCGACTCATAGCGACCCCCACTGGGTCTCCGAGGTGGTAAATCTTTCTGGAAGTAGACTGCTGCCCCATCTTCCTTCCACAGGGCAGCTGGTGGGTTTAAAAAATGAGCCTTCTGGTTAGCAGTCCACATAGTCACAAAAAGCACTGTATGATAACTGTTTTTGTTACTTGTTGACTTTCTCGCTATTACCTGTACTAGACTAAGGACTACCTCGTCCATTACTGTCTCAAAACATTTTTAATTTGTACAACCTGATCATAGCTCAATTCCTGGTGCACTGGAGGTCTTCACCCAACGTTTGCTAATGACAAATAAATAGATGATGGTAGAATGGATGAATAGATGATGGATGGATGGATGGATGGATGGATGAAGGACAGGCAGAAGAACACTGTAGCGTTTTAGGAATTCAAGATAGGGAGTCATTACTGCTAGCAGGATTTCTCTATATAAAAATGTCTTGTATCCAGAAGTCTTCCTCTCAGATATACTGGAAATATCTCAGTGACTCATTTTATTCTATCTCATGGGATTTTACCTTTAAATTGCCCTAATCTCTACCACCCACCACCAATGCCACCTAAATGAACTCAACTTTCAACACCTAACTCAAAGTCAGTGAAGAAATAAATTGTGATAAATCCATACAACAAACCACTAGTTAGGAAGAAGGATTGAAACTATCAGTACATGCTACAACCTAGATAAATCTCAAAAGCATCCCACTAAGTGAAAGGCACCAGACACAAAAGGCTACAATATTGTATGGTTCCATTTGTTTGACATTCTGGAAAACATAAAACTGTAGGGATGTTGTTGTTGTTGTTGTTAGATGCTGTTAAGTCAGCTCCAACTCATAGTGACCCTATGTACAAAAGAACAAAACACTGCCCGGTCCTGTGCCAGCCTCACAATCCTTGCCATACCTGAGCCCATCATTGCACCCACTGTGTGAATCCATCTCATTGAGGGCCTTCCCCTTTTTCCTTGGCCCTCCACTTTACCAAGCATAATATCCTTCTCCAGGGAATGGTCCCTTCAGACAACATGACCAAAGGAGGTGAGATGAAGTCTGGCCCTTCTCGCTTCCAAGGAGCATTCTGGCTGTACTTCTTCCATAACAGATGTGATCATTTTTTTTAGCAGTCCATGGTACCTTCAGCATTCTTCAGCAGCACTACAACTCAAAAGCATCAACTCTTCTCAGGTCTTTCTTGTTCACTGTGCAGCTCTCATATGCATATGACGCAACTGAAAATACCATGGCTTGGGTTAGGTGCACCTTAGTCTTCCAGGAGAAATCTTTGCTCTTTAGCATTTTAAAGAAGTCTTTTGCAGCAGATTTGCCCAGTGCAATATGTCGTCTGATGCCTTGACTGCTGCTTCCACTGGTGTTGATTGTGGAACCAAATCAGATAAAGGTTGTGGGGAGGGACAAAGGCAAAGGATTGACTCCAAAGGGGCATGGGAGAGCATTCCGAGTGATGGAAATACTCTTCTACATCCTGATTATGGTGACGTTCAGTTACATAGCTATAAACATGTATCAAAACCATCAAGCCATACCATGTATCTACAGAGGGTGAATTTTACTGTATGTAAATTATATCTCAGTAACTCTGACTTAAAAGTTTCCTAAATTAAAACCTATCTCAAATCTTCCCTCAAAAGCCTATTGAGTTGTTGTTGTTGTTATGTGCCGTCGAGTCAGACTCGACTCATAGCGACCCCTCCTTGGGTTTCCAATCACTATGGGAGTGATTGCCCAACCTTCTTCCTTCCAAGGAGTGGCTGGTGGGTTTGAACCTCCAGCCTTCTGGTTAGCAGTCAAGTGCCTTAACAGGCTAAATGATCAGGTATGTCTAGGCAAAAAGGAATATACAATATTTAATTAAAAATTAAATAAAAAAAAAAAAAGAAAAAGAAAACCAGACTCATTGGTCTGATAAAGACTAGAGGAACCTCCAAAACTATTTCCTTAAGAAAACCTTCTAGCTTGAAACTGAAGCCACACCTGGAGATCACCTTTCAGCCAAATAATAAACTAAATAATAAACTAAATAAAATAAACAATGACACCAGGGAGGAATGTGTTGTTTAGGACAATAAATTATAAGAGACCAAAAGGGCAACCAACGTCTGCCCAAACGCAAAGATGAGAAGGTAGAGAGGCACAGGGCAACCGAAGGGAGAGACACAGGGAACCCAGAGTGGACACAGGACGTGCTGACACATTGTGTCGATCGCAACCAATGTCATGGAACCAGGTGTGTATCAATTATTGAATGGAAAAAGACTTTGCTGCGTAAACTTTCACCTAAAGCACAATAATATGTTAAAAATAAAATAAAAAGCCTACCAGGCCATTCTCTCCTTGAAGTGTTTATTGATCACCCTCATAACTCATTCCACAATCAATGATGCCTTGTAGACACCTCTTCTATTATTGTCTAGAAACGTTATTTATTTTGTATTATTTCCTTTTTACATGTTCAGGTCTTATCTCCCCAACCAGACCACAGATTCCTTGGAAACAGGAATCTGTTTGACATTGGTTGCGATCAACGCAATGTGTCAGCACGTCCTGTGTCCACTCTGGGTTTCCTGTATCTCTCCCTTCGGTTGCCCTGTGCCTCCCTACCTTCTCATCTTTGCGTTTGGGCAGACGTTGCCCTTTTGGTTTCTTATAATTTATTGTCCTAAACAGCACATTCCTCCCTGGTGTCATTGTTTATTTTATTCAGTTTATTATTTGGCTGAAAGGTGATCTCCAGGTATGGCTTCAGTTTCAAGTTGTTGTTGTTGTTGTTATGTGCCGTCGAGTCAAACCCGACTCATAGCAACCCCTCCTTGGGTTTCCGAGGCAGTTATCACTACGGAAGTAGGATTGCCCAACCTTCCTTCCAAGGAGTGGCTGGTGGGTTTGAACCGCCAGCCCTCTGGTTAGCAGGCAAGTGTCTTAGCCACTATGCTACCAGAGCTCCCTCAGTTTCAAGTTAGACGGTGGTATTATACACCTTTTTTCCACAACTCTGAAGCTAGTCACCGCTTAACACGTTACACATGAGAGGTGTTCAATAAACATCTCTAGATATGAGTAAAAACCATCCGTGGTAGTTAAGATTATGTGTCAACTTGGCTGGGCCTGGTTGAGTGGCTGGGTAGCCAGTGGTAGTTATTTCCCATGATGAGACTGGCAATCAACTCCATGGTGGGATCTACCACAAGCAGCTGAGTAGCTACTGTAGGGATGTGGTCTGCTTCCCGCATAACAGCAGCAGCTTTGACAATGGTCTCTATCCTTTTGGCATGCTTGAACCCTGCATGTAGCCAAGTCGTTGTTTGACAGCCTGCCATGGCCTGCCCATCTTGGGACTTCATCTGGACTTGAATTAGTGGCCTGCTGTGTGGTTTGGTAACATCGGGACTGTGCCTTTTTCTTGTCAACCTTGGACCTGTCAGTCTCAGCAGCCAGCACCTGTCTCAGTGAAGAGAAGCCTCCAGCTCCAGTGGGCTGGGAGCAGGAGGCAGAGCTGGACCCCAAGGTTGAGGGGCTTTCACCCAGCCCCTAGGGCCTGCCACTTTGAACTCAGACTTAAAGCCTCCAATATTGTAAGGATTAACTCCTGTTTGTTCAAGGCATCCCATTGGTGGTATATTTCTGTCAGAGCAGCACTAAGTAACCAAAACACCATCTAACCAAAAAAACAAACCCAATCCATTGCCACTGAGTCAATTCCAACTCATAGCAACCCCCACTGGGTTTCCAAGGTGGTAAAACTTTATTTTATTTTTATTGTAATTTGTGTGAAAGTTTACGGAGCAAATTCACTTTCCATATAGCAGTTCATACACATTTTGTTTCATGATCTTGACTGCAATCCCCACAATGAAATAGCTCTCTTTCCACTTCCTTCCTATAGCTACCTCTTCCCTTTCTATGCATTCCTGCCCCCTGAGCTATCTCCCTGTGCAAGCACTGCCCTTCAGTTCTCCCTGATAGATCATTCTAAGGAGTGCATCTGTTGTTGTTGTTAAGTGCCATCAAGTCAGACCCAACTCATAGCGACCCCTCCTTGGGTTTCTGAGGCAGTATCACTTCAGAAGTAGATTGCCCCATCTTCCTTCCAAGGAGTGGCTGGTGGATTTGAACCGCCAGCCTTCTGGTTAGCAGTCAAATGCCTTGGGCACTACACTACCAGAGTGCATCTAGCTGGTGTAAATGTTCACCCTACATCAAGGCAGTAAATCTTTACAGAAGTATATTGCCTCATCTTCCTCTCACAGAGCAGCTGGTGGTTTTGAACCGCCAACCATCTGGCTAGCAGTCAAATGCTTTAGGCACTGCACCACCAAAGCTCCATCTCACTGGAGCTCTTTCCAGGTACTACTTCTTCAATCCAAAGTTGAATGCAATAATCAGGTTCACAAGGCATTTCTCCATTAATTCTCAACTACAACCTTCACTAGAAGCCTCTGACTGTCCAAGTCAACCATTTCCCTATTTCACCCTCAATTAGCTCTCTGTTATTTATCACTGAAATAAGATGAGAGACTGAAGATTTCCATATGAACCTAAGCCAAGTTAAAGACGCCACACAGAAAGTATTTACACAGCTCAACCTACTGTTCCTTTTCTTCTGATGGTTTCCTACTATTGTCTTTGTTAGCTGCTGTGGAATCATGCTGATCCCACGCTGAGTGGAAAGAAATGCTGTCCAATCCCCATGATTGCCGATTGGACCATGGATTGGATCCATGGAGTATCTAATGGCTAATTTTCAGAAGTAGATCACCAGGTCTTTCTTCCTCATCTGTCTTAGTCTGAAAGCTCCACTGAAACCTGTTTAGCAACCTAGCAACACACAAGCTTCCACTGACGGACGGGTGGTAGCCATGCATGCGGTACATCGAACCCAGGTCTCCCCCGTGTGTGGCACTGAACTACCACTGAACCACCACCACCTCACTGACGAAGATGACTGACCTCAACAACCCAGGTTGTTAGTACTTTAAAGGGGAAAAAAAAGACATGATAGAAATTATTGGCCAGCTTCAACTAAATCACATTTCTGCTTTAATATGACAAAATCCAGCAATTCATTTGATTGTGGTTCTTCTCACATCTAAAACACTGGAGTTTCCTATTTCCAAACTTGCCAATTTTCAATTCCTGAAACTCAAACAACGGTGACCGTCCTCCCTGTACACCCCCAAATTCCATTAAGCAGTACTACCTGACTTAAGTTATTATTAGTCTTATTAAATCCTTTTAAAGGGAAACATTATCTTTGTTATTCTCTGATTAGTGGCACCAGTGATCCTATGTAATCTCCTTGTAGATGCAGAGGGGCCGCTGGTCCACTTTTCAGAACTTTACCCTTGACCCTTTAATTGGTTTGTACTGGATTTCTCTTCACTTCCTTAGTGAGTCGATTTTCCACCAGGTGGAGACACCATGTCCTTTAAATGCTCTTTTATATGCACATTTACCCTCACACAAGGAGGCCCTAGGTGGTGCAAACTGGTAATGCCCTCAGCTGCTAACCAAAAGGTTAGAGGTTCAAGTCCACCCCAAGACACCTCAGAAGTAAAGGCCTAGAGAAGTACTTCTGAGAAATCAGACCAACATTCAACTCAGGTCCCTCAGTGAGGCAAACAGTAATGGCCTTGGCTGCTAATTGAAAGGTCAGAGAGTTGAGGCCACCCCGGAGCACCTCAGAACAAATGCCTGGCAATCTACTTTCAAAAAAATAGTCAGTGAAAACACTGTGGAGCACAGCTCTATTTCACACACAAGAGTCAGGGTTGACTTGACAACAGCTGGTGGTGGTGATGGTTAGCACCTTTAACTGGGGCGGGACTTCCTTCTTTCCTTTTTTTTTTTTTTGACACTAAAAAAGATAAGACAGCAATGTATCCACCATAACAACAACGACAACATACCATTTGAAAACATTAGTAAAGAGGACAATGTTTTAATCAACGTATGTTGTTGTTGTTATGTGCTGTCAAGTCGTACCTGACTCATAACGACCCCTCCTTGGGTTTCCCAGGCGGTATCACTACAGAAGTAGATTGCCCAATCTTCCTTCCCAGGAGTGGCTGAGGGGTTTGAACCACCAGCCTTCTGGTTAGCAGTCAAGTGCCTTAGGCATTATGCCACCAGCACTCCTAATCAATGTATAGAAGCATATTAAAAAAATAAAGCAAAGAAACAATACCTATCTTTCGTTTTTCTCATCTACAAAAGCTCTTATAATGATAAAAGCATCATCAAGGTTTCAGGAAGTTATAGCTCTAAATACACTGTAGTTACTCCAACAGTTCTATTTTTTTAGAGGGGCCCTGGGGGAAGCTGGTGAAGGTGAATTTCTTAATATCCATTTTAGAGGCCAATAAAGTCTCTGAGGCAGAGAAGCTGTGCATACCAAACAATGATGTGAAACCAACATTACATCTGGGCTCCTGAGTGAGGCAAACAATAATGTCCTCAGCTGAGGACAGATTGGAGGTTTGAGGCCACCCAGGAGCAGCTCAGAAGAAGGGCGATCTACTTCCAAAAAAAAAAAAATCACCCAATGGAAACCCTATGGAACAGAGTCCTATTCAGAAATGCATGGTGGCGCCATGAGTTAGACCTGACTAGATGGCAACTGGGTTGTTTTTTCTTTCCCTACTAGGAGCTCTGGTAGCATAGTGCCTAAGGTATTTGACTGCTAACCAGAAGGCTGGAGGTTCAAACCCACCAGCCACTCCTGGGAAGGAAAGTTGGGCAATCTACTTCCATAGTGATGCTGCCTCAGAAACCCAAGGAGGGGTCACTGTGAGTCAGAGACGACTCAAGGGCACATAACAACAACAAATAGGTAAGTATCTTCAAGGACTTGGCCCAATGCTCTGCCTCCCTGAGGTGGGAACGTGCAGGCCACCTCACAGTGACATAAATAAGCAGAAGTAAGTGTTTAGAAAGGAATGAGTACAAACGAACCAGTGAAAAGAGAAGTTGAAGCGATGGAAACTCCATGTTCACTAAGGCACTGCCGGTCAAACCTTCATTTCCGCTAGAACGCCACCGGCGCATGCCCAGGGATCGCCCTCAGTTCCCAGGACGCAGCCTCCTCTGCAAGTTTTTCAGGCTATTTGGTGCCCCGGTTCCAAGCATGAAACGGCCTTATTTTCTTCATTTCTGAGGTGTTAGAAGTGGGAACATTACCCCCGTCACAGTCCAGACTGGCTTTTCCCGTAACAATCTCTGCATAATCACTGATAGGACAGAGCGGAACTACCCCATAGGGTTTCCAGGGCTGTCAGTCCTTACCGAAGCGAAGCCCAAACCTAACCCACTGCCATGGAGTTAATTCCGAATCACAGCGCCCCTAGAGGGTAGAGTGGAACTACACCATAGAGTTTCCAAGGCTGTCAACCTTTGTGGAAGCAAAGCCCAAACCAAAGCCACTGCCATGGAGTCAAGTCTGGATCACAGCGCCCCTAGAGGATAGAGTGGAACTACACCATAGGTTTTCCAAGGCTGCTCTCTTGATGGAAACTGACTGCCTCATCTTTCTCCATAGAAGCAGGAGCGGCTGGTGGGTTCTAATTGCCGATCTCTCATGTTGCAGGTGAATGCTTAAACACCACCACATCACCAGGGCTCCTCAAAGCACCATAGGCACATAAAACACTTTTGTTTCACAAGCAGCGGCAAACTCTCCTATGTATTCACTGACATGAG
>NW_006921679.1:8352601-8355598 GCF_000298275.1 Orycteropus afer afer | reverse complement strand
ATATGCATGTGAGAGCTGGACAATGAATAAGGAAGACCAAAGAAGAGTTGATGCTTTTGAGTTGTGGTGCTGGCAAAGAATACTGAAAGCACTATGGACTGCCAGAAAAACTAACCAATCTCTCCTGAAAGAAGTGCAGCTGAAATGCTCCTTGGAAGTGAGAATGGCCAGACTTCATCTCACCTGCTTTGGTCATGTTGTCAGAAAGGACTGTTCCCTGGAGAAGGATATCATGCTTGGTAAAGAGAAGGGTCAGTGAAAAGGGGGAAGGCCTTCAACGAGATGGATTCACAGAGTGGCTGCAACGATGGGCTTAGGTATAGCAAGTGTTGTGAGGCTGGCATAGGACTGAGCAGTGTTTCGTTCTGTTGCACATAGGGTCTCTATGAGTCAAAGCCAACTTGACGGCACCTAACCACAACAATAACATAGTATAGAAGGAGTTCTGATGGCACAATGGTTAAAGCATCTGGCTGCTAACCAAAAGATCATTAGTTTGAACCCACCAGCCACTCCACAAGAGAGATGAGGTAGAAGCAGACTACCTCATCTGCTTCCTAAAGATTGACAGCCTTGGAAACCCTAAGGGGCAGTTTCACTCTGTCCTCTAGGGGCGCTGTGAGTCAGAATGGACTCACAGCAGTGGGTTTGGTTTGGGCTTGGCTTCTGTAAAGATCACAGCCTTGGAAACTCTCTGGGGCAGTTCCACTCTGTCCTCTAGGGGTGCTGTGAATTAGAATCGACTCCATGGCAGTGGGTTAGTGGGTACAGTGTATGATGAGGAGCTTGAGGCCAAGAGAATTAGGTAACTACTCCACTCCAAGGACACCCAGCTAGTAAAGTCTGGTATCCAGACAACAGATCTGACTAGAAGCTAGCTGGGATAGCCTCGTCCCTACAGAAAGGGCTACATTCAGCCTGCACTACAAAACAAATCAAGTGCAAATACAAGGTTTGGTTGGCCTTCCCTCCTCAACCAGCATGCATGCATTTAAGCACAACAGAGGGCAGAGCTAGATAAATTCTTTCACCCCCTGTCCTGGTTCCCTAGTGCCGCTCTGACAAGAATATACCACCAATGGGGACGGCCTTAACAAACAGGAGTTCATTCTCTCACAGTTTGGAGGCTTCAAGTCCAAGTTCAAAGTGCCAGGTTCTAGGGACTGGGTGAAAGCCCCTCGACCTTGGGCTTCAGCTCTGCCTCTTGTTCCCGGTTCACTGAAGCTAGAGGCATCTCTTCACTCAGGCAGCTACTGGCTGCTGAGGCTAACAACCCCAAGGTCAACAAATAAAATAACAGTCCCAATGTTACCAAACCACACAGCAGGCCATTAATTCAAGTCCATTGGAAGTCCCAAGGTCGGCAGAGCATGGCAGACTGCTGAACACAGCTACACGCAGGGTCCAAGCGTGCCATAAACTAGAGACCATTCCCAAAGCTGTTTCTTATATACGGGAAGCAGACCACATACCCAAAACAGCTACTCAGCTGCTTGTGGTAGGTCCCACCATGGAGTTGGTTGCCGGTCTCATCATGGGGAATAACTACCACCAGCTGCCCAGCCACTCAACCAGGTCCAGCCAAGGTGACACATAAACTTAACCACCACACTCCCCATCCCCATTCCCAACCATTTCCATGGCCAATGTGGTCCTGAGTGCAGTGGGGTAAGAGTCAGACCCCTGAAACACTTGCCCTTTGAAAGTTGAATGGTTAACACTGTCGCTTGGTGAGGGCCCCCTCTGCTCAGGGGATGCAGAGCTGCTTACACAGGAGGAGCAAGGAGCTCAAACAACCAGCCCTCAAGGTGCCCCACTCATGACATGTCCTACCCACCTCCACACCCCGTGAGGACAGTATGGACTGTCCCTGCAGTCCTTCTTTGCCCCCTCCAGGAAATCTCAACTGCAAAAAAAAAAAAAAAAACCTTGAGTTCTGGAACCACTAAGTATTTTGACCCCTTTGGGTTTACAAGGCAGCAAATCTTTATGGAAATAGATTGCCCAGTCTCTCTTCCAGGGAGTGGCTGGTGGGTTTGAACCGCCAACCTTCTGGTTAGCAGTCAAATGCCTCAGGCATTACGCCACCAGAGCTTCCGAGGTTGGAAGGCACTCAGAATGCACAGTGGCTGCAACAATGGACTCCAGCAGGCCCTCAAGTGTGAGAATGATGCACAACCCAGTAGCTTTTCACTCTGTTGAACATGGATCAGTACGAGTCAGAGCTGACTCAATGACAATTAACAACAACAAACACTAATGAAAGATATCAGACTACTTGGAAAAGAATGAACCTGGACCCATACCATCTACAAACACTAACTGAGAACAGATCAGAGACTTAAATGTCAGAACGAAAACCATAAAACTTTTGAAAGAAAACATAGGGTCATGCTTTGGGACCTAGTTTTTAATGACAAAATCTTAGATATGACACCAAAAATACAAGCAACAAAAGACAAAATAGACGAATGGGATGTCATCAAAACTAAAAACGTGTTCATCGAAGGACTTTATCAGAAAAGTGAAGAGACAACGTACAGATTGGGAGTAAATCTGGAGCAATCATATATCTGATAAAGGCTTAAGAGCCAAAATATTTTTTCAGAAAACAAAATCTCTCTCCTACAACTTAACAGCAACAAAAAAGACAACCCAACAAGAAGTCAGCAGAGGGCTTGAATAGACATTTCACCAAAGAAGCAATCCTAATGGCCAAATCCACTATCATCAAGTTGAATCCAACTCATGCAACCCTATAGGACAGAGGAGAAGTGCAAATCACAATGAGATATCACTTTACACCAACCAAAATGGCTATGATTTAAACAAAATAGCAGGTGTGGGCAAGGATTTGGAGAAAGTGAAACCCTCATCTATTGCTGGTGTTGTTGTTGTTGTTATGTGCCATCGAGTGGGCCCCGACTCATAGTGACCCCTCCTTGGGTTTCCAAGGTGGTATCATTACGGAAGTAGATTGCCCAACCTTCCTTCTGA
>NW_006921679.1:8347941-8351146 GCF_000298275.1 Orycteropus afer afer | reverse complement strand
AAAACGTGGTCAATGACATGAGACAAAGTATATGTGAACTGCTGTATGGAAAGTGAATTTGCTCTGTAAATCTTCACCCAAATCACAATAAAAAAAAAAAAAGAAAAGCATTGTGCTGAGTGAAATTAAGTCAGACACAGAAGGGCAAATACTGTGATCCCACTTATTTGAAATATCTAGAATAGACCGAAGTTTACCAGTGGTTACCAGGTGAGGGCAGAAGGGAGGAAGAAAGGAGGACTCAGTGCTTAGAGGGGGCCGAGCTTCCGTTAAGGAGGATGGAAAATTCTGAAACAGATAATGGTGATGGTTGACCCACATGATGAACATAACTGACGTCACTGAATTGTTCATGTGAAGATAGCTGAAAAGGCAAAAGATTGGTTACATAAATATCTGTCACAATAAAAAAATATATAGATATAGAAAACCAAACTCACTGCCATCAAGTCAATTCTGACTCATAGTCACCCTCATTGGTTTCTAAGGCTGCAAATCTTTACGGAAGGAGACTGCTTCATCTTTCTCCCATGGAGCGAGTGGCAGGTTTGAACCACTGACCTTCTGGTTAGTAGGCAAATGCCTTAAGCACTATACCACCAGAGCCCCTTTATATACAAAGATACACACACACATATATATGTATTTGTATATATATTTATGTGTATATATATGTGTGTGTATAGACACATACATATATATACACACACATATACATATGTACGTGTGTGTGTGTATATATAAGTATATATGTATGTACGTATGTACGTATCAGGCTACTAATAACAGCACAAGTATCATCTTTGTTACCAAAAAAGTATTCATTATCACAGCCCAGCCCATAATTTCATCAATGTAGTTTAAAATAAATTTCTAAAAACTTAGAGTAAGGAACAATTTAAAAATTCTAGACTTAGCCCCTCCCATTATCTTCTCAACAGGACTTAGGCCACTAACAGCCTGACGGTGTGTGAGTATCATTCTTGGATATTTTCTTTTGTATTTATTTCATTCCTCTTGAATACCCTACTTGAGAAAGTAATACATGTATAGAGAAAATATACAGTAAAAGAAAATCATGTTAAAAATATGTTGCTTAAAAGAAAGGCATATGAGCTGAACATTTACATTAGGTAGATACACTCCTTGGAGAGAACAATCACAGGAGAATAGAAGGGCCGCTTATGCCAGGGAGACAGCTCAGGGGCAGGAATGCATGGAGGGAAGGACACAGGGAAGGGGTAACTATGGGGAGGAAGTGGGAGGGGAGCTGTTGCATTGTGGGAAATTGTAGTCAATGTCATGAGACAAAGTGTATGTGAACTGCTGTATGGAAAGTCAATTTGCTCTGTAAACTTTCACCCAACTCACAATTTTAAAAAAGAAGAAGAAGAAAAAATTCACACTGAGAAAGAAAATAAATATGTTGCTTAAGAAAATAGCTCAACTCACATTAATGGCTGGCCACTGGGAAGAGAAAGACTGTGACGTAGATGCTCACTGGTGTTTAACAGGGTGATTCTAGGGGCCACTAAGACTCGCTGGCAACTCACCCTAACTGTGCAGTCCATGGTCAATATCTCACTTAACCATCAAGTATGGGTGCATAATATTTATAGAGCTCTAGTGGTGTAGTGCCTAAGGCATTTGACTGCTAACCAGAAGGCTGCAGCTTCAAATCCACCAGCCACTCCTCAGAAGGAAGATTGGACAATCTACTTCCACAGAGATACCGCCTCTGAAACCCAAGGAGGGGTCGCTATGAATCAGAATCAACTCAACGGCAGTGAGTTTGGTTTGTTTTGGGTTCCCTTCAAATATTAACTGATGACATCAGGCAGAAGTCAAAGACTCAGTCAAGCAACTAGATTTTTATTAGAGATGAGGTTCAAAGAAATAGAATTCTACTGTACTGAGACCCAGTTAATTTTCAAAATTAAGCTGGTGCCCAAGGGAGTTGTTTTTTCCGTTCAATGTAAAAAAAAAAAGAAAAACATTGCCATCAGTCAATTCCAACTCACAGCGCCCCTAGAGGACAGAGTAGAACTGCCCCATGGGGTTTCCAAGACTATAAATCTTTATGGAAATGGACTGCCTCATCTTTCTACCAGGGAGTGGCTGGTGAGTTTGAACCAGTGACCTTTTGGTTAACAGCCATGTGCTTAACCTCAGTGCCACCATGGCCCCTTTACTCAATGTTAGTGGAAGGCAAAACAACACAGAATATGGAGGAATCTAAAGACACAGGTTCTTGACCTAACTCTGTCACTATGCCTGGAACTTTGTTCAGACGAGTCACTTAACCCTCCCTGGTCTTGGTTTCCTCATCTAGAAATGGGGCAGTTAGATTGTCAGGTACTTTCATTTCTGTAAGTCTGCATTTCTATGCATAGGCAATCAAAGAAGTGTGGACTGGACCAGATGATCTATAATAGTGTTATTCAACGGAAATATAGCTCAGGGCATAAATACAATTTTAAGCATTCCAGCAGCCACACCCTAAAAAATTAAAAAGAAAAGAGAGAAATTCATTTTAACAATATTTAGCCTGATATCAAAAATAGTGTCATTACAACATGTTGTTGTTGTTATTTGTCATCAAGTCGGACCTGACTCATAGCGAACCCTCCTTGGGTTTCTGAGGCAGTATCACTACGGAAGTAGATTGCCCAACCTTCCTTCTGAGGAGTGGCTGGTGGGTTTGAACTGCCAGCCTTCTGGTTTGCAGTCAAGTGCCTTAGGCACTACACTATCAGAGCTCCTATTATAACATGTAATAAACATCAAAACATTATTAAAGTGCACTGCAGCACTTTTCACAATAGATAAAGGGTGGAAACACCTAAATGTCCATCAACAGATGAATGGATAAACAAAAGGTGCTACTTAACATACAGTGGAATATTACTCAGCCATGAAGAGAAATGAAGTGCTGATGCATGCTACGATATGGATGCATCTTGAATTGACTCGATGGCAGTGAAATAGCTCAGTCATGAAAGAACAAATATTGTATGATCCCACTTATGTGAAATAGGAAGATGTATAGAGACCAGTGGTTACCAGGAGTTACCAGGAAAAGAAGAAATCTGCTTAGGAGATGCTGAGTTTCTGTTCGTGGAGGTGGAATAGTTGTACAACATGAAGAATGTTGAACTGACAAGTGTTTTGTGACATATATATATATATATATATATATATATAT
>NW_006921679.1:8346206-8347835 GCF_000298275.1 Orycteropus afer afer | reverse complement strand
AAGAAACAATCTATAAAACAACTTTTTAAAACATTGTTAATAAGATATTTTATATTCTTTTTCTGTATTAAGTCTTTGAAATCAGAGTGTATTTTATACTCAGTCCTGACATCTCTAGTGGCCACCACATTGGAAAGCATAAACACACTGCCATCGAGTAGATCCCAATTCATAGTGCTCTGGTGGTGTTGTGGTTAAAGCATTGGGCTGCTAACCAAAAGGTTTGCAGTTCAAACCCACCAGCCACTCCACAGGAGAAAGACAAGGCAAGCTGCTTCCATAAAGATTTACAACCTTAGAAAGCCTATAGAGCTGTTCTACTCTGTTCTATAGGGTCACTATGAGTCAGAAGTGACTCGATGGCAGTGGGGAAGGTTTATGTATACATAAGAATCACCTGGAGAATCATGTTAGAATGTAGATTCTGAGTCAGTATATCTGGAACGGAAAAGAAAATTCTCAGCAAGGAGTCAAACAAAATGAACTGGTTAGCAGCCAAGAGCTCAACTACTGTGACACCTGAGTAAATGTTAGGTTAATGCATACTCAAGCACCTAAACCTGGTGTTGGATGCCTTTATATGGAATGGTCCCAGCCTACATCAGTGTATCTCCCTTATGAGCCTTTAGCCCCACCAGATGGTCCACCAGCAGATGTTCTAAACCGTCAGTCCCTCAGGTGTTTGCTCATGGTATTTCCTCAGCCTGTAATACCCACCCCTCCTGTTCTGTTGATCAAAATCCTCCCTAACCTCTGGCATAAATAATTGATTACCTATCTATGTCCCTCATCAAGCCGGAAACACCTTGAAAGGGGAGGACATAGTCTACTCACACCCTCCCTCCCACAACTATGTCTACATAATAGCTGCTTCATAAGCATTTATTAAATTGAATTGACTAATGGAAGAGCTGTCTTTTGAAAGAAAAATAAGGAAGAATGTTTTTTAATTCAGAAAAGAAAAAAAAATGAGGTAAGAGAATGGCAACGCAGTATTGCTCATAGAGAACAGAAACTCAGGAAGGGACACAGAACCCCAAAGTCACAAAGTGGCCAAATCAGATGAGAACCTCACCTGGATGCCAAAGCTCATGCTTTTTACCCTCCTCTGTCATCTGTGCCTCCTACAAGGATGAGGCTGAGCTCTGTGGTAGGCATTTCAGTTTGCAATACCAAAGAGACCTGGGTGGAAATGGCCAACCCCAGGTTTGAAATTAAGGACTGGGGCACAAAACAGAAATCAGAAACAGCAGCAAAGACAAACCAAAGAAAGGAAGAAACACAGATGGGCCCAATTAAAGAAATCATGAGATATTTCAAAAGAACATTTAATACATTACATACTTTTAAGAGGAGCTCTGGTGGTGCAGTGGTTAAGTGTTTGGCTGCTAATTTAAGTCACTGGTTAGAACCCACCAGCCATTCTGCTGGAGATCAACAAAGCAGTCCACTTCCATAAGGATTTAAAAAAAAAAAAACAACTCACTGCCACGGGGTCGACTCCGACTCACAGCTACCCCTCCTTGGGTTTCCGAGGCAGTATCTCTATGGAAGTAGATTTTCCAACCTTCCTTCCAAGGAGTGGCTGGTGAGTTTGAACCGCCAGCCTTCTGGTTAGCAGTCAAATGC
>NW_006921679.1:8344031-8345841 GCF_000298275.1 Orycteropus afer afer | reverse complement strand
GGCTGGTGGGTTTGAACCGCCAGCCTTCTGGTGAGCAGGAAACCCAAGGAGGGTTGCAACTCCACAGCAGTGAGTTTGGTTTGGTCAGTAGGGATTACAGCCTTGGAAACTCTATGAGGCAGTTCTACTCTGTCCTCTAGGGACCCTGTGAACAGGAAGCGAGTCAAGGCATGGGTTTAGTTTTTCTACTTCTATGTAAAAATGTTCCAAATGCAAGAGTATTCTGGATATAGCCAATATTTAAAAGATAGATTAACATAAAGAAAAATATCATCAATACAGGGTACCAAAAAAAGTAATGATTCTCAACGGGGTGGGGGGAATTTTGGTAAATTTTATCTTCTTGTTTTTGATTCTCTGCATTTTCCAAATTCCCTGTAATAAAGATGCAATACTTTTATATGCGGAAAAAAAGGGTTAAATTTTTAAATCATTTTTTTAATGTCTACACACAGGTGTTTAAAGCCATGGAAATGAGTGAAGTCCCTGGAACACGGAGTGCAGAAAGTTTAAATGATAATAATAATAATAATAAATGGGCAGAACGTTAGCAAAATGCCCACAAGTAACAAATGAAGACAGAAAAAGTGTGATCAGAGAGATGGGGTGGTCAGGCTGGGCAGAAGCACTGTTGCCAAGAAGAAGGGATGGGAGGGATGGGCAGCCATCAAATATCACATGGGCAGGTGGGGGTAAGGGAGGACAAGAGGTTGTCTGTTCTTGGTAAATTTGGAGAGAGCAATGGGTGGTGTAGAGCAGAAAGTCAAAGGTCAGGGAGGAGGTGGTGAGGAAGCTGGTGAGCAGATGCAAATGGCTTGTCATAAAGGGTGGAGAGACATACATTGTTGTTTATCCTTGGCTGCTGCAAATGGGTCACACATGCAGCTGCTAACCAAAAGGATGAAGGTTAAGTCCATCAGAAACACCTCAGAAGAAAGACCTGGTAGTCAACTTCTAAAAAATCAGCCATTGACAACTCTATGGGGCACAGCTCCACTCTGACACACTCATGGGATCACTATGAGTCAGAGTCCACCCGTGGCAACTGGTTTACGGCTAACTGGATAAAGGGGCTCTTTGTTCAGGAGATGAGGCCCTGGGACACGATAATGTGAAGGTGGAAAGAGCCAGCGCAGAGAGAGAGCTACAGAGCAATGTTGTCCGAACAAAGGGTAACACAAGCCACAGAGGTGAACGGTGTGTGGAGATTTAAAGTTTGTAGTTGTTGTTGTTGTTGTTATGTGTCCTCAAGTCGGACCTGACTCATAGCAACCCCTCCTTGAGTTTCCGAGGCAGTATCACTACGGAAGTAGATTGCCTCATCTTCCTTCCGAGGAGTGGCTGGTGGGTTTGAACTGCCAGCCTTCTGGTTAGCAGTCAAGCGCCTTAGGCACTATGCTACCAGAGCTCCTAGAGTAAAAAAGAAAACTCAGGTGAAATTTATTTTAATGATTTATTTTATGTGTTCCATTCTGGTTAGCAGTCAAATGCCTTAGGTATTATGCCACCAGAGTTCCCGATATATCCAAAATAGTATCATAGCAACAAGTGACAAGCAAAAAATTGAGATCTTTCATTGTTTTGTATTACATCTTCCAAACCTAGAGTGTATTTTACATGTTTAGCATATTTCAATGTGAATGAGACATTTTTCAAGCACACAGAAGCCACACGTGGCTAGTGGCTATGGCAAACATGTGGTTGCTGTTGTTGTTATGTGCTGTCGAGTTGGACCCGACTCATAGCAACCCCTCCTTGGGTTTCTGAGGCAGTATCACTACGGAAGTAGATTGCCCAACCTTCCTTCTGA
>NW_006921679.1:8340873-8343596 GCF_000298275.1 Orycteropus afer afer | reverse complement strand
GGTTCAAACCCACCAGCCACTCCTTGGAAGGAAGGTTGGGCAATCTACTTCCCTAGTGATACCGTCTAGGAAACCCAAGGAGGGGTCGCTATGAGTCGGGTCCAACTCGACGGCACATAACAACAACAACATGAAACTAAACAGGTTTCAACGGAGCTTCCAGACTAAGTAAGATAGCCCAGGACGAAAGATCTGGAGATCCACTTCCAAAACGAAAATCCTGTGGATCGCAATGGTCTGATCTTATTGTGCGTGGAGTCTCTAGGAGTTAGGTGCAAACCCAATGGCAGCTAACCACAGTAACAGCAAAAGAGCATGTAAAGTCAGAAGAAAAGGAAAAAAAAAAAAGTCTTACTTGTCCGCTTCTATCTGCTTCTATCAAAAAATTAGGAGATGAAGTGACCAGTTAAGAATGAGTTGAACATTAGAACAATCAAGCATATGAGATCCAGAGGACAGCATTATCCCAGGGATAGAGTTAGAGAGGCAGGAAGGGATGGGAAAGAAGGACGTAGGGAAGGCGTGGGTGCAGGAAGGAAGTGGAAAGAATAAGAGTTGAAATTCAGAGCTTGAGGACCACCTAAAAGGTCTGGCAATGCTCTCATGGCTGTCTGGCTGGTCCTATACTTACATCCAAGCTGCCTGTCCTAGAGACATATGGCCAGCACCCAAACAAAGCAGGTCTTTGGCCACTCAGTGCTAGTCACAACCCTGAGCTTGAACCCATCAGTTTTCATGTGCCTGGGTCCTTCCTGGATCTCGTTTCTGCTCCTCACTCTCCTCCCACCGCCTCCCCTCACGCCACCAACGAAGCCCTGCTTCCATTGCTCCGACAGTGAACTTCATTGACCATTCCCACTCACCCCCTGTGATCTCTATCCAGCCCAATTCATCCTGTCCTCAGAACTCCTCTCTGTTACCGGTCCACACTGCTGCCTTCCCTTCGAAAAATTCACCCAAACACTGCCGAGGGATCAGCCCTCGACTCCTGGAGACCCTGCATACAATAAACAAAACCCTGTCTGGGCCTGCGCCATCACCACGACTAGCTGCAGATTGAACCACCGGGATCCAGATTTCACTGCTGATTTTCAAAGTAGATTGCCAGGCCTTTCTTCCTTGGTCTGGAAGCGCTACTAAAACCTGTTCAGCATCCGAGCCACACACAAGCCTCCACGGACAGACTGGTGGTGGCTGTAGATGAGATACACTGGCCAGGAATCAAAGCAGGTCTCCCGCACTTCAGTGGGAAGAATCTACCACTGAACCACCACTGCTCCTGCTCCTCAATACTAACATCAGAAAATCTGGCAGTCAAAGAGTTAAACAGAGTTATACATTTATTTC
Source organism: Orycteropus afer afer (assembly GCF_000298275.1). Classification (NCBI taxonomy): domain Eukaryota; kingdom Metazoa; phylum Chordata; class Mammalia; order Tubulidentata; family Orycteropodidae; genus Orycteropus; species Orycteropus afer. The sequence continues at coordinate 8,342,249 of NW_006921679.1, read as the reverse complement.
CTATCATCACAAAGGGTCAGTATGAACATGAACTTATAGTGGACCCAAACTAAAAAAAAAAAAAAATCCAAACTCACTGCCAACGAGTCGATTCGACTCACAGCAACCCCTCCTTGAGTTTCCAAGGCAGTATCACTATGATAGTAGATTGTCCAATCTTCCTTCTGAGGAGTGGCTGGTGGGTTTGAACCGCTAGGCTTCTGGTTAGCAGTCAAATGCCTTAGGCACTACGCCACCAGAGCTCCCAGAAAGTCATTTCTATTATTCTTTCCAGCACAAATTAACAGCCTGGGGGAAATCTGGGAAGTGGCAGACTGAACAGGGAACAGATGCAGCAGAACTGGTCCAGTCAAGCCATGGGACAACCAGCTATTGAATGAGACTCTGAATTTCCAGTGTAGAGCAAATGGTTTAGTCTGTTTGTTAGATATACCGCAATTACTTCTTTTGAGGTTTAAAGTTGAGAATTCTGTAGTTTTGAGATAGGCAGGGAATCAGACTGGCTGAATCAAGCAGCTTCTGACTTAGTATTCTTGGCGTCTAAGCCTAAGTGCCAAACATCACAGAACTTTTGCTACTGGCACCAGAAAACTGCTTGCAGTTAACAAGCCAGGCCCTTAGACAAGATAAGAAGCCACATTTCAAGGCCTTACATGCTTGACCAGTTACAAAATGCTGATAAACCTTCTGAGATGTCTTTTAAGTCCCTCACCAGGTGCAGAGGATGCGGTGTAAAATTCAACGTGACCTTCCACCAGAGACAGTCAAGAGCAGGAGTCCTTTGCTGGGACTCAAACCAGAGCCCAGAGACCATCACGCATGTGCAACAACATCCCAGAATAAGTCATGTCAAGTATCCCAGCAGCCTTTGCAACAGGTCCCATCTTTGTTCCAACAACATCTGTGGTGGGATCCATCTTGGCTATTCCTGCACGTGCATCTAATTTTCATAACCCCACCTTTTTCCTGGAAATCCCCACCCATTTTATGAGTAAAGATGATGCCTTTTTCGCACCTAGAATCCTTTATAACCCCCAGGAAATCCTTTGCTCAGGGACAGAGTGGAGACTTGCACAGGCAGAAGCCTCTCTTCCATCTCTCCCTCACAGCCCCGCCCCTCTCCTTTTGCTTTAATAAACTGGTTCATGTAGACATTTGCCTCTTCACAGTTCTTTGTCAAGGATGCTCACTCAGGGTCCCAGGACCCCCCAATGACAGTTTTAATACCAAAGCCATGCTTCATCCATTGGAATCAAGAAAACAAAAAGGGAATTGAAGAGTCTTAAGTAAGGATAATCATTATGTTGCTAAAAATAATTGGTAAGAGGCTTGGTGCTGTGAGGCAATACATCAAGCAGGACACTGTGTCTCCACTT
>NW_006921679.1:8327804-8331636 GCF_000298275.1 Orycteropus afer afer | reverse complement strand
TGCCCCATCTTCCTTCCAAGGAGTGGCTGGTGGGTTTGAACCGCCAGCCTTCTGGTTAGCAGTCAAGTGCCTTAGGCACTATGCTACCAGAGCCCTACTCTTACCAGGCAAGGGCCCTCTCCTGCTCTGGAGGATGTCCTGTTCCTGTGTTTGTCCTTGATGATGATGATGGAGAAAAACTCCCAGGGCCCAGCAATGAGATGGCTGTTATTTTTAGCCTTTCCTAATGGTTGTTAACATTTTCTCTGGGCCCTTTTAAGGACCTAATTGGATGTAAATAACATTTTGTATTCAGTGTGGTATTGACCAGAGGTTATTCTTAGGAAACAGAAAGATCCAAGGCGGAAAGGTAGAGACCCATCTTTGAAGGCGCCAGGTACACATCCTCCCCTAAATGCTTGATAATTTTTTAGAAAATAATTTTAATTTAATCCATTTGTCTAGCTGGCACCTCTGTGAAATAGGCATTTAAGATAAAATATCCTTTGTACAAATAACATCAATCAATTATTAAAGAAGGAAGCCCAGCATAGGCACACAGGGAGGGCAGAGGATGGTTTTTAAGGAAGGGTCACTGTGTTTTAGGAGCTCTGGTAGCGTAGTGCCTAAGGCACTTGACTGCTAACTAGAAGGCTGGCGGTTCAAACCCACTAGCCACTCCTCGGAAGGAAGGTTGGGCAATCTACTTCCATAATGATACCGCCTCGGAAACCCAAGGAGGGGTTGTTATGAGTCAGGTCCGACTCGACGGCACATAACAACAACACTGTGTTTTGGTTTTAACATTCTTTTGCTATTTGAGTGAAAGTTTACAGAATAAATCGGTTTACCATTCAACTACTCATACACATTTTGTTTCATGATGTTGAATGCAGTCCCCGCAATGTAACAGGATTCTTCCCACTTCCTCTCTGTGGTTACCATTTCCCTGTGTCCTCTTTCCTACCCCTTCCTACCTTCTGAGCTTTACCCCAGGGCAAATGCTTTTGATCTCGTAGGGTTGGATGTTCTAAGGAGCACATAGACCAGAAGGTGATAACTTTCACCAACAGAAACAGGAAAGTGTAAAGACTGCATAATAAGAAGACTGGGTGGAGAAGTCTTTATTGCTGTAATCATGTTGTTGTTGTTGTTATGTGCCTTTGAGTCGGACCTGACTCACAGCAACCCCTCCTTGGGTTTCCAAGGCAGTATCACTATGAAAGTAGATTGCCCAACCGTCCTTCCGAGGAGTGGCTGGTGGGTTTGAACCGCCAGCCTTCTGGTTAGCAGTCACATGTCGTAGGCACTACGCTACCAGACTTCTGCTGTAATCATATACACCTGAAATTAAACCCTTACATCCTCCAAAATGGAACCTTTGACATCATCTTCTAGTTAGCCTTCCATCATTAGATTGACAACCAATGTATTGTCAGCTATAATACTGACAACTGAAATGTTTGCCAGTTCTGCTCTACTCCAGGCGGGGAGTTTCCTTGAATGCTGATGAGGCCCCATTGGAAAGCTCTGACATATTGTCATTATAAGGCTGATTGTTATAAAAAAAAAAAAAAAAAAACCCATTGCTCTTGAGTCCAACTCGCAGTGACCCACTGACAGATTATCCAATAAGCAAGGTAACCAAGGGCTTACTTCCACTATTTACTAACCTGTGGTGAATAATTTCACATTTTTTCACCACATCATATATTCTGCTTCTGAGTAAGACTGGCATCTGTCTCTCTCCCAAACCCATACCTTCCTACAAAATCAAAGCCTCTTCAAATTTACAATCCCTGACAGGGATTGAGTATCCAATAAGTGAGGTAAGCATGGGCTTACTTCAAAACCCATGTGAAACTCTCCACTACTGAGTAAGTAAGCCCAACTAAAACTAAAAAACCAAACTCACTGCTATCGAGTTGATTCTAACTCATAGCGACCCCCTTTGGGTTTCTGAAGCAGTAAATCTTTATGGAAGTTGATTGCCCAGTATCCCTTTCACAGACTGCCAACCTTCTGGTTAGCAGTCAGATGCCTTAGGTACTATGCCACCAGAGCTCCTTAAACCCAATTAAGGTCATGCTTCTTTTGCTTAATGGGTAATCCACCCCAGCCCTAGAGGACAAAGTAGGATTTGGAAACCCTCATAGGGTTTCCAAGGCTGTCATCTTTACGGAAGCAGACTGATGACATCTTCTCCCATGCAGCAGCTGGTGAATTGGAACCAACCTTTTGGGTAACAGCTGGGCACTTAACTTAACACTAAGTCACCAGGCTCCTGACTGCCAGTGCAGAGGTCTCTTAATGCATCTGATAGTTAATGCATGCACCTGTATACATATTATGTCACTAATCACGACAACAACCCCATGAGATGCAAAGTACTTATTTTCATCCTCACCTGTAATAAAGTAAAGGAATTGGCTTAGCGTCACACAAGTAGCAAATGACTCTGGCAGGATGTGGGCCCAATTCTTTCTAACCCTAAAGTCTAGTGATTTAATCCTTCTATATGCTCCTTCTGCTAACCAGAAGGTTGGCGGTTCAAATCCACCAGCCACTCCTCGGAAGGAAGATGGGGCAATCTACTTCCGTAGTGATACTACCTTGGAAACCCAAGGAGGGGTCGCTATGAGTCGGGACGGACTCGACAGCACATAACAACAACAACAACATATGCTCCTTCTAAGAAATGTCCAAAAATAATCCAAGACAAAGTTCAGTTAAATCTTTATTTATTAAATGTCCACAGGGTAGACAGCACAAAAAAAAAAAAAAAAATGAAGGCAAAAAAATAGACTCAGTTCTTTATTTCTAGTCAACTTAGGTCTGATATTGAAATAGGCAGGCTGGAGCTAGCAGCCAGCACACTGGGCTAGGAATTAGCTGGTCCTCTGGTACCTAAGGCACTTGAATGTTAATCAGAAGGTTGGTGGTTCAAACCCACCACCCACTCTGTGGAAGGAAGATGGGGCAATATGCTTCTGTAAAGATTTACCCCCTCGGAAACACAATGGGCTGGAATCAACTTGATGGCACTGAGTTTGTTTATTGGTTATAGGAAACTAGGAAGGAGTTCTGGTGGTGTAGTGGTTAAGGCATTTGGCTGGTAACCAGAAGGTCAGTGATTTGAACCCACCACTAGCTCTGTAGAAGAAAGATGAGGTACTCTTCTTCTGTAAAGATTTAGAGCCTTGGAAACCCAATGGGGTGGTGTAAGTTGGAAATGACTCCATGGCAGTGAGTTTGGTTTTGATTTGGTAGGAAATTAGCAGTCCTTCAGTGGTGTAAAAGGAGTTCTAGTGGCATAGTGCCTACAGCATTTGACTGCTAATCAGAAGGTTGGTGGTTCAAATCCACCAGCCATTCCAGGGAAGGAAGACTGGGCAATCTACTTCCATAAAGATTTACCACCTCCAAGACCCAAAGGGGTTCACTATGACTTGGAATCGACTCAAGGGCAGTGACTTTGGTTTTTGGTTTTTTGAGTTGTATAAAAGACACTCCAAAAATAATCCAAGACAAAGTTCAGTCAAATCTTTATTTGTTGAGTGTCCACAGGGTAAACAGCACACACACAAAAAAAAAAAAATGAAGGCAAAAAATAGTCTCAGTTTTTTTATTTCCAATCAAGGAACAGGAAATAACATTCAATGAATGAACTTGTTCTAGTCAACTTAGGTCTGATACTGAAATAGGCAGGATGAAGTTACAAGCCAGCACAGTGGGCTGGGAATTAGCTGGTCTTAGTGTGGTTTTTGGGAGCTCTGGTAGCATAGTGGCTAAGGCACTTGACTGCTAACCAGAAGGCTGGTGGTTCAAACCCACCAGCCACTCCTCAGAAGGA
>NW_006921679.1:8326242-8327703 GCF_000298275.1 Orycteropus afer afer | reverse complement strand
ACAGTGTGGTTTTTGGTTATAGGAAATGGAACGCATAAAGATTGATATCCTAGGCATTGGTGAGCTGAAATGGACAGGTTTTGGCCATTTTGAATCAGACAACCACATGATCTACTATGCCGGGAATGAGAATTTGAAGAGAAATGGCATGGCATTCATCATCACAAAGGATGTTTCAAGATCTGTTCTGAAGCACAATGCTGTCAGTGATAGGATAATATCTAGACGCCTACAAGGAAGACCAGTTAATACTACTTATTCAAATGTACGCTTCAACCACCAAAGCCAAAGATGAAGAAATTGAAGATTTTTATCAACTTCTGCAGTCTGAAATTGACCGAACATGCAATCAACATGTGATAATTATCACTGGTGACTGGAATGCAAAAGCTGGAAACAAAGAAGAATCACTGGTAGTTGGAAAATTTGGCCTTGATGACAAAAAGAACACCGGAAATTGCATGACAAGAATTTTGCAAGACCAATGACTTATTCATTGCAAATACCTTTGTTAAACAACATAAATGGCAGCTATACACATGGACTTCACCAGATGGAATACACAGGAATCAGATTGACTACATCTGTGGCAGGAGGCAAAGGAAAAACCCAGTATGTTTAGCCAAAACAAGGCCAGAGCTGATTGTGGAACAGACCATCAACTTCTTATATGCAAGTTCAACTTGAAATTGAAGACAATTAAAACAAGTCCATGAGAGCCCAAATAAGACTTTTAATGTATCCCTCCTGAATTCAGAGACCATCCAAAGAATAGATTTGACTCATTGAACACCAATGACCGAAAACCAGAAGAACTGTGGGATGACACCAAGAACATCATCCATGGAGAAAGCAAGAGGTCATTAAAAAGACAAGAAAGGAAGAAAAGACCAAAATGAATGTCAGAAGAGGCTCTGAAAATTGCCCTTGAGTGGAGAGTAGCTAAAGCAAATGGAAGAAATGACAAGATAAAAGAGTTGAACAGAAGATTTCAAAGAACAGCTCGAGCAGACAAACCCAATTACTATAATGAAATGTATAAAGACCTGGAGTTAGAAAACCAAAAGGGAAGAACGTGCTCAGCATTTCTCAAGCTGAAAGAGCTAAGGAAAAAAATTAAGCATCAAGTTGAAATACTGAAAGATTCTATGGGCAAAATATTGAATGATGCGGGAAACCTCAAAAGAAGATGGAAAGGATACACAGAGTCTGTACCAAAAACAACTGGTTGATGTTCATCCATTTCAGGAGATAGCATATGATCAAGAACCAATGGTACTGAAGGAAGAAGTCGAAGCTGCACTGAAGGAACTGGCAAAGAACAAGGCTCCAGGACTTGATGGAACACCCATAGAGATGTTTCAACAAATGGAATTTGTACCTATTCCAAAGAAAGGTGATCCCACAGAATGTGGAAATTACTGAACAATATCATTAATATTACATGCAAGTAAAATCTTA
>NW_006921679.1:8324465-8325682 GCF_000298275.1 Orycteropus afer afer | reverse complement strand
ACATCTCAATATAAAGAAAAAAAAATCCTCACAACTGGATCTAAAAGCAGCATCACAATAAATGGAGAAAAGATTGAAGTTGTCAAAGACTTCACATTGCTTGGTTCTACAATCAACGCCAATGGAAGCAGCAGTCAGGACATCAGACAATGTATAGCACTGAGTAGATCATCTGCAAAGGACCTCTTTCAAGTGCTGAGGAGCAAAGATGTCTCTATGAAGACTAAGGTCTGCCTGACATAAGCCATGGTATTTTCAATCGCCTCATATGTATGTGAGAGCGGGACAATGAATAAGGAAGACCAAAGAAGAACTGATGCTTTTGAGTTGTGGTGCCGGTGAAGAATGCTGAAAGTACCATGGACTTACAAAAGAACTAACAAATCTGTCCTGGAAGAAGTACAGTTGGAATGCTCCTTGGAAGCGAGAATGGTCAGACTTTGTCTCACCTACTGTGGTCATGTTGTCAGAAGGGACCATTCCCTGGAGAAGGATGCCATGCTTGGTAAAGTGGAGGGTCAATGAAAGAGAGGGAGGCCCTCAACAAGATGGATTGACACAGTGACCACAGTGACGGGCTCAAGTATAGCAAGGATCATGGAGCTGGTGCGGGACCGGGCAGTGTTTCGTTCTGCTGTGCATAGAGTCACTATGAATCGGAGACAACTCGACGGCACCTAACAACAATAACAACAACAACAAAAGGCACTCTGATGGGCAGGGCTTAAAGCATTAAGCTGCTAACCAAAAGGTCGGTGGTTCAAACCCACCATCCACACAATAGGAGAAACATGAAGTAATCTGCCTCCATAAAGATTTACAGTCTTGAAAACCCTGTGGGGCAGTTCTACTCTGTCCTCTAGGGGCGCTGTGATCCAGAATTGACTCAATGGCAGTGGGTTTCATTGGTTTGTTAGATAGAAATTAACCACCAAGCAATTATTCAATTTGTGAAATGAAAGAAACTACTCTGAGACCTCTTCTAGATCTTAAATTCTCCCATTAATGCTCCATGTGCCTTCAGCTATCCTCATTCTCTCCTTAAAACTTGGAGGCAGGTCGTAACAGAAAAAGTAGACCCATAAAAGGATTCCCTGGGTGGTAAAAATGGTTAAAAGGACTTGATTACTCACCAAAAAGGAGCTCTGGCAGCATAGTGCCTAAGGTACTTGACTGCTAACCGGAAGGCTGGCGGTTCAAACCCACCAGCCATTCCT
>NW_006921679.1:8307513-8323985 GCF_000298275.1 Orycteropus afer afer | reverse complement strand
AGGGGGAGGCCTTCAAGGAGATGGATTGACACGGTGGCTGCGATGATGGACTCAAGTATAGCAGGGATTGTGGGGCTGGTGCGGGATCGGGCAGTATTTCGTTCTGCTGTGCATGGGGTCACTATGAGTCGGAAATGACTCGATGGCACTTAACAACAACAACAACAACAGGGGTGCCTAGCAATCTATTCCCAAAAGGTTACAGCCTTGAAAACCCTATGGAGCAGTTCTACTCCACAGACATGGGATTTCCATGTGTCAGAACTGACTCCATGGCAACTAACAACAACAAAGCCCATGCAGGAACCCTTTCAAACAAATCCTTGATGACCAGGAAGGGGCAAGAGAGATGGATGGGTGTTGAGTGCAGGATTTGGTGAGGACCCCGGGGATAGTTTCTAGATGTGTAGTCCTCTGGGTTTAGTATTTAGTCTGTGCACTTACTGTCTGTCTGCTTCCTATTACTAATAATTTGTCATGTAGCCAAATCAAGAAATTCACTAAGAAAGGGAAGAAGCATGTGTCATAGATAGTGCTGTTGTTGTAGTTCATAAAAAACAACCCCTTTCCTTTATGGCCCCACTACTCACTCCCACCCATGCACACACTCACCCCTGCCACTCCTCTATGCACCTCTGTGCACAGTCTGTCTTGCTCAGGTTGAAGAAGAGACCAAGAGTGCTTACTCATGTATTGGAACAGTCTCAGTTCTCTAGTGCTGCTATAACAAATAGCACAAGTGGATGACTTTAACAAACTAATTTATGCCCTTGCAGTTTAGGAAGCTAGAAGTCTGAGTTCAGAGTGCTGGCTCTAGGGGCTGGGTGGAAGCCCCTCTGTTGGAGACCAAGAAAAAAAAAAAAAAAAAGAACATGATTGCAAGGCACATGTTCTAATTACAAGGCCTCTTTGTGGCTGAATGTTTGTTTTAAGAGATGGCAAGGTCTCTCTCACTGTTAAATGCTTAATTGGCAAAACATCAAATATTAAAAGTAGATGTTATTCCAGTAGTCCATGTTTTTATCTTATTGGGATGTTTCATACTTTGGGTCACTGTGTCCTAGTAAACATTTATTGTTTTACACTCCTTATTCCTGAGGAGGGTTTGGTGATTGTTTCAATGACCACTTGCTGTCCTTGAGCAGGTAGAGGAGTAAAACTTTAACTCTGTCGAGAATAAGCTGATTGTATGGACTCCAAGACTAATGATGTCATTATGTACAAACATATAAATAAAGTAGAACAAAGGCATCAGGGGGCGCTCTCGCAGAACGTGCAGGGTGTCCACCTGGCCCCCGTTCCTTAAATAAAAAAGAAAACCATTAATCCTTTCATGTTGCTTCATTTCGTGACCTGTGCGGTTTTGCCGGGCATGGCACCCCTTGACCTTGGACTTCAGCTGTACCTTCCAGGCCCAAATGGAGCAAGCTGGAGGCTTCTCCTAACTCATGCCGCTGGTTGCAAAAGCTGACAAATCCAAGATTGAGGGGCAGAATGGCAGATGGTTGGCCCGCAGGCTACAAGGGCAACAATCCCAAGTTGGGCAGGCAACATGGCACGTCATTGGTTTAAGTCCAAGAACTGAAGATGATGACAAATCAAATGCAGGATCCAAAATGTGCAAACAACTAGAGACCTTTCCCAAAACTTCTGCATATATGCTGGAAGCAGCCACATCCTGAAGGCGACTCCCCTTCAACTAATTAGCTGCTCACAGCAGATATCACCATAGAGGTGATTACACCACATCCAGTCTCATCATGGGGAGTAACTACACGCAACTACCAAGCCACTGAAAATCACGGCCCAGTCAAGTTGACACACAACCTTGACTACTATAGTAACCAACCATGAGAACATGTCCACTGCCTGGTACACTGTAAATGCTCAATATGTAATCTGCTAAATGAATGACTGTTTCCACTCTCTTTCTAGACTAGAAAGCTCCACCCTAAGCAGACCACAGGAGCTCTGGTAGCATAGTGCCTAAGGCATTTGACTGCTAACCAGAAGGCTGGCAGTTCAAACCCATGAGCCACTCCTCGGAAAGAAGGTTGGGCAATCTACTTCCATAGTGATACCGCCTCAGAAACCCAAGGAGAGGTCACTATGAGTTGGGTCCAACTCAACGGCATCTAACAACAAAGCAGACCACAAGCTCAGTGAGAATAGTCTTTGTATTCTCATCACCTGGTAAAGTGTCTGATTTGACTGCTAACCGAAGGCTAGCAGTTCAAACCCACCAGTCACTCTTTGGAAGGGAAGGTGAACAATCTACTTCTGTAGCCATACCACCTTGGAAACCCAAGGAGGGGTCGCTATGAGTCAGATCCAACTCCAGGGCAATGCGTTGCATTGTGTTGCGATAGAACTTTGGGGAAAAGTACCAGTAAAAAGCCAGCTGCTGGGTAGTTAAGACCAACTCACCAAGAACCCATGTGTGTCAGACTACAACTGTGCTCCACAGGGTTTTCCATGGCTGATTTTTTGAAAGGAGATCACCAGGCCTTTCTTTTGAGGCATCTCTGGGCAGATTCGAACCACCAATCTTTCGGTTAACTGCCAAACACCTTAACCGTTTGCATTATCCACAGACTTGTGGGAAGGCAGAACTGGCAAAGGTACAATTGAACATACAGGATAAGATACACAATCAAAGATGTCTCATAGGCAAAAAGTATTTTGTGAAATGCCATGGGGCTCAAAGCATAGACTTAAACGGACTGGGACTGTGATTGGTGAAGCTGCTATCAGGGATAGTTTATAAAGGATGAGAAGCAGCAGACTTTATTGAAAATGCACACATCTTTCTTTCATATACTTAGAAGACAACACGACTGTCTAAAGTCCATCCCACCCCAGACCCTACCCAGACACAGCAAGCAGGAGGACATGCGACCAGCCACAAAGCTTCTCAAACACAGACACTCTGCCATGTTGTAGAAATAGCTGGTGTGCAATTTAATTGCTCTGAGGGAACATCCTACTGATGAAATCCTAATAATATAATTCAAATGTCTTCAATGGGAATAAATAAGAAGACCGGAAACATGACAATCAGTTAACTAATCATATTCTTTTTATGTAAAAGAACTGTTTTACTTCTTTTTAATTAAACTTTTTATTTTCACCATTGTAGATTTACGTGCAAAACCAAAAACCAAACTCACTGTCGTTGAGTCAGTTCCGACTCATAGTGACCCTACCTTGGGTTTCCGAGGTGCTATCTCTACAGAAGGAGATTGCCCAACCTCCTTCCGAGAGTGGCTGGCAGGTTTGAACCACCAGCCTTCCGGTTAGCGGTCAAATGCCTTAGGCACTACGCCACCAGAGCTCCCGATTTATGTGCAGTCGTAAGAAATAATACAGAGGAGTCCTATGTGCCCTTTACCCATTCTCCCCCTATGGTAATAACTTGCGAAACTATGATACAACACCAAAACCAAACCCAAATTCCAACTCACAGTAACCCTTGGACAGAGTAGAACTGCCCCATAGGGTTTCCAAGGCTGTAATCTTTATGGAAGCAAACCCAAACCAAACCCACTGTGGTAGAATTGATTCCAACTCACAGCCCCCTAGAGGACAGAGTAGAACTGCCCCATAAGGTTTCCAAGGCTGTCAGTGTTTACAGAAGCAGACAGCTTCGTCTTTCTCCCGTGGAGTGGCTAATGGACTCGAACTGCTAACCTTTTGGTTAGCAGCTAAATGCCTTAACCACTGTGCCACCAGAGCTCCTATATTACAACATCACAGCTAGGATACTGGCACTGATACAGTCAAGACACTGAACAGTTCCATCATCTCAAGCATCCCCACCCCATGCTGCCCATTGATAGCCAAACTCACCTTGCCCCTTTCTCTAGCCTCTGGCAACCACAAACCTGCTCTCCATTTCTGTAATTATGCCATTTCATGAGTGTTACATGAATGGAATCGGATAGTGTGTAGCCTGTTGGAATTTGCTTTTCTCACTCAGTATAATTCCCTGTAGATCCGTCCAAGTCGTTACCTGTACCAGTAATTCCTTTCTTTTGATTGCTGAGTAGCATTCCATGGTGTAGATGTACTACAGTTTGTGTAAAATCACCCATCCACGGAAGCACATCTAGATTTTAACTCTTATGGATAAAACTGCTGTGGACAATCATGGGCAGGGTTTTGTATGAACCTAAGTTTCTCTTTCCCTGGACTAAATGCCCAAGAATGTAACTGGTGTATCATACAGTAGTTGCATATTTAGTTTTGTAAGAAACTGTCAAACTTTCTTCCATAGAAGCTATATTACTTAACAGGCCCACCTGCAATGTGTGAGGGACCCAGTTTCTCCTTGCCAGCATTTGGTGTTATCGCTATTTTTATTTCTTTTTTAGCCATTCTGACAGGTGTGCCATGATTTCTTTTTAATGAACACAACTATCCAGAGAGGAAAGGCAGAGACCTCACAACCACCCAGGGATCTTTAAGTATTTTCTTGGTCCACTGTGGTTATTGTATAACCAAAAAACAAACCCACTGCCTAGAGTTGATTCCAACTCAGAGTGCCCATAAAGGACAGAGTGGAACTGCCCCATAGGGTTTCCAAGGCTGTCAATCTTTAAGGGAACAAAGCCCAAACCAAACTCACTGCAATGAATGGATTCTGACTCACAGCGCCCCTAGAGGACACAGGGTTTCTAAGGCTGTCGATCTTTACGGAAGGCCACAGCCTCATCTTTTCTCCCTAGTGGGTTCGAACCACTGAGCTTGCCGTTACCAGCTGAATGCGTTAATCGATACACCACCAGAGATACTGTGGTTATTGTATGGCACGCAGTAAATCTACCTCTGCCCCTGCTTAAATACCAGGTCAGAACAGAAGAGCAGCTTTTCAGAGTAACATAGGATAGCTACAGAAAATGAACAATGAATATCACACTCAAAATAGAATTTTTTTAATGTTCAAAGAACAAAACAAGAACGGGTCTCCTAATCTACCTTTTATTGGCAGTGCTAACAAATCTAATCAAATAAGAAAAAAATAAAAGTTGTAACAATTACAAAGAAAGAAACCAAATTGATATTTGCAGATAGTAAGATTGTCCACAAGAAAAAAAAAAAAATCAAGAGACTCCATAAACTACCAGAAGTTTCAAGAAAGTTTACCAGGTTGCTGGACACGAGATCAATACAAAAGCCAATACCTTAACCTACACAGCAGCAACAATCAGTTAAAACTGTAATTTTTAAATTACATTCCCATTCATAACAGTACAAAAAGAATCTTGGAATACATCTTGTTAATGGATAGAAACTTCACAGAGAAAAGTGTAACACCTTATAAGGACACAAAAGGAAATATATATAACTGTTGAGATACGCTATGTCCTTGGTTAAGAAGACTCAGTGTTGAAAAGTCTACTGTTTCCTGATTAATCTATAAACTTAATGCAAATCTTATCAGAATCCTAACAGGATGTTTTTGTTGTTTTGTTTTGTTTTCAGAAAAGGCTCTTTTAAAAACATATATGGAAGCATAAGGGGCCAAAAGAGCCAAAGCATTTTTGAAGACTGAGTAAGGAAGGGGTCCAAAGCCTCAAGTTGGGCTCTCTGCCAGCCTCCAAAGTTCTGTCACCTGGAGAGAAGAAGGGCTCTCCGAGCTCCAGACCCTCCTGGTGGGATCCTACAGCATTCAGCCCACCCTCCTCATCCAATACTCAAAGCCTCGACAACTCAGTGCGTCTTGGACACCATGGAACCTAATTCCATCTGGTTTATATGCGGCTTTACCCAAGTTGGTATGAGCCACCTCAAAGCACTTACACTCCCCATGACATTATTCTGTAATCTAAGTGCACCTCGTCTCTTAAACACCTTCCACTGGGGCGTCTGGAGTATGCAGCCTACCATCTGCAAGAGCTCCGGTCTCCTCCACATCTCTGACTGTCCCTGAACCTTCTAGCCTTAACTGCTCTACCTGCCAACCCTGTCCCCAGGTCTCAGATCATTGTCCCTTCTTCCTCCCTACAAACCCGATTTGAAGTTCATGTCATAAGACTACACCACTTTGGGGTCTCTCCTTGTCCAGAGCAAAGAAGAAAGAAGAAAACCAAAAATTCATGGAAACAATGAGTCCTAGTGACTGGTACGCCATCTGATCTGCAGCCTATATGACTATGAGACCAGAAGAACTAGATGGTGCCTGGCTACCACTGTCAACCACTCAGAGGGGGATCTATGTAGGAGATCCTGGATAGAGAGGGAGAATAATGTGGAACAAAACTCAAAATCATTTGGAGGAAAAAAAAAGAGGGAGACCAGGTTTGCTGGTCTGATAGAGCCTGGTGGAACCACTAGACAATGGCCCCTAGCTGCTCTTCAGGTCTGGAATTGAACCCATGCCTGTGGCTTCCAGCCAAACAATAGACAGGCATATGAGTTGAGCATTTACCTGAGGTAGATACACTGCTTGGAGAGAACAATCATGGGAGAAAGAAGGGCTGTTTATGCACAGGGAGACAGCTCAGAGGCAGGAGTGCACAGAGGGATGGACATTGGGAAGAGGTAAGTATGGGGAGGAAGGGGGAGGGGAGCTGTTGCCTTGGGGTAAATCACGGCCAATGTCATGAGACAAAGTGTATGTGAACTGCTGCACAGAAAGTGAATTTACACTGTAAATTTTCACCCAAATCACAATAAAAAAAAAAAAAAAAGACTACACCCCTTTAATATCTGCTCAATAAAACCAAACAAGCTCTCTTGTGTCTTGTTTCTCTTGTTTCTCTTTCACTCACAGCTTCCTCAATTATCTTCTCCCCTCTTTTTCTACAAATTCCCCAGGAGCTGTCTGTACTTGCTATCTCCCATTCCTGTCCTGAGCCCACTCTGTCAGGCCTTCTTTGCCATGATTACACAACTGCGGCTCTTCTCAAGGTCGCCAATGACCTCGTGTGGCTAAATCAAGCAGTCGGTTCTCATGCCTCGTTGTTGAGCTCGGGCAGCACTTGGCACAGGTGAACACTCCCTTCCTTCCAGAACATATAAGCCTCACTTGGCTTCTGAGGGCCCTCTCCAGGTTCTCTGCTGCTTTAACTGGCCAGCCCCTCTTTCCCTTTTGACATTCCCCCCACTCTCCCTGACCTCTCAGTGTGGAAGTGCCCAGGGCTCCATCCTAGAACCACTCTGCTTCCAGCTACATCTATACACAGTGACAACCAGGACCAGCAACACAATTGGAAGGGCCTGGTGCAGAGGGAAAAGGCAGTGGGCCCCCTTGTTCAAAAATTGTTAAGAACGTCAGGACAGCAACAGGAAAGTATTACAGCACCCACAGCACTCCTAAGCAGGGCACCTTGTTACACACCGTGGAGTGAGTCCCGCTGCCCACTCTGGAATGTGTAGTCTAGGCCGATCCCTGCACACCAGGCTCATACATTCAACTCCCCACTGAACAATCTCCATTTGGTGAGCATCTCAGACTAGCACGGTCAAAACCAAATTTCTGATGTTCCTGCCCGCAAGAAAGCCCTGTTGCTTCTGCAGTTGTCCCGGTGGCAGGAGAGGGTACATGCTTCTAGTTTCTTGGATCAGACAGACTTGGAGTCATCTTTGGCTCTCCTCTTTTACTTAAGCCCCACCTGCAAATCAAGAACCTATGCTGCACCTGTGGGATCAACAGGCCCGGATTCCCATCAGACCATTTCAGAACATACCAGCTCCTTCCCAAGCCCGTTCCTGCACCCTGGTACAAGCCCCATCTCTCTCACGTGGCTTGCCGCAGTCGCCTCTGGCTGGCCTCCCAACCTCAGCCATTTGTCCCCTGTCTGTTCCCAACCCTGCAGCCAAAGCCATCCTTGTCAACCAGTGTTCTTCTCCAAATGAATACTGAAGGTGCCTCGACATGACTCGAAGTTTGAGAAACACGGGTTCAAACTACCCGAGCACAGTTTTCCTCTCGCGTTCCTCAACTATAGAAATAGGAAAGCCACTTATGGTTATAGCCTGTTCTTAAAACAACCAAACACGACGATTACAAGTGACCCTGGCTCCAAACTGCAGTTCCTGTACCTTTCTCTAACCAAGATCTGCCTACAAATTGGCAGGGAGTCCTAAAAGGGTCAGAAATGCAATTATTTTTGAAGCTTCCCTTGCAATTTTTCATTATCTGAGGTCTAGAAAACCAACCATTGTGTCCTAACCACGAACACATCTAGCACAAGACGTGGGTTTCCAAATATGTTATATAATGTAACTAACAAAACACCAAGCTTCTAAGGACGTGAACGGCTGGCGAGCTGCCTCTGAAGCGCCAGAATGCACGGCTTTAAACGGTTCAGAGCCCCGCGCTCGGGCGCCTGCACGCGGGGGTGTCTGGGCAGTGTTTCCCCACAGGGCTGGGGGTCTATGCGGGTGGTCGTGAGCTAGTGCGTCGCTGCTGTGTGTACGTAAGGACCCAGGGCCCGGGGCCCCGAGGAGTGAGAAACACTCGTGTGACCCTTGGTTCCCGTTGAGTTCTGCAGCAAACACCCCACGCTGAGAGGCCAGCCAGGCGTCGACAGCGAGATGTTCTGGGGCCCGACTTAATGGTGGGCGCGGCGGGAGACTGGGATCCGCTGGGGTCGCCTCCCTCCGCCCCATTACTACGCAGTGGACGGGTGGGCATGCGCACATGCAAACCCGCGCGCGCGCGCGCACGCACACCCCGGTACGGGGGCCGGGCCGGGGTCTCTGACGCCCCTACCCGGGAATCCGGGCCTGTTGGCTCCGCAGGTGCAGGAGCGCGCGGCCCCCGAGAGAGGGCGACGCGCGGCCGCGGCTGGGCCCCAGGAATCCGGGGGGCGGAGGGAAGGTGTCAGGTAACCGCGGGCGCCCGCCCCGCCGCCGCCCCGCGCAGACCCTCCGGCCGCCCCGCCCCGAGCACCACTCTACTCACCCACGGACGAGCGGATCCTTGACCTTCGGGGCAGGGACATCTTCAGAGCCTTGTCCACTCCGGACCCGCTCAGCATCGCGGCCCTCCCGGGTGGTCGGCGGGAACGGCGCGCGGAAGCAGAGCGCAGGAGCTGCGGCCGCGGGCCATGGAGCTGCCCGCGCCTCTGCCGGTGTGGGTACGGGCTCCCGCTGCGAGCGCCCTGCCGCCTGTGCTGCGGCTGCCGCTGGAGGCTGCGCCTTGAGTGCCGCAGCCGCCAATGCAGCGGCGCTCGCGAACGCCGCCGCTGCGGGCACCGGGCCGGTCTGCGGCGCGGGGGGGCGGGGAGCGGCTCTTCGGCGGGGAGCCTGGCGCGAGGAGGGAGACGGGAAGGATCTGGAACGTTAAACAGGACCCGGGCCTCTCTCGGCGGAAAAGGCGATGGGTGGGATTGCTGCTGGAAGAGGGAGGTGTGGATCAGTGCTTTGGAGAGCTCTTCTAGGAGTTGAGCACCCCTTGGGGTACCGTTTTCTCTCTGTGACTATCTGCTACTTATTGTCTGTCACTTCTCATTGGGACAAAGTGGAGGGATTGTGTCTTATTAATAGCTCAGGGTTCATAACTTGGCTTCCTCCTTGAGTCCCCGTCCACTTCGTTACATCCGCCTTGGGGGTCTCAGTTCCTGCTCTTCCGTGTACAGCTGTGCTGAGTGGAATCTGGTCTGATGTGCCCCGGGCTCTGTGTGGCGTGAAACTCAGAGGACACTGGGTCTCTGGGTTCCTCCTTTCCCCACTGCTTCATGGCAACTAGACTCCAGCCTGCTTAGAAGTCTAACTAAACTAAAAAACCAAACTCGCCGCCGTGGAGTCCATTCACTCATAGCGACCCCTCCTTGGGTTCTGAGGCGGTATCTCTAGAGAAGTAGTCTTCCTTCCAAGGAGTGGCTGGTGGGTTTGAACTACCAGCCTCTGGTTTGCAGTCAAGTGCCTTAGGTACTACACCACCAGAGCTCCTAGAAATCTGACTGGTGGGATGTTAAAAAAGCTGTAGGTCGGTGGTTCCAAGCCATCAGCTGCTCAATGGAAGTAAGATGGGGCAGTCTGCTTCCATAAAGATTTACAGTCTTTGAAACCCAGTGGGGGTCGCTCTAAGTCAAAATCGACTCAATGGCTATCTATGAGTTTCATTTGAGGGAACATTTAATGTCCCCTGGTGGCATAGTGCCTAAGGCACTTGACTGCTAACCAGAAGGCTGGTGTCCAAACCCACCAGCCACTCCTCAGAAGGAAGATTGGCAACCTACTTCTGTAGAGATACAGCCTCCGAAACCCAAGGAGGGGTTGCTATGAGTCAAGTGGACTCCACAGCACTTGACTGTTTGGGTTTTTTTGTTTTTTTGTTTGTTTTGGCACACACTCAAGCTCACACACACACACTTCCGTTGA
Organism: Orycteropus afer afer; assembly: GCF_000298275.1. Classification (NCBI taxonomy): domain Eukaryota; kingdom Metazoa; phylum Chordata; class Mammalia; order Tubulidentata; family Orycteropodidae; genus Orycteropus; species Orycteropus afer. The sequence goes on along the minus strand of NW_006921679.1, from coordinate 8,313,653 downwards.
AGCAGTATGGTTAAAAGTGACGTGACTTGTCCAAGGTCACTTGATCTATGTTTGTTTTCTCTTGTCAGTTAATGTTTACACAGTGCTTGGTCCTTCTGGGCACAGTTCCAAAAAGGAGGCAGGGGCTGCATCTTTCCAATATTTGATGAAAGTCTGACCTCAGGGCTTAAACAAAAAGCAGGTAAGAGTGTGACCCTGCATTTGCTGATACAATCATTACATTTCATTTAACATAAACATCAGAAAAGAGTTGAGCTGAAGGAATAATGCCAGAGAAGGCCAGTCTGTGCTGGGGATATTTCTAGGGAAATCCAGAAGGATGAGCAACTTGCTTTCAAACTGTAAACTGTAAGTCTGGCCAGAGCCTACACAAAATTCCGCTTCCAGTGTAATCCCTTGCCTTTCTATTCTGGGGCCCTCCTAAAAAAAAAGAGCAAAGCATTTCTGATAGGAAATGAGTCTTTCACAAGAAGCAGGGTAAGAAGTAAATGTTCCAAATTGTAGAGCTGTTCAGAATGGGAAATGTTTTCTCATTGGGACTTAAAGCAAGGGTTAATCCTAGCAATGACTTTGTCACAACTTTATCACTGGTGACCCAGTAAATTTTCTGTTGATGGTTGATGGTTACCCCTTGAGGACCTAACAAGACTTGAAAGGGACTAGAAGGGGAAATAAGACTTTTCAACCTCAAACTTTGAGATAAATAGGAAACTTTTCTATTTTATTTTTATTTTTTCCACATGAACCAGAGTTTATTAGAGAGGAGAGGGGAAGGACTCACAGGGAGAGACGGAGAGGCGCTTTTGCTATGCTAGTCTCCCGTCTCTCCCTGAACAAAGGGATTCCCCTACGGTTGGTTTTATTTATTGTTGTTTTTTAATTGTGATTTCGGTGAAAGTTTACAGAGCAAATTCATTTTCCATACAGCAGTTAATACACAGTTTGTTTCACGACATTGACTACAATTTTTGTTTTATTTTTTTGCCATAACTAGATGAGAACAGGAAAAAATAAAGATTAGTTGTAATTTTTAGAAACTAGCAGAATCCATTGAGTATAGAACACTGACCTTGATCTCCTCAGATTCACCTGGTGTCCTACCCTGATTTCATGCAGCCCCATTGTACAACACACACTTTGAGTCCCTTTCTTTTTTTATGTTTTTTATTTTTCACTTTTTTTGTGATGAAAACATACACAACAAGACATTTGCCAACATAACAACTTCCACATTTACAGCTCAGGGACATTGATGACATTTTTCATGTTGTACCACCATTATTGCTATCCTTTTCTAAAATATTCCACCACCATTAGCATAAACTCAGTGCCTCCCAAACAAAAGCTTCCCCTTTCCCCCTTCCTCCGACTCACAGCGACCCCCATTGGGTTTCCAAGGCGGTAAATCTTCACAGAAGTAGATTGCCTGGTCTTCCTTCCGCGGAGTGGCTGGTGGGTGGTTTGAACCACCAACCTTCTGGTTAGCAATCAGATACCTTAGACACTCTGCCACCAGAACTCCTTAATCTTCAGTTTCTACATGTTGTGTCCCTTTCCATATTTATCTCCTAGTAACCAAAATAGTCCTGACAACTGTGCAGGAGTGTTTAGAGAATGCAGTGGGCACCCCTTGAAGACCATAGCGTAGGTTGCAAGGAGCCACTTACTCATTAGAACCTGTGTTATCTTGCTGATGGCATGGTGAATTCCCCTACTCTGGTGGGTTTGTTGGGTGTCTCTTGGGAAGCTGAAGAAATTAGGATGGCATTTGGCCACAGAATCCAGAACTCAGTCCTGTCTTCAAGGTGTTTGAGGAAAATATATGCACAAAAGACAAAAACTAGCAAATGATCAGTATTTATTAGGAGGCTTAGAATCCAGATGCCAGTGTGCAGCCCCCCAGTGGTCAGTGGTCTATGCTTGACCTTGCAGAGAAATCCTTCCACCCTTGCTAGGGGCAGCCTGGGGTTAGAATCAAAAAAAGGCAAGGAGGCCTCTGGGGAAAAGAAAGAGCAAATCCAAGACACAGCAGCAGGGAGAGAGAAATGTGTTATGCCTCTTATATGAAAGCAAGCACTTCTCAAGAAAGAGAGTTTGCCTGAATCCCTCAAGCTAGGGCATCCACAAGTCAGCTAACAGACGCAGACTGCAAAAGGAAGAAAGGATCCCTCAAGAAACAGTCCCAAGAGACTAGTAAACCATTTGATCCTCAGCCTATATGACCATGAGACCAGAAGAACTAGATAGTACCCTGCTACCTCTGTCAACCTCTTGGAGGGGGATCGGTGCAAGAGATCCTGGATAGAGTGGGAGAACAATGTGGAACAAAAATCAAAATCATTAAAAAAAAAAAAGACCAGGTTTGCTGGTCTGATAGAGCCTGGTGAGACCCCTGAGACTCTGGCCCCTAGTTACCCTTCAGGTCTGGAACTGAACTCACTCCTGTGGCTTCCAGCCGAACAGTAGACAGGCATATGAGGTGAACATTTACATCAGGTAGATACACTCCTTGGAGAGATTAATTGTGGGAGAACAGAGGGGCAGTGTTTGCACAGGGACACAGCTCCTGGGGTGAGAGTGCGTGGGAGGAAAGGACACAGCAAAGAGGTAACTACTGGGAGGAAGTGGGAAGAGAGCTGTTACATTGTGGGGGAATTGCAGTTAATGTCATGAAACAAAATGTGTATGAACTGCTGTGTGGAAAATGAATTTGCTCTGTAAACTTTCACCTAAATCATATATATATGTGTGTGTGTGTGTGTGTGTGTGTGTGTGTGTGTGTGTGTGTATTTAAAAAAAAAACAAAAACAGAAACAGTCCCAAGAAAGAGACACACCCATCCCCCAGCCCTGTGGTTTGATGACTGTCATTGAACTTTACGAAGTCAGAGCAGCCCTTCTCCTTGGGGACAAGGTAGAAGGAACAAGGGAAAAAGCCAACAGCCTGCCTTCTCTCTCTGCTCTGCGTGCCCCTTCCTAAGGAAGGTGCTCAGCCAAGACACTGATCTCCTAGGGTGAGGACCAAGCCCTCAGGGCTGTAACTCAGACCCTCAGGCTACAGCAGAAGAGAGGCTAGCTCTGCTTTCCTCCAAGTCAGCCAAGGAAGGAGACAGTGTAGTCTCTCTTGACAGCCCATCCAGGGTTCGAGAACTAGGGTTTTCAAGCACTTCCTCCTCTGGCCATCTTCGATTTCTTCTCCTTTGACTTAAGCCCATTCTTCCTCAGTTAGTCTTCATGGTCTTAAAAAATCAGCTAGCTTCTCCAGAAGCCCTCTCACACAGTGGAAGACCTTCAGTGAACCATTTCTTAAACTCTTGTTTTGTTTTGTTTTTTCAGGCTGGGGGTGGGTGGGAACCATTTCCTTTTTAAAGGTGTATGGGGGTGTAACATATTCTATGTCCAGTTAGGCTTAAAAGACTTTAAGTAAGCCATTTAAGTAAGTAATGTGTAATAAGAAAATGAAAACACGTATGTATACATATAACATAAAAAGTTATATATGCATATAGCAGTCACCCATGTACCAATCCCCAGTTTAACAAACAAAACAGTGTAGACACAGTAGAAGCCCTTTATGTACCCATCTTTAATCCATTCCTTTCCCTCTCTTCCAAGACCCAATTTCCTTTGAGGCTTGCTTCTTAGGCCCTCTTGTTACTTTATTCTTTATTATTATTTACAATTGTTTCTTTATTATTATTTACAAACAAACACACTGAAAACCAATCTTGACAGCAATGGACCAAAAGATCCAGGAAGGAAGATCATTTAATGGAAATCTTTATTGTACCAAACCAAAAAAAAAAAAAAAAAAAAACACACATCACTGCCATTGAGTCAAATCCAACACAGGGAAGAGGTAACTATGGGGAGGAAGGGGGAAGAGAGCTGTTACATTGTAGGGAATTGCAGTCAATGTCATGAAACAAACTGTATGAACTGCTGTATGGAACATGAATTTGCTCTGTAAACTTTCACCCAAATCACAATAAAATTTAAATGAATAAATAAATAGGAACTGTGGTAGCTTAGTGCCTAAGGCGTTTGACTGCTAACCAGAAGGATGGTGGTTCAAACCTACCAGCCACTCCTCGGAAGGAAGATTTGGCCAATCGACTTCCATGGAGACACCACCTCAGAAACCCAAGGAGGGGTCACCGTGAGTCAGCTCCAACTTTTGGTTAGTTGATTTGACAAAGGTACTAAAACAATTCACTAGGGAAAGGTTAGTCTCTTCAAAAGTGGCACTAAAACAACTTGATATCTGTATAAAAAACAAATCAATCTTGACTCTTTCTTCTTTCTGGAAGAAAATACACAAGATTTGTTTTATTACCCAGAACAAAGAAAGTACTAACCATACAGTAACAACTTGGTAAATAGAATGTCATGAAATAAAAACCTGTGCTCATCAAAAAACACACTAAGAAAACGAGTAAGTAAACCACAAACTAAAACAAATCATCACAATGCATGCATCTGACAACAGACCTGCATGTCAAATATGCAAATAACTCCTACAACTCGATACTTAAAAAGACAAATAAATCTAATTTTTTAAATGCACAAATGACTTGAGCAGACCCTTCACAGCTGAAAACATCCAAAAAGTCAATGGTGTTATTAGGTGCCTTGGAGTTGGCTCCAACTCATGGCAAGCTGATGTACAAATGTAATGAAACATGGCCCAGCCTTGCACAGTCTTCATGGTCAGATGGTCTGTTTGAGTCTGCTGTTGTGACATTGTGTCCATCCATTGCATTGATGATTTCCCTCATTTTCTCTGATACTCTTAATTTACCGAACATAATGCCCTTCTCCAGTGATTCAGAAGATCAACAGGCATGGAAAAAGTGCTCAAAAATCATTGTATGTGCCCTGGAGTCGGACCTGACTCATAGTGACCCCTTCTTGGGTTTCCGAGGCAGTGTCACTACGGAAGTAGATTGCTCAACCTTCCTTCCGAGCTTTTAGTGATCAGGAAAGTACAAATGAAAACACAATGGTATTCCACTATGGATCACTAAAAACCCACTACCATGGAGTGGATTCTGACTCACAGCACCCCTAGAGGACTGAGTAGAACTGCCCCATAGGGTTTCCAAGGCTGTCAATATTTACAGAAGCAAAGCCCAAACCAAACCCACTGCTGTGGAGTCGATTCTGACTCACAGCACCCCTAGAGGACAGAGTGGAACTGCCCCCCTAGGGTTTCCAAGGCTGTCAATCTTTATGGAAGCAAAGCCCAAACCAAACCCACCGTCATGGAATCCATTCAGACTCACAGCGTCCCTAGAGGACAGAGTGGAACTGCTCCCCCATAGGGTTTCCAGGGTTGTAATACTTTAGGCAAGCAGACTGCCACATCGTTCTCCTATGGAGCAGCTGATGGGTTCAAACAGCCAACTTTTTGGTTAGCAGCCAATAATGCTTTAATCACTGCACCACCACAGCTCCTGAGATGAAAAGCCTAACAAGTCTAAATAACACAGAGGCTGTGGAACAAATGGAACATTCAGACATTTCTGATGAGAGTGTGGAGCTTGTAGTTTCTTATAAAGTTAAATGTATGTACACTTTTCCCTCTGTCCCAGAAAGTCCACCACTAAGTATTTACCCAAGAGAAATGAACACGTATGTCTGCAAAAGACTTACAGAAGTGTGTCAGTAGCAGCTTTATTCGTAATAGCCCCAAACTGCAGGAACAGAGGGACGTCATCATAACGTAATATCCTAGAACATGACTCAGCAGAAAAGGGGAACAAGTGACTGATGTAGCTGCTGCAACACAGTTTGAATCTCAACAACATTACGCTGAGAGAAAGCAAGACACAAAGAGTATTTACTATACAATTCCTTTTCAATGACGTTCAAGGAAAAGCAAAACTAAACTCTAAGGGGCAAGTTGTAGAGATTCCCTGGGAAGGGACATCAGAGAACTCTAGAGTGATGGGAAGCGCTCGCCCTCCCTCTCTCTCTCTCTCTCCCCCTCTCTCTCTCTCCCTCTCTCTCTCTCTCTTAAGTGTGGGTATTGGGTTTGTGTGTTTGTCAAAATTCATCAAACCACAGGCTTATCTCATTTTATTTCACTTGCTTCATTGTGCTTTGCAGATGCATTTTTTTCACAAATTGAAGGTTCCT
>NW_006921679.1:8305256-8306591 GCF_000298275.1 Orycteropus afer afer | reverse complement strand
ATGCCTAGCTGTTCACAGCAGATTCCACCATGGAGATGACTATAATTTCACATGGGGAATAACTGCATCCAGCTGCCAAGCAACTCAAGACCAGACCCAACCACACTGACACACAACCCTAACTACAACTGGGAAACCAAAAAATTTATGTGACTCACTTTATTGTGATATTTGCTTTATATATGTGATATTGCGGTGGTCTGGAACCAAACCTGCAATTTCTCTGAGGTATTCCTGTATATGGTTAATATCTGTATGTTTTCCTGTAAAGTATACCTCAATGGAAAATACTAATAAAGGAAATGGACTTGTTAAGTGTTTAATAACATTACTGTAGTATACTGCTAGTGAACCGTAATTATTACCCCATTCTTAATCAGGGAGACAGTGGGCTCATCTAAATGGTAACTTTGGGCATTCACAGCTTGTGTTGTCCCCATAGCAGAGTTGTCCACCCACAGAGCATGGAATTTCTTCCTCACTTAGAAAAGCCGTAGCAGCACCACTGGTGTGCATACCATTCCACTCCTACCAGGGTTCTGAGAATCATGTCTCCCTGTTTGTTCCCTCTCTATGTATCCTAAAAACTGGGAAAAGCAGATTCCTTCCAAAATGAGAAAGAACAAGCTGTCTGTAAGGTAGATGAAGTTGGAAGGGATCTGAGTGTCCTTAGTCTCCTCGGGTCATGATCCCTGTTAGTGCCCTACTCTTGGGATGAATGACCCAATAGACAAGGTAGGCATGAGTTTACTTACTAATCTATAACTCACCAAAAAAAAAAAAAAAAAAAAAAACTCACTTCTATGGAGTCAGATCTGACTTATAGCCACCCCTCTTTGGGTTTCTGAGGCAAGATCACTACAGAGGTAGATTGCCCAACCTTCCTTCTGAGGAGTGGCTGGTGAGTTTGAACCACCAGCCTTCTGGTTAGCAGTCACATACCTTAGGCACTACACCACCAGAGCTTCCTACTAATCTATAGTGATCAATATCACATGGGTGAACTGATCCCTGCAGATTAGTAAATAAGCACAAATAAGCCTGTGCTTACCTTGCTTGTTGGGTAATCTGACACTGTGCTACTCTTTTAATTGGACAGTACCAGAGAAGTAGAATTTCTTCCTGCTCAGACTGCAGGTGCCACGGACACTGAGAAAACACAGGTGTTGGCTCTTCTGCCCAGGGGAGGGGAGCAATTATACCTTGGTGAGAGCACAGCTGATCTGTGTTCTTACCTGTGAGAAGCATGTATTAAATTGTCTTCCTTAGGTTGGGAGGACAGATGTCATCCTTAGAAGGAAGGTTAGGCAATCTACTGCCTCGGAAACCCAAGGA
>NW_006921679.1:8299781-8304061 GCF_000298275.1 Orycteropus afer afer | reverse complement strand
CTTCCTTCCGAGGAGTGGCTGGTGGGTTTGAACCACCAGCCTTCTGGTTAGCAGTCAAGTGCCTTAGGCACTATGCTACCAGAGCTCCTTGATCACTCCTATGGACTGAATATATTCTAGAAACAATAAAGCTCATATGACATTCATTTTAATCATCTTCTTTTCACTATTCTGTACTTTCTTGCTTTGTGTTTTAAGAGGAACAGCAAAGACAGAGGAATATTTCAACCAAGGCAACTTCTGAATTATTGAACAACCAAAATGTGTTAGGTTGCATTTTGGCAAAGTAACAAGAGTACGCTCAAGACAGACCAGTCACATCTGGTGCAGCCTTCCCCCAGCCAGGAGGCCCGGGCCACTGGAAGCCCAGCATACTCCTGACCTTGATACAGCCATTCTGCATCTCCTTCTGTGATTTCTGAACAGCATTTTTTTATACAGTAGATTTTATTGTTTGCCTGTATAAATCCATTTGTGTTCTCCTAAAGGAGCCCTGGTGGCATAGTGCCTAAGGCATTTAATTGGTAACCAGAAGATTAGCGGTTCAAACCCACCAGCCACTCCACGGAAGGAAGATGGGGCAATCTACTTCCGTAAAGATTTACCATCTCAGAATCCCAGTGAGGGTCACTATGAGTCAGAATGGACTTGATGGCAGTGGCTTTGGTTTGGTTTTTGATAAAGGACAGGGCAATATATACCATTTTATGTATGTCTGAATTTTCAAAAACAAGCCTATCAAATAAAACTAGTGAAATTCAGATGAGGAATGGAGAAGCTGAATTCAGGGCATTAAAGAGAATGAGTGCACATTTTATGAATAAAGGCTGGAGACTTGACTGCTAAATAGCCTGTAGCTAGATACCTGTCAGTGTCCCATACCATGTGTGTTGCTATGATGCTGGGAGGTATGTCACTAGTATTTCAAATACCAACAGGATCACCCATGGTGGACATGGTTCAGTGGAGCTTCCAGACTAATTTAGACTAGGGAAAGACCTGTCAATTTACTTCTGAATACTACCCAGTGAAAATCCTATGGATCACAACAGGACGTTGTACGGCACAGCCCTCTAGGTTGCAGAACGGTATGTTGATACTGCTGTATCAATGGACTTGAGCACACCAACAGTCGTGAAGGTGGTGCTGCAGTGGGCAGTGCTTGGTTCTATTATACATGGCATCGCCGTGAGCTGGAGCTGACTTGATACAACTAACGACAGGTGAGCAGACACGCGTGCAGTGAGCATGCGTGTGTGCACACACGCCTCATGTCCTCTGCCAGGCAACTCTCAGAAGCAGCCTCCCGGTGTTTACAGCTGTAATCAGTCCTGGTGGCCCGTGTACAAAGCCGTATCAGTGACCCCACCTTCTCCTGCCTCCACTCACTGATCTAATCACTTGAGCCAGAAGGGAAAAGGAGGATTGAGGAGGTAGATGGAGAAGAGAAAGAACAGGCAAGGAAGAGAGGGAAAGAGAGAAAAATGGTAGAAGGTAGGGCAAAGGGAACCAGCATTTGCCCTTCTCTCCCCTGCCCTGCAGTACCCTGTATCCCACCTCTTGCCTGGAGCTGCTGCATTCCCCGGGCTCCTCGGTAGCAATAGGAGGCTGGCCAGTAGGCCAAAGACACACCCACCCACACCTCCTCAGCCACCACGACACATCCTCCTATGGACATTTGGACAGGCATTTGATCACCGAGGCACCTGCACACGTATCTCCACACTCCTCCTTGCATATACAAAAATGTGTGTACACAGATGCATGGCATCCCCCGCATCTTATGCTATCCTTCCCCTAATCTGCCCTTTGCCAGGCCCAGCCACGTACTGGCTGCGTTTCCCTGGCACTACCCCTCCCATCCTTTATGTCCGTGTAGTCCAGTCCTCAGGCCCAACTTCCTAGACTCTGGGGCTCCATCACACCTTGCTCCCTGTGCTTTCCTTACTTAAGGCATCCCAAGCAGTGCTGGCCATTGTTTCAGATGTGGACAGAGGTCTGATTGTGAAGATCCCAGAAATAAGGCCATGTGTTGGCAGAACCACAGTGGAGGTTGGGGTTCTAGACCACAGTTTATCAATATGGCGACAGATAAGGCAGGGAGCCAAGTGAAAAGGCTGTGGGGCAATGGAGAAGGAGACTGGTTTCCTGCGCTGAAGGAGATACAAACTGTTCCTAAGGGTTTAGATCAATCCTTTCGGGAGATTGTCTTCTGTAGTAGAAACCAGAGGAAAGCATGGAAAACAGAAGTTCTAGGCAACATGATAAGAAGTGAAAAATTAGAACAATCATAGCCGGAAAGGTGAAGGGAATAGAGCAAAGATTCCTCTATGAGCTGCCGGCTCTGCCTTGTAAAATAGAGCCTGTGGGTTCTTCCATCAGCCTAGCAAATATAATAGGTGCTAATTATCTGGTAGGAGCTCTGGTGGCGTAGTGCCTAAGGCATTTGACTGCTAACCAGAAGGTTGGTGGTTCAAACCCACCAGCCACTCCTGGGAAGGAAGGTTGGGCAATCTACTTCCCTAGAGATATGCCTAAGAAACCCAAGGAGGGGGTCACTGATGTGTGTGTGTGTGTGTGTGTGTGTTATGTGCCATCGAGTCAGACCCAACTCATAGCGACCTCTCCTTATATACAGTACCAAGGGACTCTGGTGATGCAATGCCTAAGGCATTTTAATGGTAACCAGAGGTTGGAAGTTCAAACCCACCAGGCAGTCAATATATATACATACACATACACACACACACACACACACACACACATATGGAGAGAGAGAGAGAGATTTATTTATCTGAAAGAAATGATTCATGCAGTTATAGAAGCTGGCAAGTCCCAAGTGTGTGGGCCAGACATCAGGCTGGAGACTTCGCCTGAATCACATAGCTTCACTGGCTGATGAACCCAAGATTGGCAGGAAAGACAGCAGACTGCTGACTAAAGTCCGAAGAACCAGAGGGACAATGATGACGAGCCAGGTGAAGGATGCAGAGCCAAACGCCAGAAGCGTTTTGCCAGAACATCCATATATACTAGATGCCGGCCACACTTGCTGTCCCCACAGAAACTCTTTCAGCTGATTGGCCACTCACAGCAGATTTCATCATAGGGGTGATTACCTTATATCAGATCTCATTATGGGGGGGTGACTAGCTCGTTACATAACTGCCAAACTGCATCATAAGTGCCATATCAGTGAGAATCATGGCCCAGTCAAGGTGACACAGAACCTTAACCATCACACTAGCCTATAGAATGCAGACCTACAAACTTAATGAACCAATTCAATCTACTTCTTGACAATTAAGTGAATGCCAACCAATCATTTTGCATTTCCATTTACAGACTCCCTCATAGTCTATGTATACTCAAAAACAAAATCACAGCCATCGAGTTGATGCCCACTGATAGCAACCCCCATTGGGTTTCCAAGGCTATAAATCTTTATGGAAGTAGATTGCCCCATCTTCCTTCCGTGGAGGGGGAGCTGGTGGGTTTGAACTTCCGACCTTCTGGTTACCAGTAAAATGTCTTAGGCATTGCATCACCAGAGCCCCTTGGTACTGTATATAAGCAGATCATAATTGTAACATGCCTAGCTCATCTTTCTGGAGGGGTACTCCATGCTCTCAAACAGTTTTTTTCTGCTCCAAACCTTTGACCTTTAATTAACCTATTGATCAGATCTTTCTTTCAATAGAGTGCAAGCCATAGGCTCTGTCTATGGCTAACTTCAACACAAAAAAAGAAAGAAAAGAAAGGAAGGAAGAGGAAAGTACATGGGCTCTCAGAAAATTAAACACAAAACAGACAGGTCTTGGTAAGAGCAAGCACCAGGTGTTCCTAGGTTCAGGTAATAGTCATTCCTCACAGGGCATCGCCTTGTGTCCTTGTGACATCAGCCCAAGATTCACATTTCACGTTTCAGAAACAAAGGGTCTGAGTGGCCAAGGAGCAGCATGGGTTGGAAGGGGCAGGGCTACAAGGACGATCACAGTGCTGTCTGCATACCAACAGAGAAAGGATTCTGGGAAGGAGAAACAACTGACACATTAAGGCATATTGCTTAATGTCTTGGTAGTTCAAGTATTTATATTTGCCTTAAGCTTTCTGGCTTTTATGATATTTTTAAATAGTGTTCTTCATCTCAAGATTGTACTTTTAAAAAAAAAATCCACTTATTTTAGTTTTTTGTTTTTTTTTTTTTAATTAGGATTTGGGTGAAGATTTACAGAGTAAATTCACTTTTCATACAGCAGTTCACATATACTTTGTCTCAT
>NW_006921679.1:8265047-8267484 GCF_000298275.1 Orycteropus afer afer | reverse complement strand
TGCAGATCAGTGAGTAAGCACAAGCCCGCCTGTGCTTACCTCGCTCCCGGGGACTAAGCACAAGCCTGCCCGTGCTTACCTTGCTCCCAGAGACCCGGTCCCTCTCGGGAGGGTAACAATTTATTTTCATGTTAAACCCAGAGCCCCAAGAATCTTCAGTCACCCCTCATTCCCCACACTCCCAACTCTAGAAGCCTCTGCAGAACCACCTCTTTTCACAATATTGAAGTGAAGTTAGTGTACAATAGACAACACACATACTAGGTTTAACATATGCATACATTTGTGAAACCATCCCAATCAAACTAACAAAATATCTTTCACCCTCAAATGTTTTGCTCTATTCTCGTTTTCTGCCTTCTCTCTGATCATTTGAACATGTTTAGCATTCCATTTTAATTAATTCATTGGATTTTTAGCTCTGTTATCTTTGTAATTTTGGTGATGGTGGTGGCAATGGCGGTTGTTCTAGGGATTGTAATACACATACCTAAATTTTCAAGTCTACTTGGAGTTAATGTTCTACTATGAGTCGGGTTTGACTCAACGGCACATAACAACAACAACAACAACTTAACATAAACTTTAGGAACCTTACAAATGTATAAGTCTCTTTACTCTTCCCTCATTGCCCTTTATGTTAGAGTTGTCTTAAGTATTATATCTACATACCTTGAAACCCCTACCAGACTATCTGTAATTTTTGCTCTAAATAACAGTCATATACATTTTAAGTAACTTAATAAGATGCAAGTTTCCATCTGATGCCATTTTCCCTCAGCCTGAAGAAATTTCTTCAGCAATTCTTATAGAGTTCTGCTGGGGACAAATTTTCTTAGTTTTTCTTTATCTGACAATGTCTTTTTTTTGTGCTTTTATTCCCAAAAGAATATTTTTGCTGGGTATAAAATTCTGGTGATACAGTGCCTAAGGCATTTGACTGCTAACCAGAAGGTTTGTGGTTCAAACCCACCAGCCACTCTGTGGAAGGATCGTGGGGCAATCTACTTACGTAAAGACTTACTGCCTCAGAAACCCAATGGGGATTGCTGTTGTTGTTATATGCCATCAAGTCGGACCCGCCTCATAGCGACCCCTCCTTGGGTTTCCAAGGGTGTATCACTGTGGAAGTAGATTGCCCAACCTTCCTTCCAAGGAGTGGCTGGTGGGTTTGCTAGGAGTCAGAATCAACCCGCTGACAGTAGGTTAAGTTTATAAAATCCTGGGTTGACAGGATTTTCTCTTTCAATGGTTTAAAGATGTTGTTCCACAGTCTTCTGGCCTCTGTGGTTTTTGAAGAGAAATTAATGGTCATTCAAATAATTTCTGAGTACAATTTGTCATTTTTTGTAGTAACTCTATATATTTTTCTTTATCTTTGGTTTTATGCAGTTTGATTGTGATATGTCTAGGCATGTGTGGGGAGCTCTGGTGGCATAGTGCCTAAGGCATTTGACTGCTAACCAGAAGGTTGGCGGTTCAAACTCACCAGCCACTCCTGGGAAGGAAGATCGGGCAATCTACTTCCATAGTGATACCACCTCGGAAACCCAAGGAGAGGTCACTTTGAGTCAGATCCGACTCTATGGCAGTGAGTGAGGCATGTGTGGTAGTTAAGGTTGTGTATCAGCTTGATTGGGCTGTGGTTGTGAGTGGCTGGGCAGCTGGATGTGGTTATTGCCCTTGATGAGATTGTAACCACTTCCATGGTAGAATCTGCTGTGAACAGCTAAGTAGTTGAAGAGGAGTTACCTTCCAGATCTGGCCTACTTCTAGGATATATAGATCTGGCCTACTTCTAGCTTTTTGGCACATTTTGGGCTGTGTTGCCTGCTGATCTCAAGATTGTGCCATTTTATCTGTGGTTCTTGGGTTCGTCAGCCTCAGCAGCCAGCAGCTGCATTAGTCAGAAGAAGCCTCCAGCTTTGTGGCCCTGGTATAAGAAGCAAAACCGAAGCCCAAGGCTGAGTGGCCTTCACCTCGCCCCTAGAGCCAGCACTCTGAACTCAATCTTCTAGACTCCAAAACTGTAAGAGAATAAATTCCTGTTTGCTAAACCCATCCATGTGTGGTATTTCTGTTGCAGCAGCTCTAGAGAGCTAAGATAGCATGATATCTTTGTTCTCTTTCAAGTTAGGTGGCCTTTGGTATCTGTAAATGTATGTCTTTCACCAAATTGGAAAATTTCTTTGAATATTGTCTCTGCCTCAATATTTTTATCTTCTCTTTCTGGAACTTACATATAGTTTGAATTTTAAAATATTATTCCACAGGTCCATGAAATTCTATTAATCTTTTGTTTTTCCTCTGTTCTTCAAATTGGGTATTTTTTGTTGATCTATATCCAATTTTACTGACTCTTTCCTCTATCATTTTGATTTTGCTATTGATCTGATATAGGAATTTATTTTAAACTCAGATATTGTATTCTTCAGTT
>NW_006921679.1:8262687-8264947 GCF_000298275.1 Orycteropus afer afer | reverse complement strand
AATTTTATACTGGCCATTGTCAATGCTATGTCATAACATAACATTATGTCACACTCTAGGTTCTGTTATAATCCTCTAGAAATGCTAATGCTTTTGTTTTAGCAAGTAATCAACCTGAATAAGTTCAGACCGCAAGTTTCATTTTGCCTTCAGTGGTTTAAATCCAAGTTCAGTTCTCAAAGCTTTTGCTATGTGGTTTGGCTGAGCCCTGTACCTGCATGGTGTAGAGTGCAGTCTGAGACTTGTGCAGATTCATACCCAGAATTACAGAATTCCCTTCTCTGACCTATTCCCTTCTGGGATTCCCTGCACACTTTCTAGCCCATAAGGGCTTCATTACCTGGTTCCTCTGGCCAGGTAGGAGCTGAAATAGTTTCAATAGTTTTTGAAAACAAAAACCTATTGGAGTTTTGTTGTTGTTAGCTGCTGTTGAATCAACCCTAACTCATGGTGACCTCATGCCCAACAGAACTAGCCCATTGTGATCCATGAGATTTTCATTGGCTTATTTCTGGAAGTGGATCACTAGGTCTTTCTTCCTGGTCCATCTTACTCTGCAAGATCTGCTGAAACCTGTTCAACGTCACAAGAACATGCAACTCCCCACTGACAGTTATGAATCAAACCCAGGCTGCCTATGTGGAAGGCAGTAGAGAATTCTACCCCTGAACCACTACTGTCCTCATTAGAGTTTTAGCCACCTGAATTGCACTGCTCTCCCCCGGAGCTCCTTGGGGCAAAGCACTGAGGGGAAAAAAAGAAAAGGAAAAGGAAAACAAAATATTGGGAAGCTTGCCCCTGGGTAGGTAGCAACCTTAAGTTTTAACTCCCTTCCACAATATACCTTCTGTTGTGTCCTTTTTGAAATCCTCAGGTAGTTGTTCTTGTATTTTGTTTGAATTTATATTTGTAATCAGTTGGAGGTGTGGGCTAAAGATGGAATGAATATATCACAATAGCAGAACTGGATACCTTTCCAATCTCTTTGGCACTCACTCCAGTCATGTTTTCTTCTCACCACTCCACCAAAACTGCACCTTTCAAGGTGACCACAGATTTCCTCTTACTTGACAGTTAGCTTCTTTTACTTTCTGCTTCATTGGGTATTCTTCATAACTCCTGAGCTGGTTTTTCCTTAACACCCTGACTCATTAATGTTGGGGAACCCCAGATCTGGCCCTTTCTTATCTCGTTCTTTTGTTGATTACATACTGTCTGATGACTCCCAGATGAATCTCACCAACTCAGGTCTCTCTCCTGAACCCCAGATTTGTGTTTCCATATTTGTGTGAAGTAAACAGTGCCTACTCTACACCACTTGTGTGTCTAAAGGCATCTCAGACTTGCAAAGTCTCTTAGACTTTCCCATGGTTTGCCACCCCCTGTACACACACCTACTCCTCCCTCTGGCTTATTCTTTATAACGAATGCCAACTGTATTTTCCTCAATGTTCAGTACAAAATCCTTGAAGCTTCCCTTGATTCATCTTATTCTTACTCCACATTTCATTTGTCAGAAAGTCCTATCAGAATTTTCCCCATACTGCATCATCCTGATCCAAGTCACATTATTTATCATGTGAATGCAGTACTAGCCTCTCAACTGGCTTTCCTGTGTCTTTCATTCCCCAGTGTTTCTCAATAGGGATTCTATTGATATTTTGCATAAGACAATAACAAAATATTTAGTATCTCTGCTCCCCAATCATTGTGGCAACCAACACTCCCTCACACAAGTGTGTGTGAAACAGAGTAAAGTCAGAACTATTTTCCCTACCCTGGTTAAGGCAGATAATTAGAACAGATAGGACCCTGAATGGCAATAGATACGTAAACTTAATTACCCTCAACTATTTCCCCATCCCGGATCCCAGTTGGAGATAGATGAGTAAACACATAGGACTCTGGTTGGAGACAGGTGAGTAAATACAATAAGCTCAGTTCTTTAAGAACTGAGTGGAAAGAAAACATTCTTTTCTGCTGTTTCCTTAGGCACAGGTGATAAACACCTTAATGTGTCTTAGAAAACAACTTGAAAATTAACTCTGGCCCATGGATGTGCGCAGTGGGGCAGAGAGGAACAAAGTTACTGGGAACTAACCCTCTCCCCTCTACCTAAACCCCAATCAACTGATGACAGAAAGCCAGTGTGACTCATCTGGTATGCAGGTGCACTGATCCAAAATGCCACTGTCCCTTTAAACCGAGGTGAAGGAAATTTCAGCCAAATTCCTGAAATTTTTATGAATATGCATAACCC
>NW_006921679.1:8249537-8260807 GCF_000298275.1 Orycteropus afer afer | reverse complement strand
ATGGACAATAAGGATGTAAAAATATGTCCAACATTATAAGTTATTATTATTGTTGTTGTTATGTGCCATTGAGTCAGACCTGACTCATAGCGACCCCTCCTTGGATTTCCAAGGCAGTGTCACTATGGAAGTAGATTGCCCCATCTTCCTTCTGAGGAGTGGCTGGTGGATTTGAACTGCCAGCCTTCTGGTTAGCAGTCAAGTGCATTTGGCACTATGCTCCCTTATAAGTCATTAGGAAGGTGCAAGTTGAAACTTCAATGAGATATGACCTCATACAACAATTGTTCATGTTTGACCTTGAGCTGATTCTGACTCATAGTGACCCCATGTGATCACACCATTAGAGTGCCTATAAGCAGAAAGACAGAAAATAATGAGATGTGAAGGAATTGGAACCCTTTTCCATTGTTGGTGGAAATGTAATACGATTCAGCCACTGTGGAGAACAGTTTGGTGGTATCTCAAAATCTGAAAGATAGAGTTAGCATATGACCCTGGACTGCCCAGAGAATTGAAAACATGTCCAACAAAAACCTCTACATGATCGAGAAATAAACTCACATGTCTATGGTCAACTTATTTTTTACTATGGTGCTAAGTCCATTTGATGGGGAAAGAAGAGTCTCTTTAATAAGTGGTGCTTGGAAAATTGGATACAGAAAAACAAAACAAGACCCATGCCTCACACCACACAAAAACAAGACCCATGCCTCACACCACATGAAAACAAGACCCATGCCTCACACCACACGAAAACAAGACCCATGCCTCACACCACACGAAAACAAGACCCATGCCTCACACCACACGAAAACAAGACCCATGCCTCACACCATACAAAAACAAGTTCAAGATGGATTCAGGACCTAAATGAGCAATACTGTCAGGTCTAGCTTTCTCTCATAAAATAACAAAAGCATAAAAAGGAAAAGACAAAATAAATAAATGAGACCTCATAAAAATGAAAAACTTTTATTCATCAAAAGACTTCACCAAAAAAGGTAAAAAGACAAGCTATTGACTGGGAGAAAATTTTTGGAAATCATATATCTGACAAGAATCTAATAATCTAATATATATATAACTTCAACAACTTAACACCAAGAAGACCAATAACAAGATCATAAAATGGGCAAAGGACTTGAATAGACATTTCAAAGAAGAGGACATTCAAATGGCCACTAAACTCATGAAATGATGCTCAATGTCATTAGCCATCAGAGAGATGCAAATCAAAATCACAATGAGATACCATTTCATTCCCACTAAGATTGAAAAAAAGAAAATAACAAATGTTGGTGAGGATTAGGAAAGTGGAAAGCTTAACCATTGCTGGTAGCAATGCAAAATGGTACAGCCTTTGAAGAAGATAGTGTCGCAGGTCCAAAAGAAAAAAAAAAAAAAAATAGAACTACGTATGACCCAACAATTCCACTCTTAGGTATATACCCCAAAGACTTGAAAGCAGAGACTCAGAGACTTAGATGACACACCAATGTTCATTATAGCACTATTCACAATAGCCACAAGTTGGAAACAACCTAAATGCCCATCAGTGGATGAATGATAAATAAAATGTGGTATATGCATGCAATGGGAGCTTTGGTGGTGCAGTGCCTAAGGCATTAGAATGCTAACCAGAAGGCTGGAAGTTCAAACCCACCAGGTAGTCTTTGGAAGGAAGACTGGGCAATCTACTTCATTAGAGATACCATCTTGGAAACCCAGGGAGAGGCTGTTATGAGTCAGAATCGACTCAATGGCAGTGAGTTTGTTTTTTTTTTTTGAGGGGGTTTATATTAATGCAATTGAATACTATCAGCCAGTGAAAGAAATGAAGTCTTGATACATGCTACATCATGGATGAGTGGAGTTTGAAGATATTACACTGAGTGAAATAAGCCAACCACAAAAGCACAGATATTGTATGATATCACTTATATAAAAAGACAAGTAAAGACAAATGCATAGAGAACAGAGTTTATCAGTGGTTACCAGGGCAGGAAGGAGAGACAAAAGAGGAGGGGGTGTGTTTATGGTAAAGTTTCAGTTTACAGTGATAGAAAAATCACATTGGTTAAGGGTAGAATTGCACAGCCATTTATTGTAAATGCTGTCAATAAGTTGTATACTGAAAAAAAAATGGTAAAGTTGTGTGATAGATATATTTATGTCAAAAAAAAAAAAAGGCTGCTGAGGTTGCTTATGTACAACCAAACACCACATGGGATTTAGTCGCTTGGTCTGGAAGTTTAGGGGCATGGTTTCATGGGACATCACAGTTAATTGACCTAATAATGTGCTTAGTGCTTCTATTCTACCTCCTAGTTCTTTGCATAGGACATGGGGTCTCAAAAGCTTGCAAGCAGCCATCCGAGGCACAACAATCGGTCTCTATTCACCTGGAGCAACAGAAAAAGAAAGAGAGTCAGGAATAGGAGGAGGAAGTGGAATGTACGGTTAATTGCCTTCATGAACAACTGCCTACTTTGCCATGAGATCAGAGGAACTGGATGGTACTGAACATTTTGATCAAAGATTCTATAGAAGAACCCTGATCGCAGTCACTGTTGTTGCTGTTGTTATTGTTATGTGCCATTGAGTCAGACCCAACTCATAGCAACCCCTCTTTGGGTTTCTGAGGCAGTATCACTACGGATTGCCCAACCTGCCTTCCCAGGAGAGGCTAGTAGGTTTGAACCACCAGCCTTCTGGTTAGCAGTCAAGTACCTTAGACACTACGCTACCAGAGCTCCCATCCCAGTCACTAGTCAACCACAATAGGATGTAGAACAATGTTTACATAAATTATGTGAAGCCAGTTGACTTAGTTGTCACACAAGACTATGGTCTTAAGCCCTCAAGCCCAGTAACTCATTACCTCAAAGTGTTTGTTTATGGCTAAGAAGTTTTCATAATTTTTCTCCTTGGTTTTTCTAGTATACACATGGATATACTTACATGCATACAAATGCATATGTAGAAATATACTCTGCAAACTTATATATAAGCATGAGGGTAATCCCATTCATCTACCCATACTTCTTCAGCTTGCCTGTCTGCCCATGTATCCACTCGTAGATTGTTGGGTTTTTATTACTGATATTGCATGATTGTGTATATAGTAATATTTACCTTGTTGTCTGTAACTCTTGGGCACCTCTCTGTGTATTCCTATGCCTATGATATTGTGCTGATCATCTCCTCATTGTATATTGTCTTTCCCTTCACCGAAATTAATATGTGTCTACTATCTAGGTTAATGAAGGTCAAAGACTAAACCTCAACATCAGTAAAACAAAAATCCTCTCTAGACTGATCATCAATGTCCATGGAAGCAGCAGTCAAGAAATCAAATGATGTATTGCATTGGGTAAATCTGCTGAAAAGACCTCTTTAAAGTGTTTAAGAACAAAGATATCACTTTGAAGACTAAGGAGTGTGTTCTGGTTACCTAGTACCACTCTGACAGGAATATACCACAAACAGGATGGCCTTAACAAACAGGAGTTTATTCTCTTACAGTTTGGAGGTTTTAAGTCCAAGTTCAAAGTGCCAGGCTCTAGGGGCTGGATGAAAGCCCCTCAACCTTGGGGTCCAGCTCTGCCTCCTTCTCCCGGCCCACTGGAGCTAGAGGCGTTTCTTCACTCAGACAGCTGCTGGCTGCTGAGGCTGAGAAGCCCCAAGGTTGACAAGTAAAAAGGCACAGTCCCGATGTTACCAAACCACATGGCAGGCCACTAACTTAAGTCCATTGTAAGTCCCAAGGTCGGTAGAGCATGGCAGGCTGCTGAACAACGACATGGCTACATGCAGGGTTCAAGCATGCCATAGGCTAGAGACCATTCCCAAGACTTCTCCTTATATACAGGAAACAGACCACATTCCAAAGGCAGCTCCTCAGCTGTTTGTGGTAGATCCCACCATGGAGTTGATTGCGAGTCTCATCATGGGGAATAACTAGCACCAGTTGCCCAGCCACTCAACCAGGCCCAGCCAAGTTAACAAAAAAACATAGCTACCAAAGAGCGCCTCACAGGAATGCGAAAGCTGGATGATGAATAAGGAAGATTGCAGAAAAACTGATACATTTGAATTGCAGTGTTGGCGAAGAACACTGAATGTACCATGGACTGCTAGAAGAATGAACAAAACTGTCTTGGAGGTATTACAGCCAGAATGCTCCTTAGAAGTGAGAATGGCCAGATGTTGTCAGAAAGGACTAGCCCCTGGAAAACACTATCATACTGGGTAAAGGAGAACAAAAAAGGGGAAGACCCTCAACAAGATGGATCGACACAGTGTCAGCAACAACGGGCTTAAGCACGGAAACGAATGATTGTGAGGAAGCCCAAGCCTGGACAGTAGTTCATTGTGTTGTATGTGAGGTCAGTATGAGTCAAAACCAACTTGACAGCACCTAACAACAACATTGTCCAATTAGTTATTTTCCCTCCTCTCCTCTCTCATCCCTGCTAGCTATCAAAGAACGCCATCTAAGGTGCAACTATTGGTTTCTCTCTGTCTGAAGCAAAAAAATGTGAAGAAAATAAAAGATGCCTGGAAATAAACAGCCCAAAGGACTAACGGACTACATGAACCTCTCAGCCTCTTGACCAAAAGAACTAGATATTGCCTGGCTACCACTACTAATTGCTCTAAAGGGATCATAACAGAAGGTCTTGGATAGAGTTAGAGAAAAATGTGGAACAAAATTCAAGATAATAAAAAGATCAGGCTTACTGGTCTGATAGAGACTGGTAGAACCCCAAGACTGTGGCTATTAGTCACCTTCAAGTTTGGAACTGAATGCACCCCTGTGGCTCAGCCTTCAGCCAAGCATGTTGTTGTTGTTGTTATGTGTCGTGGAATCAGACCCAACTCATAGCGACCCCTCCTTGCGCTTCTGAGGCAGTATCACTACAGAAATAGATTGCCCCATCTTCCTTCCGAGGAGTGGCTGGTGGGTTTGAACCGCCAGACTTCTGGTTAACAGTCAAGTGCCTTAGCCACTATGCTACCAGAGCTCCCTCAGCCAAGCACAGACAGGCCTATAAGATGAAAAATAACACTTGAGGGGTATGTACTCCTTACAGCAACTGGCCTTATGAGAGCAAAAGAGCAGCTTTTGCCCAGGGATAAAGCTCAGAAAGCAGAAAGGGATGAGAAAAGACAATAGAGATGGGAAACACAGGAAGTGGGAAGAGCACTCCAACATTGTGGGGACTACAATCAATGTCACGAAACAAAATGTGCATGAATTGTTGAATGTAAAACCAATTTGCTCTGCGAACTTTTACTCAAATCACAGTAAAAAAGGAAAATTTTAATGAAAAAAAAAATCCTGATCAAAAGGGGGACAATAAAGAACAGAATTCAAATTCTCATGGATGCTAGGTTTTCTGGAGCCATGGAGGCTGGATGAACCCCTGAAACTATTGTTTAAACTTTAAATCAAACATATCTCCTGAAGTCTTCTTAAAACCAAACAATAGTTTAGCTTAACTAATAAAAACTGGTTACCTTGAGCAGTCTGCTCTTTTAAGAACTATTTGTATGAGATCAAAGTGACAACAGCAAGTGGAAAGATTAGATAGGAACCTTAGGGGGCAATGAATTTATGTTACCAGCACAGGAACCAGCAGAGAAGGAGGGTCAGAATGGTTTTACAATTCAAAGAATATAATTAATGTCACTGAAATGTACATGTAGAAACTGATGAACTGGTGTATATTTTGCTGTGTATATTCACAACATGCTAACCAGAAGGTTGGCGGTTCAAACCTACCAGCCACTCCTCGGAAGGAAGATGGGACAATCTACTTCCGTAGTGATACAGCCTTGGAAACCCAAGAAGGGGTCGCTATGAGTCAGAGACGACTCAACGGCACGTAACATCAACAACAATATTCACAACAACAGCAAAATAAATTTTTAAAATTGAAAACCTCTACATGAATATTCTCAGTAGTCTTAGTCACAATAGCCAAAAGGTGGAATCCATCAACTGACAAATGAAAAAATGAAATGTGTTAAAGTCACATTTTGTGTTACACATTTGGCAGTACAAGCTATAGCATGGAGGAACTGTGAAATGTGATACTAAGTGAAAGGAACCTGTCATACTTATATAAAATGTCCCAGAATAGCCAAAACTATGCAGACAGAAAGTAGATTAATAGTTGCTTAGGGCACAAGGAAATAGGAATGAATAAGGACTGAGATTGGGCAATCTACTTCCGTAGCGATACCTCCTCGGAAACCCAAGGAGGAGTCGCTTTGAGTCAGAGCCGACTCAGTGGCAGTGAGTTTGGTTTCGGTGTTTTTTTTTTTTTTTTGCTAATGTGTCCAGGGTTTCTTTTTAGGGTGATGAAAATATTCTAAAATTAGATTGTGGTGATGATTTCACAACTTTGTGAATACAGTAAAAACCAGTGAATTGCACACTTTAAATGATGGTATGGTATGTGAGCTGTATCTCAATGAAGCCATTAAACAAAAAAGGATGTGCACACTTAACACTCACAAAAGTTTAATTCACAACACTTGGTCAATTGCATTTTGTGTTAACTTTTCCTCTTCATTTCATGAATATTCCACAACTCCTTATACACACTGGATTAGTGGCCTACTTCTATTTCCATTAAACACTCCCAGAATCTGGTATAGGATTGATGCATTAGTCCTTAAACATCAGAGGCAAGTTGCCTTTCCTAAATTCTGAACATCTTGACTGAACTCATTCTAAGCCTGTTAGTTTGCTTTCAGTGAGATTCACCAAATGAGAATCCAAAATTACTTGCAAAGCAGATATTTGTTGATTCAGTGACTGCTCAGAAATGGACTTTTCTTGCTACTTCATTGGTTTTTGTATCACTAGGTTTTCGAAATCCAGTTAAAACCTGTGATTTGTTGCCTGAGAGAAAGAGAAAGATAGTTTAGACTCCATTATGACCATTATAATATTTAATATTCATTGCATTGTCTCACTAGCACCAGGCACAAAGACATCTTACATAAGTTAACTCACATTAATCCTCACCATCAACCCATAATAGGATATTATCATCTCTGCTTTACCTATGAGGCACAGAAATATTAAATAACTTGTCCAAGTTCATATAGCTACTAAGTGGCAGAGCTGAGATTCTAACATTCACAGAATGGCTCACTCCCATGTGAATGTGGAGAAAAAAAAGTCAGCAATGGGTCACTAAATTGACCTTTTTCATTTCATTAATTATTCACTTCACAGACATTTTTGGAGTCCGAATGGAGGCGATCTACTTCCATAGAGATATCACCTTGGAAACCCAAGGAGGGGTCACTATGAGTCAGGACCGACTCGACAGCAGTGAGTTTAATGGAGGCACTGTGGTTCAGTGGTAGAATTCTTGTCTTCCATATGAGGAGATCCAGGTTCCATTCCTGGATGATAGTGGAAGCATGAGTGTTGCTACAATTATGAACAGATTTCAGTGGAGTTTCCAAGCTAAGATGGACTAGGAAGAAAGGTCTGATAATCAACTTTTGAAAATCAATCAGTGAAGACTCTATGGGTTGGGAGGTGTGGTAGTTAAGGTTGTGTGTCAACTTGGCTAGGCCTGGTTGAGTGGCTGGGCAACTGGATATAATTACCCATGGTGAGATTGGCAATCAATTCCATGGTGGAATCTACTAGAGCAGCTGAGTAGCTGCTTTAGGGATGTGAGCTGCTTCCAGTATATAAGCAGCAGCTTTGAAGAAGGTCTCTAGCTTACGGCACGCTTGAACCCTGCATGTAGTGAAGTAGTTTTTCAGCAGCCTGCCCTGCCCTTCCCTGCCAATCTTGGGACCTGAATGTTGGTTGGTGATATTGAGACTGTGCCTTTTCACTTGTTGACCTTGGGTTTGTCAGCCTCAGCATCCAGCAGCTGCCTGAGTGAAGAGACACCTCCAGCTCCAGCGGGCCGGGAGCAAGAGGCAGAGCTGAAGCCCAAGGTAGAGGGGCTTTCACCCAGTTGCTACAGCCTGCCACTTTGAACTTGGACTTCTAGCCTCCAGAACTGTAAGTGAATAAACTCCTGTTGTTCAAGCCATCCCATTTGTGGTATTTTCTGTTAGGGCAACACTAGGTAACCACAACAGGAGACAGGGTAAAATGGTGGAGTAAGTAGTCATTTCCATTTGTCTCTCGGCAACTAACCCACTGAACAATGAAAAAAAAAAGTAGCACAGATTGAGATCTCAGGACTCTGGATGGCAGCTGAAGTGTTGGAGGATAAAGGAAAGTCCAGAAACAGAGGAGAGCAGGAAGGGGAGCAGCACAGAAGCTGGGAGATCTTAACTGCTTGCACCTGGAGAACTTGGCTCATCATGGACATTTTGGGATGGGATGGGTAACATCTCAACAAAGAACATAGGATGGGTGCTAAACCCAGTTTTTAAGGTGGCACATATTGGCTTTGGGAGTTTGTGGACCACACAATTGGAAGGGGGGAGAAGGGAGACTGAGGGACTGTGAGTGAGTGCTGTTGAATCTCACCAAGATACAAAGCAGATGGATTCGAGGACTTAGACATATTGCAACCCAGCCTTCAGACAGAGTGAGAAAAATACTTCAGACAGGAAACACACAGGGAAACAAGTGACTCCTTGTCTACAGCCAGACGTCATGGGAGAGCATTTACATCCATGTTAGCATCCAGGAGAAAAATAATTAAACAAACAAATAAAAAACCCCATGCATATGCATTCAGCAGCAGAGGCTAAGCCAGCCCAAACTCCTCATAAGGATGTGAAGAAAACAAATCCCAGGGCTACAGACAAAATCTCAGAAGACAGAGGGAGCCTACACACCAGCAAAGTCAGCCACTTCTGGGAGAACCAGCCATAATAAGCACCCAAAAACTTAAAACACCCAGATAAAACCTCATGGGGAACTCCTGACTCAGCTCTGAAAAACCTAAGGACAAGAATGCCATCTAGTGTTTCTTAGGAGTAGATAGCAGACCTAAATCTAACAAGGATAATCCCTTAAAATCCCAAAACTTAGAACTTATAATAAGAAAAAAACATATCAAAATGTCCCAAATTAACCAAAATATAGCAAAACACACAAAAACATATATGAAGAAGAACCAATCAAAAGCAAAATATGAAAAAGAAGAAATTTCTCTAATGGAGACAAGGTTAATGGAAAATATAGAAAATTTCCAGATAATGGTGCTAAATAAGTTAAAACAAAAAACGCACAGAAAACAAACTCATGGAGTTCAGGAAACAAATTGAAGATCTAAATGAGAAACTCAAAAAGAAATAGAAAACATCAAAACAAAAAGAATTCCTGGAACTGAAGAATAAAGCCACTGAATTAGAAAATGCAAGAGAAACATTCAACAATAGAGTCAAACAGACAGAAGACAGAATAACACTGTGCTTAAAAAAGAAAGAAAGAAACACTACGGGGTAATAGGAAAATGAAATTAAAGGAAGTTCCTTGAGTCAAATGAGAATGAAAACACAACATGCTATGAGTTGGAACCAACTTGATGGCACCTAACAACAATAATTATAGTTCACAAAGTTCGTGTTCTGTATCCTAGGAGCTCTGGTGGCATAGTACCTAAGGCATTTGACTTCTAAGCACAAGGCTTATTCTAATGAAGTGAGTAGTTTCTTGGATCTTACAAGCTTACCAGCAGCTATCTAAGATGTAACTACTGGTCTCTACTCATCAGGAGCTAAAGAGTAAGAAGGTAACTAAAATCTCAAAGAAGAAACAAGTCTACAGAGCCAGTCCTCATCTACCCTGAGACCAAAAGAACAAGATGGTGCCCCGCTAACACCACTGATTGTTCTGACTGGGGTCACAGTAGATGGTCCCAGATAGAATGTGAGAAAAACACAGAACAAAACTCAAATTCTTAAAAAAAAAAGAAAAAAGAAAAAAAGTCCAGACTAACTGGATCAGTTGAGACCAGAGGATTCCCTGAGACTATCTTCCTGAAACCTTCTTTAAACCTTGACCTGAGACTATCCCCAGAGATCACCTTGTAACAAAATAACAGAGTGGGACACAAAATAAAGGACATTACCCATAAGAACAGTGCTCTACTCAAAAATCATCTGTATGAGACCAAAAGGTCAACATTTACTCTAAAGCAAAGATGAAAAGATCAAGGGGAAGGGAAACTAGAATACTGAAAGTGGAACAACCAGAATGCAATGAAAGGGAACATTGACACTGTGGAAAATGTAACTAATGTCAGTGAATGATTTGTGTGGAAATTATCAAATGGGAACCAAATTTGCTGTGTAAAAGTTCCTCAAAATCACAATAAAATATTATTTTTTAAATCCTATGGATTGCAAGTCAATGGAAAACTATATATATAAAAAAAAAAAATCCTATGGATTGCAATGGTCCATTCTGCAATTGACCTTGAGGATAGCACAGGGCTGGGGAGTATTTCATTCTCTTGTCTTCATGGGTCAGGGGCCTACTGTACAGCCACTAACAGCATTTGGTGCTATCATCACCCACATGGCACTTGATCATTCTGTGGTGGCTTGTGATGCTGGAAGCTTGGCCACCAGTGTCCCAAATCCCAGCTAAGCCATCATGGTGGACAGCTTTCAGTGCAGCCTGCAGACTAAGACAGACTACAAAGAGAAGTCTGGCAATCTACTTCTGAAAATCAGTGAACGAAAACCTTATGGGTCATAACAGAGTATTACCTGATAACAGTGTGAGAAGACAAACCTTCTAGATTTCAGGGGACTCAAAATACAGAGTGGCCACCCCAATGGACTCACATATATCAACTGTCATGAAGGTGGTACAAGACCAGGCAACATTTCGTTTGTTACACATAAAGTCACCAGGAGTTGGGGCCAACTCGTCAGTAACCAGCAACCTTAGTTGCTAAGAGGATAAAAATAAATAAATAAAACAAAACTGAGACTGTCCTGGGGGGTACCCAGTCTAAAGTGCAAGACAAATATATCACCAAATAACAAAAAATACAGCACAGTAAGCCTGTATCAGAAGGCACAGAATTCAGCCAGTGGAGAAGCACATTCTGTCTTAGTTGTCTAACGTGAATATAACAGAAATACCACAAGTGGGTGGCTTTAATAAGGAGAAATTTATTTTCTCACGGTTTAGGAGGCTAGAAATTCGAACTCAGGGTGCTGGTCCTAGGGGAAGACTCTCTCTATCTGCTGGCTCTGGAGGAAGGTCCTTGCTGCTTTGAGCTTTTATTTCTGGGAGATTTTTTTTTTTT
>NW_006921679.1:8242790-8248422 GCF_000298275.1 Orycteropus afer afer | reverse complement strand
GGGTTTGAACCTCCAGCCTTCTGGTTAGCAGTCAAGTGCCTTAGGCACTATGCCATCGGTGCTCCCTTTCTTCTTTAGGTATGTGAAAAGCCTTCTGTGGTCCCAGGACCATCTAAAGCAGCACTGTCCCAAAGAAATTTACTGCAAGCAACATACACAACTTTACATTTTCTAGAAGCCACATTATAAAAATTAAAAGAAATAGATGAAATTAGTTTTTGTATATTTCCTTTAACCTAATATATTATCACTCAAATGAAATTAATATAAAAACATTAGTAAAATATTTACATGCTTTCTTCCATATTAAGGCTTTGAATTCTGCTACATATTTTATACTTAAACACAACTGAATGTGAGTGCTAAATTTTCTTTGAAATCATTTAATTTGCATCGCATGTTGGTACCATTATTAGGTGCCATCAAGTTGGCTCTGACTCATAGTGACTCCATGTACAACTGAGTGAAACACTGCCCGGTCCCGTGCCATCCTCACAGTATTTGCTATACCTGAGCCCACTGTCACAGCCACCTTGTCAATCCATCTCATTGAGGGTCTTTCCCTTCTTCACTGACCCTCTCCTTTACCAAGTATGATCTCCTTCAGGGACTGGTCCCTTCAAACATGACCATACTTCGTGAGATGAAGTTTTCTTGCTTCTAAAGAACATTCTAACTGTGTTTCTTCCAAGAAAGATTTGTTCATTCTTCTGGCAGTCCATGGTATTTTCAGTATTCTTCACCAACACCACAGTTCAAATGCATCAATTCTTCCTCAGTCTTCCTTATTCATTTTCCAGCTTTCATATGTGTAGGAGGCAACTGAAAGTACCATGGCTTGAGTCAGGAGCACCTTAGTCTTCAAAGTGACATCTTTCCTTCTTAACACCTTGAAGAGGTCTTTTGCAGCACATTTGCCCAGTGCAATATAAATCTGATTTCTTGACTGCTGCTTCCATGAGCCTTGATTGTGGATCCAAGTAAAATGAAATCCTTGACAACTTCAATCTTTTCTCCATTTATCATGATGTTACATATTGGTCCAGTTCTAAGGGTTTTTGTTTTCTTTGTGTTGAGGTGTAATCCATACTGAAGCCTGGAGTATTTGATCTTCATCAGTAAGTGCTTCAAGCCATCTTCACTTTTAGGAAGCAGGGTTGTGTCATCTGCATATCGCAGGTTGTTAAAGAGTCTTCCGCCAACCCTGATTCTGAGGTCTTCTTCATATAGTCCAGCTTCTTGGATCATTTGCTCAGCATACAGATTGCATAAGTATGACGAAAGGATACAACCCTGAAGAACACTCTTCCTGATTTTAAACCATGCAGTATCTCCTTGTGCTGTTCAAACAGCAGCTTCTTGGTCTAGGTACAGGTTTCTCATGAGCACAATTAAGAGTTCTAGAATTCCCATTCTTTTCAAGGTTATCCATAATTTGTTGTGATCCACACAGCTGGATGCCTTTGCATAGCCAAGAATACACAGGTAAACATATTTCTGGTATTCTTTGCTTTCAGCCAAGATTGACATCAGCAATGATATCCCTCATTTTACACTCTCTTCTGAATCCATCTTGAATTTCTCGCAGTTCCCTATCAATATATTACTCCAACTGTTTTTGAATTATCGTCAGCAAAATTTTACTTGTGATATTAATGATATTATTTGATATTTTCTGAATTCTGTTGGATCACCTTTCTTTGAAACAGGCACAAATATGGATCTCTTCCAGTTGGCTGGCCATGTAGCTGTCTTCCAAATATTTCGGCATAAATGAGTGAGTGCCTCCAGCGCTACTTCTGTTTGTTGAAACACCTCAATGGGTATTTTGTCAACTCCTGGAGCCTTGTTTTTTGCCAATTCCTTCAGTGCAGCTTGGACTTCTTCCTTCTTTACCATCAGTTCTTGATCATATGCTACCTACTGAAATGGTTGAACGTCAACCAATTCTTTTTGGTACAATGACTCTGTATATTCCTTCCATCGTCTTCCTTTTTAAAATTGTGATTTGGGTGCAAGTTTAGAGCAAATTCCTTTTCCATTCAGTGATTCATACATATTTTGTTTCATGACATTGATTGTAATCCCCATAATGTAACAACTCTCTTCCCATCTTCTCCCTATGGTCTTATTTCCTATGCCTTCCTGCCCTCTGCAATTTTCCTATGCAAATACTGCCCTTCTGGTCTCCCATGGTTGATTGTTCTAAGGAGTGTACCACTTGCTGTAATTGGTCACCTTGTAAGCCTGCCTATTATTTGGTTGGAAGCCATGAGAGTAAGTTCAATTTCAGGCCCAAAGGGTGACTAGGGCAGAGTCTCAGGGGTTTTCACCAGTCTCTATCAGACTGATAAGCCTGGTTTTTAAGATTTTGAAATTTTTTTCCCACACTTTTCTCCCATTCTATCCAGGATCTCCTATTCTGATCCCTGAGTGGTTGACAGTGGTAGCTGGGCACCATCTAGTTCTTCTGGTCTCAGGATCATGTAAGGCTGAGGTTCACATAGTCCACTAGTCCCTTGGATTAATTGCTTCTGCATGTCTTTGATTTTCTTCATTCTCCTTTGCTCTGGACAAGGAGAGAACAATTGTGTCCTAGATGACCGCTCACAAGCTTTTAAGAGCCCAATTGCTACTCAGCAAAGTAGGATGTAGAAAAATGTTTGTGTGTAGTATGTTATACCAATTGAGCTTGATGGCTTCCATGACCATGGTCCCAAGTCCATGGTCCCAGCAACTTAGTCTCTAAGGGTGTTTGGCTTTAGTTAAGAAGTTATCATAACTTTGCCTCCTGTTAGCTCTGTTATATCTTCTTTTGATGCTTCCTACATCATTCAATATTTTGCCTTTGCTGCTGTTGTTGTTAGGTGCTATTGAGTCATCTCTGACTCATAGCAACTGTATGTGCAACTGAACAAAACATTGCTCCACCTTGGGCCATCCTCACATTCCTTGCTATACTTGAGCCCATCGTTTCAGCCACCCTGTCAATCCATATCCTTTAGGGATTTCCCCTTTTTTTGTTGACATTCTACTTTACCAAGCATGATATCCATCTTCAGGGAATGATCCCTTCTGACAACGTGACCAAAGTAGACGAGAGGAAAGTTTGCCATTCTCACTTCCAAGGAGTATTCTGCTGCACTTCTTCCAGGACAGATTTGTCCCTTCTTCTGGTAGTCCACGGTATTCTCAGTATTCTTCACCAACATCATAATCCAAAGGCATAAACTCTTTTTTGGTTTGTCTTATTCATTGTCCAGCTTTCACATACATATGAGGAGACTGAAAACACCATGGGTTGGGTTAGGTGCTCCTTAGTCTTTAATGTGACATCTTTGCTTCTGAACACTCTAAAGATGTTTTTTGCAGCACATTTGCCCAGTGCAATATGATTGTCTGATTTCTTGCCTGCTGCTTCCATGGGTATTGATTGTAGATCCAAGTAAAATGAAATCCCTGACAACTTCAATCTTTTCTCCATTTATCATGATGTTGTTCTACCGGTCCAGTTGTGAGGATTTTTGTTTTCTTTATGTTGAGGTGCAATGCATACTGAAGACTGTAGTTTTTGATCTTCATCAGTAAGTGCTTCGAGTTCCTCTTCACTTTAAGCAAGTTAGGTTGTGCCAACTGCATATTGCAGATTGTTAATGAGTCTTCCTCATTAGCATTTTGCCCTTAGAATCTCAATATCTCAACTCGAAGATTGAATTTTATCTTCAGTTCTTTCAGCTTGAGAAATACTGAGCATGTTCTTCCCTTTTGGTTTTCTAATTCCAAGTCTCTGCACATTTTGTCACAAAACTTTACTTTGTCCTCTCAAGCCAACCTTTGAAATCTCCTGTTTAGCTCTTTTATTTCATCATTTCTTCCACTCATTTTAACTACTCAATGTTCAAGAGCAAGTTTCAGAGTCTCTTATGACATCCATTTTGGTCTTTTCTTCCTTTGCTGCCTTTTTAATAACTTTTTGCTTTGTTCGTGTATGATGTCTTTAAAAAAAAAATATTGTGATTTGGGTGAAAGTTTACAGAGTAAATTCTCACTTTCCATACAGCAGCTCACATACACTTTGTCTCATGACATTGACTGCAATTTCCCACAATGCAACAGCTCTCTTCCCACTTCTCCCCATACCCACCTCTTGTGTCCTTCCCTCCATGCACTCCTGCTCCCCAAGCTGTCTCCCTGTGCACATACAACCCTTCCATTCTCCTATGATTGATCTCTTCAAGGAGTGTATCTACCTATTGTAAATTTTCAGCTCATATATGCCTGTCTTGTTTGGCTGGAAGCCACAGGAGTGGGTTCAATTCCAGACCTGAAGGGCAGCTAGGGGCCATAGTCTCAGTGGTTCCACCAGGCTCTATCAGACCAGCAAACCTGGTCTTTTTTTTTTTTTTTTTTATTGATTTTGGGTTTTGTTCCACATTGTTCTCCCTCTCTATCCAGAATCTCCTACATAGATCCCCCTCCAAGTGGTTGACAGTGGTAGCCGGGCACCATCTAGTTCTTCTGGTCTCATAGTTGTATAGGCTGAGGATCACATGGTGCACCAGTCCCTTGGACTAACCGTTTCCATGCATCTTTGGTTTTCTTCATTCTTCTTTGCCTTGGACGAGGAGAGACCCATCGTTGTATCTAGATGGCCGTTTGCAAGCTTTTAAGATCTCAGTTGCTCTCACCAGAGTAGGATGTGGAACAATGTTTTTGCGTAGTTTGTTATGCCAATTGAGCTTGATGTCCTCTGTGACCATAGTCCTGAGCCCACAGGTCCAACTACTTGCTCCCTCTGGATAGCTGTCTGTGGCCAAAATGTGACTACAACTTTGTCCCTCGTCAGCTCTACTATATACCTGGAAATTCTTAAAAAAACATACAAATACACTTGTAGAAACATTGTCTGCTAACCCTGTACATGGTCATGGGCACACTCCCCCTGCACAGATATACCTAATCGTTCAGCCTGTCCACCCATCTACCCACCCATAGATCAATGTTTGCCATCACTGACAATGCAGTACTGTATGTGCAAAAGGGTTCATCTTTGTTGTCTATACCTCCCATGCACCTTTCTATGTCTTCCCATGCATGATGTTCTTGATGTCACCCCATAACTCATCTGGTATTGGGTCAATGATGTTCAGTGCATCACACCTATTCTTCATATGGTCTCTAAATTCAGGTAGGATACACTTAAGGTCTTATTTTGGCTCTCATGTACTTATTTTAGTTTTCTTCAGCTTCAGCTTGAACTTGCATGTGAGCAATTGATGGTCCATTCCACAGTCAGCTCCTGGCCTTGTTCTGACTGATTATATTGAGCTTCTCCATCACCTCTTTCCACAGATATAATAGATTTAATGCCTGTGTATTCCATCTGGCGAGATCCATGTGTGTAGCCACTGTTTATGTTGTTGAAAAAAGGTATTTGCAATGAACAAGTCATTGATCTTGCAAAATTTTATCACATAGTCTCTGGTGTCATTTCTATCACCAAAGTCATACATATATATATATATATATATATATTTTAATTTTGATTTGGGTGAAGGTTTACAGAGCAAATTCACTCTCCATACAGCAGCTCACATACACTGTCTCTTGACATTGACTATAATTTATCACA
>NW_006921679.1:8235480-8242455 GCF_000298275.1 Orycteropus afer afer | reverse complement strand
CTACATCCCTTCCAAGTGGATGACAGTGGTAGCCGGGCACCATCTAGTTCTTCTGGTCTCATAGTTGTATACAAAGCCATATTTTTTTAACTTCTGATGCTTCTTCTTTGTTTCCAACTTTCACATTCCAATCACCAGTAATTATCAATACACCTTGATTGCACATTTGGTCAATTTCAGACCGCAGAAGTTGGTAAAACTTCATCTTTGGCTTTAGTGACTGTGCATAAATTTGAATTATAGTAGTATTAACCAGTCTTCTCTGGAGATATATGGATATCATCCTATCACTGACAGCACTATACATCAGGATAGATTTTGAAATGTTCTTTTTGATGATGGCTGTGACACCATTCCTCTTCAATTTGTCATTCCCTCACAGTAGACCATATGATTGTCAGATTCAAACTGCCTAATACTAGTCCATTTCAGATCATTAATGCCTAGAATTTTCATGCCTTCCATTTCATTTCTGACAACTTCCAATTTTCCTTGATTCATACTTTGTACATTCCACGTTCTGAAATTTGCATTGCATGGAGATTTCATAAAATTTACAACTGAAAAAGTAGAACACTGAGCCAACTTGTCCAAAGAACACTTAAATTTCCCAATATTTGAATTTCTGATTTTAAATTTCAATTGATTAAAATTAAGCATAATTAAAAATTCAGTTTCTCAGAAGTACCAGCCATATTGTAAGTGCTCAGTAGCCAAATGTGACTATGATGGTTATGTTTGTATGCCAACTTGGCTATGCCTGGTTGAGTGGCTGGGCAACTGAATGTAGTATTCCCCCATGATGAGATTGGTAATCAACTCCATGGTGGAATCTACTGGGAGCAGCTAAGTAGCTGTCTTTGGGTATGTGGACTGCTTCCTGTATACAAGGAGAAGCTTTGAGAATGGTCTCTAGCTTATGGCATGCTTGGACCCTGCATGTAGCTGTGTCGTTGCTCAGCAGCCTGCTATGCTCTGCCAACCTCGGGACTTACGATGGACTTAAGTTAATGGACTGCTGTGTGGTTTGGTAACATCGGGACTGTGCCTTTTTACTTGTCAACCTTGGGGCTTCTCAGCCTCAGCAGCCAGCAGTTGCCTGAGTTAAGAGACGCCTCTAGCTCCAGTGGGCCAGGAGCAGGAGGCAGAGCTGGACCCCAAGGTTGAGGGGCTTTCATCCAGCCCCTAGAGCCTGGCACTTTGAACTTGGACTTAAAGCCTCCAAATTGTAAAAATAAACTCCTGTTTGGTTAAGGCCATCCCATTTGTGGTATATTCTTGTCAGAGTGGCACTAGGTAACCAGAACAGTGACCCACAACTGCCACTTGAACAGAGCTGACTAAAGGAAAGATTCTCATCCAAGGGCAGAATAACTTGCCAAACATTCTTGCTGGCTAATAGGTGTGCACTAAATAGGCTTTTTATTATCAGAGAGTTTAGGATTATAAATATGGAGAATCATTCATTCTAAATCAACTGCGAATAAAACATTGTATTTAGGAGTGTTGTTGTTGTTGTTAGGTGCCATTTTGAATTGATTTCAACTCATAGTGACCACATCACAGAGTAGGACTGTTTCGTACAGTTTTTAAACTATAATCTTTATGGAAGCAGACTCCCTCACCTTTCTCCCGTGGAGCAGCTCAGTGGGTTCAAGAGGCCAACATTTCAGTTAGCAGGTGAGAACTTCATCCTTGTGCCACCAGGGCTCCTTGTATTTAGGAGCAGAAGGAACTTTTCTTGAGACCAGAAAGAATAAATGGACAAGGCATCTTTGTTTCTAAGTTCTTGGCTGGTCCTGGCAAACAGAGCTTGTTCTTAGGTCCCTGGAATCCAAATGAGAATGCTATCACTTTAAAATCCAAAATGGTTACCACTTGTAAACATTCAAAATGGCTGCACCCTTGGTCACTTTAAATATCCAAAATGGCCGCTGCTTGTAAACATTCAACATGGCTGCGCCCTCTGGACAGCAGAAAGTCCACAGCTCAGTTTGTCTTCCTCCTTGGTGTTTCCCTTCCTAATCATAGGTCACCAGAGCAGTTGTCCCTGCAGCACTTGGTGACTGGGACTGATCTTTAGGTCAATTCTCAGGTCCCAGCACCACTTGGAGATATTCAGGCTGTTGGTCTCGTCAGAGTAGCTGACAGTCCACAGCTCCGACCGTCTCTGTACTCACTGTTTTCGTTCAGGTTTTTCCACTAGTTGGTGCCTAATCCACTTCTGTATAGTTCCTTTAAAGCTCAGGGTTCCAGGATTATCTTCTGTATTTCTGTCAACTGGTTTTTCTTTTCTTTGTTGAAGAGGGTCTGTGTCACTTGTCTGCCTATTCTTCCATCTTACTGGAAGTCCTGTTTCTAAATTCGTGAGAAGAACACTGTTCTATAGACCAATTTTGTGTCCAGTGAATACAGAAGATGCAAACACTGATCTGAGAGAATCATTATTTGCTATTAAATTGCCTATAAAAGAGTAAGAACAGCAACCAATCCCACTGAAGAATTTTCACTCATACAATAGTACATCAGGAAACAGGCACTGTGCCTTGAATAACAGTGCAAGAAATTTATAACCAGATACCTGCAGGTGAAAAGTCCCTGGCTGGTGCAAGAGGTTGAAGGTTCAAATCCACCCAAAGGCACCTTGGAAGGTCTGGAGCTCTACTTCCAAAAAATGAGCCACTGAAAACCCTTTGACACATGGGATTGCCATGAGTCTGAACTGACTAGAAGCAACTGGTTGCCGGTAGAGGTGAAAATAGTCATCTCTCCTGCCCCCTACTGTTGGATGCTTTGCACTGCAGTGTTCTATTTTTTTTTTTTCAGGGCTTACAGAAGATCACAAAAGAGAGAACATTACCCCAGTCAGTAAGTTTTCACACCTAATGCTTACTTGTGGGGGATTATAATTCTAACATCTGTGTGAACAGGGAAGACCAGAAGCCTTGCTCTGTGTGAATTAATTCATGTATTCAGTGTGGGTTTTCCTTCCGTAATCTGGTCCGGCGGGTGATTTAATAAGCAGTGCACTACACAATGCAAGTGTACAGGATGATAGGGAGGGGTGGGCACTAGGACACACTGGAGCTTAAATGACAGCACTGAAAGGGCAACGTCCCAAGCGCATGGGAAGGCAGACGCACGATTGCCAGATCTATCCTGTTTGTGATTTTCCACTAGAAAGAGACTCACAAGTAAGAGGTTTAAACTGATTTTTAAAAATTAGCAAATATTCTACAGACTATAAGAACAGTCCACTGCTAATGAGTTGATGCTGACTCATAGCCATCCCATAGGACAGAGTGGCACTGCCCATAGGGTTTCAAAGCCATAATCTTCGAAAGCAGATTGCCACATCTTTCTCCCGTGGAGCGGCTGGTGGGTTCGAAATGCTGACCTTTCTGTTAGCCGCCAAGTGATCAACCACTGTGCCACCAGAACCCATGCTCGGTAAAGTAGAGGGTTGGTGAGAAAGAGCTAGACTGTCAACGAGATGGACTGACAGTGACCGTAATGATGAGCTCAGATGTAGCAACAGTTGTGTGGATGGTGCAGGACCAGGCAGGATTTGTTCTGTTACATATCTATAAGGCTGTGATCCGACTGCATGGACTTGACAATGTCAATGCCAACAAACAGAACAAGCTGCAGACCTCTAGTTTCCAATCTCCACATTAAAGTCATGTAAGCTACGGAGCAACGCCAGAAGCAAACAAAGACATGAAAGTAAAAAATTCACAGCAAATAGTTATTTTGGGAAAAGGATTATTTATAACCTAGATCATTCATTAAAAGAGAATAAAACCACTGCTGGGATCCGATAAGTCCAGGTAAATTACATTCATATCAGAAATAAGGTTGGTTCAATAAGTGTATATATTCATAGAAGGTAAGTAAAGAAAGGGGTTTCTTATATACCGCTGTATGTATTTGTATACCTACAAATACATACAGCGGTATATAAGAAAAAAATTACATTTTGGATATAAACACACTTGCACTACAAAACACCTGAAAATGATGGACAAAAAATTTACAGTAGCTTCTAAACACATGGCTAAGCTAGTAATAAAGTAAGGTAAATGCTTGGAAGCCAAAAAGGAAAGGAAAGCCCGAGTTAGAGGGAGTACCGAGACCTGTGGCTACAAAGATCATCTGCCCATCCCCAAAGGCCCAGAGCAGTTAAAAGCTGTTTAGGAGACAAGCCAAGGTCCAGGAGTCTGTGGCAGGCTCAGCAGATGACCCTCCAGTACACATGCTCCCCTTCCTCTTTACCAATAGACGTCTGAGTTGAGTACACGACCACCCACCAAACACATTTTTCCAGCCTCACTTGTAGCTATCGGAGTAGTGGCTGGCCAATGAGGTATGAGCAGACGGCAGTCTGCAACTTCTCAATCACACCCTTCAAGGGAAGAAGGGAAGCTCTCCCCTTCACTTGTCCTTCTTCCATGAGCTGGAATACAAATTGTTCTACCTTGCAGACAAGGATGTTACTCTCTGAATGGCAGAACCACCATCTTCAGAGCCTAGGCCTCCAACCTCACTGAGTAACTGTAACAACCCTGGACTGTTCCCTGGACCACACGAGAATTAAACTCTTGTTGAAGACACTGTATTCTGAGGTCTCTTAATAAAGCAGCCTCGTTTGTATCCTAACTTATGTCAGTGCCAGATAAAGTGATCTGAGAAGTCTTACAGAACTGGGGTTCCAAAGGTCTCCTTCAAGCCAAACTCACTGCCATCGAGTTGACTGGGTTTCCCAGGCGGTACCTCTATGGAAGTACATAGCCCAGCCTTGCTTCCAAGGAGTGCCTGGGGGATTTGAACTGCCAACCTTCTGGTTAGCAGTCAAAAGCCTTAGGCACTAGCCACCAGAGCTCCCAGAGAAGTCTTACAGAACTGGGATACCAAAGGTCTACTAGGGGCTGACAAACCCTTTTCGGTAAGGGGCCAGAAGATAATAAGCACTTTAGGCTCTGCAGGCCATATGGTCTCTATCACACTTACTCAACTCTGCCATTGCACCATAAAAGCAGTCACAGAGAATACATAAACACAGGGGCATGGCTGTGTTTCAGTACATTTTACAGAAACAAGCAGCTTGCCCATCCCTGGTCGACACGATTAATAAAGGAAAAAAAAAAAAGACGGGCAAGGGGAGTTAAAAAAAGGAGGGAAGAAAGGAGAAAAGGAGGGAAGAAAGGTTTGCTGGTCTGGTAGAGCCTGGTGAGACCCCTGACACTGTGGCCCACAGTTACCCTTCAGGTCTGGAACTGTGAACTCACTCCTGTGGCTTCCAGCCAAACAACAGACAGGCATATGAAGTGAACATTTACATCAAGGAGATACCCTCCTTGGAGAGATCAATCATGGGAGAACAGAAAGGCAGTGTTTGCACAGGGAGACAGCCCGGGAGGCGGGAGTGCATGGGAAGGAAGGACACAGAGAAGAGGTAACTACGGGGAGGAAGTGGGGGGGAGTTGTGTGGGGAATTGCAGTCAATGTCACGAGACAAAATGTGTATGAACTGCTGTATGGAAATGGAATTTGCTCTGTAAACTTTCACCCAAACCACAATAAAAATTAAAAAATAAATAAATAAACGATGTTTTGCATAACTTTGATAAAAATAAGAATGTAAAAATTCTTATTCTGCTATTTTTTTTTGGGGGGGGACCTTTTAAAAAAATGTGTTTTTGTTGTTGACAATACACACAGTAGTAGGACACAGAGCAGTTCAACAGTTTCTCCATGAACAACTCAATGACACTGGTGATATTCTTGTTGGGCAGCCATTGTCACCCTCCTTTCCTGAGTTGTTCCTCCCCCATTCCCATAAACTCACTGCCCTGAGTTTCCCATCTAACCTTTCGAGTTGCTGTTCTCAATCTGATCTCGTACAAATGGTCCTTAAACGAGCCCAATGCTCAAGGCAGAGATTCTTTACGAGCTAAGCTAAACCATTGTTTGGTTTTAAGAAGACCTCAGGGGATATTTTTGGTTTAAGGTTTAAAGATTATTTCAAGGCAATAGTTTCTTTTGGGGGGTGGTGTCATCTAACTATACGGCTCTAAAATGTCTGGATTCTGTGAGAATTCTTTTTTTTTTTTTTTTTCAATTTTGTGATTTGGGTGAAAGTTTACAGAGCAAATTCATTTTCCATACAGTTCATACACATTTTGTCCCACGACATTGACTGCAATTTCCCCACAATGTAACAGCTCTCTTCCCACTTCCTCCCTGTAGTTACCTCTTCCCTGTGTCCTCTTTTCCTATGCTTTCCTGACCCCTGAACTATCTCCTTGTGCAAACACTGCCCTTCTGTTCTCTCATTTTATCTTATTTTCAAAAGATTAGTAAATTCATGGAACTAATAATAATTGATGGATAAACATAAATATGTTGATGTTGTTGTTAGGTGCCATTAAGTTGTCTCCAAGTCATAGCGACCCTATGCACAGCAGAACATAACACCACCTGGTCCTGCACCAGCTCCATGATTCTTGCTATTCTTGAGCACATTGCCACTGCCCCCGTGTCAATCCATCTCGTTGAGGGTCTTCCCCTCTTATATTGACCCTCCACCTTACCAAGCATGACATCCTTCTCCAGGGAATGGTCTCTTCTGACAACATGACTAAAGTAGGTGAGACGAAGTCTGGCCATTTTTGCTTCCAAGGAGCATCTCGGCCGCACTTCCTCCAGGACAGATCTGTTAATTCTTTTATCAGTCCACGGTACTTTCAGCATTCTTTGCCAACACTACAGCTCAAAAGCATCAACTCTTCTTCACTCTTCCTTATTCATTGTCCAGCTCTCATGTGCATATGAGGCGATTGAAAATACCATGGCTTATATCAGGCACACCTTAGTCTTTAAGGAGACATCTTTGCTCTTCAGCACTTTGAAGAGGTCCTTCACAGCCGATTTGCCCAGGGCTGTACATCGTCTGATGCCCTGATTGCTGCTTCC
>NW_006921679.1:8220449-8232840 GCF_000298275.1 Orycteropus afer afer | reverse complement strand
TTCCTAGTCTGTCTCAGTCTGTAAGCTGTGTTGAAACCTGTGCACCATGTGCAACCCTGCTGGCATTTGAAACACCAGTGGCACAGCCTCAAGCCTCACCGCAACATGCAAGTCCCACAGGATGACAAACTGACAGACAAGTGTGTCTCCCTTAGCTGTTGGAAACCTCTCAGCCCTCCCCTTACCTAATTCCCACCTGGATCCTGCCACTTTGGGGTCCCCAGCTGCTCCCTCCCTTTCCTGGCTCTGGGGGGCTGGGGCCTTGCCTGTTTCCTGCTCCTTACCTGGATCCTGCTGCTCTTGTGGTCCCTGGTCATCAAAATATATATATATAAAGTACGTATCTTTGAATATTTGTATATTATCAGAAATAGGGATGACTTTCAATTAATTTATGTTATTTCAAGTATTTTAAATTATATGCACATTTGCATGTATATATGTGTGTTTGTATATATGGATAGACTCACACACACATACACACTATTACACTTCTATTATATAGGAGCTCTGGTGGCATAGTGCCTAAAGTATTTGACTGTTAACCAGAAGGTTGGCAGTACAAACCCACCAGCCACTCCTCGGAAGGACGACTGGACAATCTACTTCCGTAGTGACATCGCCTGGGAAACCCAAGGAGGCATCACTATGAGTTGGATCCAGAGGGCAGTGAGGTTTCCTTTTTATCTAGTATATACTACTTACTTGCATATTCTGTAAAGAAATTGCTGAGTGGACCTCAGCCTTTGTTAGTAGCCAAGCTAGTTACCTCTTTGCACCACCCAGGGACTCCTATTAGTACAGGCTGCTGTTGGCTTCGACTGGATGCCACCCGTGGTGA
Organism: Orycteropus afer afer; assembly: GCF_000298275.1. NCBI lineage: Eukaryota > Metazoa > Chordata > Mammalia > Tubulidentata > Orycteropodidae > Orycteropus > Orycteropus afer. Next base: position 8,231,999 of record NW_006921679.1, on the reverse strand, counting down.
CCCTGCGTGTGTGTGCAGAATAGAACTGCTCTCCACGGGGTTTCAAGTCTGAGATCTTTCGGAAGCAGATGGGGAGGCCTGCCTTCTGGAGGATCTCTAGGAAGTGGTGCTTACTAAGCCTTTGTGCACCCAGGGCAGGAGTTAAAAAGTCTAGCTTCTAACAAGACTACTGGGTTTGAATTCCGGATCCTCTACTTACTAGTTGAGTGACCACTGCAAGTTATTTAACTTTGTTGTGCCTGTTTGCTCATCTGTAAATAAGCCTACTAGTAACCACTTCAGTGGACTGAGGATAAAAACAAAACAAAACAAAACTCACTGCTGTTGAGTCTGTGCCGACTCATAGTGACCCCTCCTTGGTTTCTGAGGAAGTATCTCTATGGAAATAGATTGCCCAGTGTTTCTTCTGAGGAGTAGCTAGTGGGTTTGAACCACCAGCCTTCTGCTTAGCAGTCAGATGCCTTAGGCACTATGCCACCAGAGCTCATGAATTAATGTACGTAAAGCTCTTGGTATAGGTGTTAGCTTCTACTTAGTCCTCAATAAATGGTAACACTGTGGAGGGTAAACAATACCTACCCATATTTATGGCCTGCTGTGAGCTCTGGTAGCATAGTGCCTAAGGCACTTGACTGCTAACCAGAAGGCTGGCGGTTCAAACCCACCAGCCACTCCTCGGAAGGAAGGTTGGGCATTCCTACTTCCGTAGTGATACTGCCTCGGAAACCCAAGGAGGGGTCGCTATGAGTCGAGGCCGACTCGATGGCAAATAACAACAACAACAAAAATGAGCTAGAACAGACTCACCAGCAAACGGTTTGGTTTTCAGGTTCAGGCCCTAGCAAGGAGCCCAGGTGACAGCCATTAAGCACGATTGTTACCCAAACAGCAATTCAAACCCACCAAATGTGGCAGGTTTTTTTTTTTTTTTTAATTGACATGTAATTTATGTACTATAAAATTCACCATATTAAAGTATACAATTCAGTGAGTTTCAGCGTATTCAGTCGTGTAACCATCACCACTAACTGCAGAACATTTTCTTTACCCTGAAAGCCCGTGCCCATTTGCAGTCACTCCCATTTCCTCTTCCCCACCCCTCGGCACCCACTAATCGGCTTTCCATCTGTATGGATTTGCCTATTCTGGCTACATCATGTAAATGGAATTATACACTATGTAGCCTTTTGTGCCTGACTCCTCTCACTCTAGTGTTTTTGTTGTTGTTTGCACCTTCCCCTTCACTCATGGGAGAAAGCTGACAGCCTTGGAAACCCTACTGGAAGTTCCACTCTGTCCTACAGGCACGCTGTGAGTCAGATTAGCTTGACGGCAGTGGGTTAGCTTCTTTGCTTTTTATTTTGTATTTTTTGGAAGTTCCTAGCAAGGAGTCTTGGTGGCTTCAAGTGCTTGGCTGTTAACCGAAAGGTTAGTGGTTTGAACCCATTCAGCAGCTCTATAGAATAGAGACTTGGACATCTGCTCCCGTGAAGACTACAATCAAGAAAACCCTGTGGGGTAGTTCAACTCATGGGGTGGCTGAGTCAGAATCAATTTGATGGCACCTAACAAGTTCCTAGGGCACCTCTGGTGGCACAGTGCCTAAGGCACTTGACTGCTAACCAGAAGGCTGGCGGTTCCTTCCTTGGAAGGAACACTGGGCAATCTACTTCCGTAGCGATACCGCCTCGGAAACCCGAGGAGAAGTCACTATGAGTTGGGTCCGACTCGACGGCAATGAGTTAACATGTTCCTAGCAGCCAGTAATTGGCACACAGCAAACAATTAAGAAATGTTTACTGGATTAGACTGACTTGCTCCCAGGGGACTCAGAGGGGTGCAGGTGACGGTAATGAGTCCTCGCAAGTTCAACACACAGCAGCATGTTCATTATCACACAGCTCCTGTGAACCTGGCTGTTCATTTGTTGTTATTCACTGCCAAATGGATTTGGTAGAAAACGGTGCATTAGCTTGAGTGAGGGTCAAGACAGACATTCTGGACCATGACCAATTGTTCCCTAGTCTCTACTACTGCCTTTGTCAGCTGCTGTCTCTCAGCCCCGGCAGCTTCTTGCCTGTCTCCATGGTCTTTCTGGAGTCTCACTTGCTCTGAGCACAGGGTGCTCTTTGGGTTACAGTTGTGCGAGTGTATCCTTGGAAAGGTTTTCTGGTGGAACTCGCCTTGCAGTTCCTAAGACGCAAAGAGCCGAAACTGCTACCCTTACCCCTTCTTTAAAGTGGGCAGAACACTTGCCCCCACCACCACCCACGCAAGGACGGCTGGCTTTTCTCAATTAGCATCTTCATAGGGAAGCAGTGGGGAAGGTCAGAGGTGGCCGCCCTAGTTTAGCCCTGGCTCCTCTCCTTTTCACCCTACGTAGGAGTCCTCTCCCTCCTTTTAAGACCCATACCAAAAACCAAACCCAACTCACTGCCATCAAGTTGATTCTGACCCATAGAGACCCCCTTTGGGTTTCCGAGGGGGTAAAACTTTATGGTAGTAGATTGCCCAGTCTTCCTTCTGGGGAGTGGCTGGTGGGTTTGAACCGCCAAACTTCTGGTTAGCAGTCAAATGCCTTAGGCATTGTTCCGGTTACCTAGTGCTGGTCTAAGAAATGGGATGGCCTTATCAAACTGGAGTTTATTCTCTTATAGTTCAGGAGGCTATAAGTCCGAGTTCAAGGTGCCAGGCTCTAGGGGCTGGGTGAAAGCCCCTCGACTGCAGCTCTGCCTCTTGTTCCCAGGCCACTGAACCCAGAAGCATTTCTTCACTCAGTCAGCTACTGGCTGCTGAGGCTAACAAGCACAGTCCCGATGTTACTAAACCCACGCAGCAGGCTGTTCATTCAAGTCCATTTAAAATCCCAAGGTCGGCAAAGCATGGCAGGCTGATGAACAATGACATGGCTACATGCAGGGTTCCAGTGTGCCATAAGCTGCCCAGCCACTCAACCAGGCCCAGCCAAGCTGACACACAAACGTAACCACCACAGGCACTATGCCACCAGAGCTCCTTTTTAAGACCCACAGTCCCATAGTCCTTGGTATTTACTTTACAGTGCCCTATAGTTGGGTCTGACTCAACAGCACATAACAACAACAAATCTATATAGCCTGTGTACATGTAATTTTCCCCATGTATATGATGTCCTATTACCTCCAATGCCTTTGTAATAGGGAAGGCATGGAAACAGAGCAGCAGTATAACACTGATCAAGGGGACGTGCTTTGGAATTACGCAGATCTGGGTTCAATCCCAGCTCTAGGACTTAATAGCTGTGTGACCTTGAGTAAGTTGCTCAACCTAAGGCTTAGTTCTGTCATCTGTAAATGGAAGATTTCTGCATCATAGGCTAATACTGAGATTAAACAAGGTCAAGTAGATAAAGTGCCAAGTGTGGTGCCTGGAACTGAGTATGTGATCCGTCATGGGAGGTACGTGCTGATGGGCAGAGATGAGTTTGTGAGTCAAATCTAAATTAGGCCCTCCAGCTCAAGTGCTCCAAGACACTGGCTACTACGCTGGCACGCCCCAGTGTCGTTTTTCCTGAGTAATATCTCTGGGTGCGTGCTGTGAGATCCCCGGTGCAGCAGTGCTTATGCACAGTAAGACCGTGGGGGACGGGTGCCTGAAGCAAAAGATCTTGTGGTGGGTCATGCAAACCCAAATACTGCAAGAGAGAAATATTCCATGGCACCATTTCCAAAGGCAGTACTCAAATTAGCAGGGCATGGACTTGGACTTGGCAATATATTATCACCAAAGAACACTTCGTTTGTATTTTACTAGTGCAAATGACTTTGCACCAACTATTAAAGAAAACTTCACACTCAAAAATTAAGAGGCTGTTAGGAAAAGCAGTTAAGCAAGAATTTCTAATAAAAAACTGCAGAACTCTTGCTAAAAGACAGAACAGAATAAACACATACAACATGCTCCTAGGTGTTAAGATGGCAAATTCTCATGTTACGTTTTATTTGTGCAAATCTGGTGGGAATAATTACCACCAGCTGCCAAGCCACTCAAAACCCCAACAGGATTAAAAAGACCAAACTTGAGAAGTTATGAAAGTTCATTTTGAAGAGTAAATATCCCAGCCCCCATGAGACCATAAACAGTAAGAGGGCAGGTGGCAAAGCAAAGCACAGGGCTACAACGAAAATGCCCTGGCAGTGCGGCGGGGACCGCTAACCTACTTCAAAGCACTTACGCGACCAGTGCTTTAAAGTGGATGACCTCTTCTTCGTCTCACCTACTTTGATCATGTTGTCAGAAGGGACCATTCCTTGGAAAAGGGTATCATACTTGGTAAAGTGGAGGGTCAATGAAAAAGGGGAAGGCCCTCACCGAGATGGACTGACACAGTGGCTGCAACGATGGGCTCAGGTGTAGCAGGGATTGAGAGGCTGGCGCGGGACCGGGCAGTATTTCGTTCTGTCGTAGAAAGGGTCGCTGTGAGTCGGAGCCGACTCAATGGCACCTAACAACAACGCTTCTGAGACAACCAGTCATGTATACTCTCCCCACTTTCAAATGATGAGTTTGAGATCTGGAAAAAATGAAGTATCTTGCCCAAGATCCTACAGGGACAAAGGAGGGGTCTGAACGCAGCTGACCCCAAGAGTCTACCATATCTAACAGGAAAAATACTAATATCCATTATTTAACAGTTGCTACACTCTTTGGGAGCTCTGGTAGCATAGTGCCTAAGGCACTTGACTGCTAGGTAACTAGAAGCCTGGTGGTTCAAACCCACCAGCCACTCCTCGGAAGGAAGGTTGGGCGATCTACTTCTGTAGTGACACCACCTTGGAAACCCAAGGAGGGGTCGCTATGAGTCGGGTCTGACTCGATGGCAAATAACAACAACAACATGCTCTTAAGGAAAAAAAATCCAAACAGCCTGGTACAAAAACGGCAAAAGGATATTAACATGCAATTCCCATGGATATGCAAACAGCTAAAACATATAAAAAAGCTCAGCCCTCAAGTACTTATTTTTAAGACTGATAATATTCAGGGTTACAGACAATGGAAGGAAACGGGTATTCATATACTGCTAGTTGGAGTTCACACAGAGATAGCATTTTGGGGAAGGAGCCTGACACTGAAACACAATACACAATTTATATGCCTCTTCAGCAGTTCGTCTTCTACAAACAAAGAAACATTGACACGTAAGCATCATGTACAAGGATACTCACTGTAGCTTTTTCTATAAAACAGAAATATTGGAAAGAACTTAACCGTCGGTCAGTAGGGAAGGGCTGAGCAACTCATAGTCCATCCATTGTAGGGAATAGGATGTAAAAAGTACTTTATACAGATGGATGCAGAATGATGTCGATAATATACTAACTAGCAAAGGGGGACAAAAGCAAGTCACACAATAGAGTTTCAGCTCATTTCTTAGAAAAAAGACAGAATGATAAAATGGGAGAAAAGGAGAGAGACACAGACGATGACCATCTTATGCACATTGGTAAGGACGTTTTTAAGAAGGGTCTGCAAGGGCACACGGTGACCCACGAGGGGGATCTTCTGGGGAAGGGGGGCTGAGGCTGCAGGAGCTGAAGGCGACTTCCACGTTTACCAATACTGCTCTCTATCGTGGAAGATGTTTCATTAAAAATGCTTAATGCTCCCTTTTTAAAATGTTGAAAAGAAAAAGCCAAGTGACAAAGAACTTACTATCTTGTCAATGTCAGTCTTTTATATATATATATATATATATATAATTTTTTTTTTTGAGAAGAAAAACCAAAAAATTAAACACACTGCCCTCAAGTCGGATCCAACTCGTAAATAGCGACCTCTCCTTGGGTTTCCGAGACAGTATCACTATGGAAGTAGACTGGCCAACTTTCCTTCCAAGGAGCTTGAACCACCAGCCTTCTGGTTAGCAGTCAAATGCCTTAAGCACTATGCTATCAGATCTCCCAAGTGAGAACGGACTACATTAAAAACCAACCAAAGAGAATAAAAGAGCCCAAACCCACTGCTATCGAGTTGATTACGACTCACATCGCCTCCAGAGGACAGAATGAACTTCTCCATATGGTTTCCAAGGCTGTTGATCTTTATGAAAGCAGACTTGCATCTTTCTCCCCTGGAGCGACCGGTGGGTTCGAACCCCTGACCTTTTGGTTATAGCAGTCGAATGCATTAACCTGCCCCGCCAAGCTCCATGTTAAAAGAGCAGTGATCAGCAAAGTTACATATGAAGAATAACTACTGACACCTAGAAAGATTCAAAGCAACTGACACAATAAATTTTATTGTTCACATAATGATAGGCTGTGGACAAAGGGAAGACAATGGAGACAATGACATCCCATTTCAACTCCTATCACAGATTATTTGCTTACAAAATCTCCAGTGGTTCAACATATTAAAATGGAAAATATAGAAAGAAAGAAAAAAAAACCCAAGAAATATAAATATTCAGATTTCTGCTGCCCGATGCATGTCCTTTTAAAAGAAACATTTGATTTACTTGTGTGCTTTATTTGGACAGCAATTCAGAACACACAATTACACCTTTCCTAACCTATCCCACAATCTGGATTTGGGGTTTACAGTACCAGAGAAGTATGCAAAAATGAAAACAAATTCAGTGCTCAGAAACAAAACCGTTTTCCTTATTTTAATGCATCAAGGCGCACAGATTTCAATTTAGAAAAAGCCAATCGCTGCTATATGCAGATAAGTACAGATTTGATAACACTTTCATAATTAAACATTATACTAAAAATACGTATGTATGTGTGCGCAATTGGATTTTAGAAAAAAGGTGCCTTGGTGAAAATGATTCTGAAAATATTCACTTGATGTACATTCTGTACAAAACCTTCTATATATAAAACTATTTTCAATGAAATTTCACGTTCACATTCCATCTGAAAACTGTACTTGAAACAAGTAGGTCTACCTAATGGTTTCTCGGAAGTCATGGAGAAGGCAGTGCTCTTCCAAAGGGTTCTTGTTTTCACACCCAGAGTCCATCACTCACGAGTACTGGTATACAGTAGGACACACATGCCAATGGGTTACTATTACCTGGGGCTCTGTCACCATCGAAACAAGGGATCGTTTATGGTTGCTACAAAGTATATTTTTTTCTTAAAATATATTGTTTCTCTGTTCCATATTAAGCACTTACACAAGACATTAAGAGGCTGATAAGCCACTCCATTTGGTGTCAGTGTCGACAGTCTAAGAAAAAACTCTGTACTGGAACAGCTAGAAAAGCTCCCACAAACCAGTGCGTCCTTCACCTGCATAGTCGATTTGGCTTCGTAGCTCTCTGCCCCAGCCCACTAGTCTGGAGCTTAAATATGCACCTGAAGGTCCATCTCAGAAAGAAAAAAACACTTTGTGTATCAACACAGGGTTAGATGGGATAACAGAAGTTGTTAAAATCAGTTTGACAAGGCTAACAGCACTCCTCGTATGGAGTAGCTGCTCAAGGCTCAAGTGGAAACAAATATGGAAAATTCCATATTCACATTCCACCTGAAAACTGTACTTGAAAGAGAAAAGGACCTACCTAATGCTAGACTCAATGAAGTTGAGTCAATCAAATATTTAGGCCAGCAACTACTTCGATGAGCCTTTAAGCCAACCATGGCAATGACCTGGTGCGCCCAGCTCATCATCCTATAAGCACTGAGCATTTGAAGCTTGAAGGGTGAGAAAGTGGATACCCTTAAAAGAGGGCAACAGTCCGAGGCAAGAGTTGTAGGTCTGTAAATACCTATTATATGCACACACAGATGTGTGTCTTATGCTGTATGTATTTACATACGTATTCACAAGACGCCCTGCAGTATAGTCAAAAGGCTGGGATCAAACTGATTCCATGGACCCTAGAGTCCACACCATCAGAATTTGAAAGAGATGTGCATACATGAACGCAGTGTAAACCTTACCAAGAAACCAAGCTGTTAACACTAAGTTAAACAGAAGGCTTTACTAGTCAATCAGGGATGTAATCAGAACATTTCTTACAAATCAAAATAACAACAACAAAAAAAATACACAACAGGGTTTTAAGTTCACAAGAAAAAAAAGCTGTTCAGCATGGCAAGTATGAACAAAGTTCAAATTCCAGAGTAGGGAAAAATATCAAAACTTTATAAATCTCTGGGATGCAGTTTAATCACTGCATCCAGTTTAGAAAAATAGACTCAGAGTGAACGATGCTGCTAGTGATTCTCTTAACACATCAACACGTGTGTTTATCTTTTTCCTCTTTTGTTGCCAGCCGGCGGTTTCTTCAACTGAAGGAGCTGTCCTCCTGTTCCAAAACCTGCCGAGGCAGGATTGGACACCCCAAATGTCAGACCCGCTGACGCCGTGATGCCGGGATTGCTGAAGTTAAACCCGGACGTGCTGGAGCTGCCGAAGCCTTGCGTTCAGGGAAGAAAATACTGAGATCAGAAATCAAGTCACAAAAACAGATACAAAGATACCGGGACGAGAGGTCACTGTCTATCGGAAAGGATATACAATCTATATGAATGGGACTATCTAAGGGTGTGATATTTCTAATGTGAAATTTGATAGGAAAATAATTTAGTGAACAACTAAGAAGTGGCACCGTGAGAGACAGAAGTTTCGTGCTGGAGGTCAAAAGAGAAGGTTTAGCACAAATAACTGAAGTCTACAGAAAACGAGAAGCTCCCAGAATAGAAACCTTCTTACAAAATAAACCAAGGTGCCTGCTTTGTCAGCCCCACTGTAAATGTTTGATCAACGTGTAGAGACTGTCACATTTGGACACCCCCTACCTCCACCCCCTACCTCCACCCCCCAACAATTCCAAGCCCTCCAACAAAGTCTCAAACCCACAATTCTCAGGACAACACACACACAGAAGAGCAGTACTTCCTGTCTGGGTTTTACTGGGACCGTCCCCTAACTAAGATAAAACACTATCACTGCCTGGTGAACCTGTATCATCTTTATATCCAGATTAGAATCCTGTTACCACTGACTTTTACTATTATTCTATTCAGCTGGAACTGTTGGTTTTAACCACAACTTAATATTGAGTGGCATTTCTTTCAAATTCCCTAAATGTAAGCACGATTTTACCATGTCATTTTATCATGTCATTGTATTAGAAGTAGTATTTATCCTGAAACATTGCACATGAAAATAAGCCATTATTTACAAATACACAGTAAATGCAAAAGGAGATGGAATTTGGAATCTTCTATCTGAAGGGTCAGAGAGACGACACCTATTTCCGACAGGAAGAAGGAATGGTCAACCGCCATGTGGGACTTTTAAAACAGAGGGTTTTGTAATTGAAGGATGTCTCTTGGGAATACAAATCCTTCTCATAAGAGAATACTGAGAAAAACGGGTTAAACTCTCTCAATGAGGGTTTTCATTTTTGCAATGACAGGAGAATTGTTCAACCACGAAGCCAGTCACTAGGGTGCAAACACATCTCTGCCTGGTTCGCAGAGGAAAGAATTCGTTGTGAAGTCAAACTCAGAAGCCCTGTTAGAGATATTTTACAAACCTAGCCTTTAGTTGATGAAAGAGAGAAGGCCACAGGTTAATTCACTCGGTTTGCATGCTTTATGCGGGGGGCAGACACGGGATTGGTGACTTTGGGGGGGATTGGAAAGAACAGTAGTCGTACTTTTAAATCATTAAAGAAGTTGTACTTTTAAAGGTGCCTGAGACTCAGGCAGAACACACAAACCTGCACTAAGACTTCCTGAGGGCTTATTTGTTGTTCCAAATCCAAATGTGGACGCCCCTGTGGTGCTGCTTCCAAAACCAGAGCTAGCTCCAAATCCTGGTGGAAGGGCAATAGAGAAATATACAAGGGAACGTAAAACACAGTGAAAGGAGACGGGCAACTCAAAGCTACAATCATCAAAGGCCTAAGAAACAGTCTGAAAACATGACCTTATTAAGGAAACCTGCTTTTTACTCCATTGCAGACAGAAACAGACTAATTCTGAAAGAATACCTTTATATCTAGTTAGACTAAGTTTATGACCCATCAGTAATTTCAAAGACCAAGATCCTGTTAGTAGTGTCTTACCCGAGTGGGCAGGAAATTTTAGTGAACGTTCAAGTATGATTTTAGCCAAACAGGAATAAATGTATCTACTTCAGGGTATTTCACTTTGCAAAAAATAAAATAATAATAACAATAAGATGGATTTGATTCATATATGAGCATGACATGCACACTAATTCACACACTGAGTACTGCAAGGTAACCTTACTCTGCTCTTGGACAAAACACTTCCATTTATTTAACAAAAAAAACATTGAAAAACTACACAATAGTCAATCGTGTCAAATCTACTCAGTAACAGTAGGTTTCCGCCATATGACGAGCCAATGCCACAGTGAGAAACAGGTGTGGGAACATCCTATTTTCTCTCTTAGCAATACTGTTTTCACAGTTTTTAAAAAAAGAAGTATTTTCACCAAAGCTCATGAGCAGATTCTACTAAGTACCTGAAGACTTACTTCTACTCTCTTAAAAGCCAGGTGCTCTACGAATAGAGTTAAATTTTTTTTAGCTGACTTTGCTACAGCTTATCTAAAATACCGAGTATAAGAGTATTGAAATATGATGATGGCCAATTGGATTATAGACATAGAAATTATGCTGCCTACCGTGATCGTAGCAGCTCCTAATAGGGTCTACTACTTGAACCCATCACAGCAGCTTACAAGCTTTTCTTCTTATGAAGATATATTTTAGATATAATTACATTACAATGCTTTTGCCAAAATAAAATCAACTTTCAATTACCCTTGTCAGAGATTTCTGAATGCATTTGTATTTAAGCACGTTTCTACAGAGGACTGAGCTCACCAATAACATTAGTTAACTTACACAACAATTAAAAGCAGGTTAATTCCTTACATATTCAAGTATGCTTATATGCAAATATGTCAAAAGCACTTAGGATTAGGTGGACGTCAAGCTGTTCAATTTGTAATAAAAGTACTTCCCCAGACTGTACTTAGGAGCATGGATATTCAGAAATATTTCAGATTCTAAACTTGTGCTCAGATGACTTATGTTTTTAAAATCTAATTAAAATTAATTAAAAATAAGTAACTCTCAAGTTCATACGTTAGCGTATTACTTTAATAATATCAACCTCTCTACCACTTTATTTTATAACTCTTATTATATTTACTATTCACAGAAGAGGAAATGATTCTTTAAGTTCTAAATCTAACACTAGAAGGCATTGATCACATTGAGAGAATCATTCTTGCCAGATGGAACTTTAACTTCCAAAATGGCAGTAGATCCTCTTAAAAATCTGTTTCCTAGGCTACTATCAATGCAAATGTATAATAATCCATGAAATATTAGAAAAGTTAAAGTGTACCTCCAAGGTTTGAAGAACCTAAGCCACTTGGTTGCAAGCCAGTGCCAATACCTGAGCCGAAAGGCGTTCCAAAACTAACTCCCAGAGATGGCTGTGGCCCTGGTATGAAAAAAAAAAAAAAAAAAATAAATGACCCTTAAGAGTTGGCAGACTATGGTTT
>NW_006921679.1:8194408-8220298 GCF_000298275.1 Orycteropus afer afer | reverse complement strand
AACCAATTTTTAAATTAACCTGTTCAATGCTAAACAAATGAAATAGTCTTATGACATTGGAAGCTGAAACCTACTAAATAATTTGAAATCTCTAATGTATTTTAAATCATGGCTGTTTTTGTTTTAGATTTACATCTAGAATTGTTTTAGCTGTTTCCACTTGTTTTCTGGTAAGATCGGTTGGTGTTATAAGTAAAGGTTTTGACTTTTTTAAAAACGAGCTCCTTACTATTAAAGTCCAGTCTCAAGGGACAGAAAGAGACTGGCACTAACATGGCAAAGCTATCATGTTACTTCACAGGAGTGAGGACCAAAACACTAGGCATCATTTCTCAGATGAAATATAAATGATATATACAATAAATAGATAGAAAACAGGACAATGTTTTATTTTATTAAATTTATTGTTCATTTTAAAGCAAGTCAATTACACAGTGACATGACAATCCAATTTGTTCACAAAAGTGTTAACTGAGTTCCCTTGAGAAGCTCTGCTACACGACACCACTTTCCACCTGATTCAAGAAGACAGATGGATGAACAATTACAAAGGCACCGAGGTGCACCTTGACAGATTCAGTACATTCAAGATTTCAATTCAGAAGTTCCTTTCCAACATTTGGGAAAATGTACTTGGATGCAAAACAGTTGTTACCCTTTTCCCATGGTTCCTTTAAAGATTTTGGCCAAGTTTGTTTGGCAAGAGTAACATCAAACTTACTATAGCCTCTCTTTGTAACTACTTTCCCCCCACCCCTTAACTAAGCAGAATACAAAAATCTAAAACTCTCATTTGATAATTTATGAAAATTAGTCAATAAATTTCATAGTACAATCTTCAGTCTTATCTTTTTCAAGCACAGTGATCAGTGCATTTCAAAGTTCAGGGGACTGCCAAAGTAGTGTGGACAGATTGAAATTTAAACTTTTCAACAAAATCAAAGCCTTCCAGCTGTCCAATGAAGAATGAGGTCTGTCCATTCAGAAGGTTGTATAAAATCACAAAGCATTAAAAAAAACAAAACAGAATCAAGGGAACTACATTTTGCTACACTGGGACAGAAACTGGACTTTTCAAATAGCTTCTACCCCAAAAATAAAAGAATGATGAATAGCAGCCAAAGTTCTTAATACAACTATTAAAAAAATAAATTAAAAAAGGATTTCAATTTTTTATATCCAGTTTGAGACTAGTTTGAGAATAAAATATTTGCCTAGCAGCTCTTTTGTAAAATGTTACTATAGGAAAAAGAAACTCGGCGTATTTCTTTCTCACTGCTAACAAAAATAATATGTAGAAAACACATGTCCAGTTTCTTTAACAGTGAAAGACTTCGGTGTCGTATGTTAACAGGAGGCACTGCTGGTGGAAGACCCTCGAGAACAGCGCACACCACACCCTCAGCCCTTGAACCCCACACTCTCTGTGGCGTGGGAGTCCGCTTGGAAGAGCACTAAACAGTTTCTCCAATCGTCAATATTCAGGATCCAGATAACCAAGAACTCGTACATAATGGTGACAAGACTTTCCATTGCACAACAGGTACGTGGTATTTTGAGTTTTGTACCTTCTAGCAAATTCTGAAGGCTACATCGTTTATAAAACTAGTAGGTAAATGTATAACATTTTTAATAGTAAAAACTTATGATAAATATCTTCCATTCCAAAGTATTCAAATATTCCACTCTGGCCACCGTATAAATTATTTTCACTACTAGAAAGCAGAATCTAAATCCTTTAGGCAAAAGATACAAAAACACTTCAAGAAGTCTGCTTCAGAATCTGAATGGTCAATGAGAGGCTTAGATCCATAAATAAAACCAAGTCAGTAGTAGTATATCCCAATGATTGCCCAAAGTGAAATCTTCATGTCGAGAAACACTTTACAAAAGTTACCATATAATATATTCACACACAACAAAATCAGGTTTAGCACTGCAACTCATATTTTCCAGAATAAATTCTACTTAGTTATAAGTAAAATGGCATTCACAGGAAAAGGATTAAAGTGCTAAAGATTCTTTCAAATTTTCCATGGTCACTCGAAATGCCTAATGGACTTAGTATGGTTACTCCTAAGTCATATTTTGAAACAATAACTTTTCTTAAAAACAAAAAGAACATCATCTTCTCCCCAATTTGAAAGGTTTCATTACTCTTACTGATTTAATGGGGAATGTTCCTTTGGTTATTAAGTACAATAAAATCACAAAACCACCAAAAACTAAGATGCAATACTTAAAATTTCCTATGTAACACTACACCTTAAATTTCCAAACCTGCACTACAAGCTACAAAGTAGGAATTCCCAAAATGGCTCCTTGCGCCTTAAACACAGCAGCTAAGTCACATGAGAAAAGTCTTATAGAAACATCAAGAACTTTCAAAATACTCAAAACACAACAGCAAAACTCAATCCCAAAACGTTACCTTAAAAAAAAACCTACTCTAAGTAGAAATTATACTGAGAAGCTTAATATGACTGTCTCCATGAGCTGCTTAAGAGGCCGGAGGTGGGCGGGGCACTTGTCAACAAGTGTACTCAGGATCTAGCTACACGCCCCGCGGCATGTATCGATGCTTAGTGTGTACACGGATGGCCTGCAGGCTTTTCACCAATACTCTTCAGACTTCAGGGCTAGTAACCTTAAATCACACGTGCCTGAGCCCTATTTTATATTTCCATCAACAAAGTCTTTACAAAGGCTCGAGAAGTCATGTGAAACCACTCTTCTGCCTCCAAGAAAGACTATATATAAACCATCTTCAGAAGGTAGCAGTGTAAAAACTACCTGCTCTGTGCCTATATGTACATTAATGAAGACAAAGAAGACAAAACCCTGCTGAAAACTCAAAATCTTGCACAGATCAACAGGGACATATAAACACAGTGCACAGGCTCTACCTAACATCATAACCATGGTCTTCAAAATGGGGTACTGGCTCTTAACAAAAAGATCCCATGACAGTCACAGGACTGGAGGGATAACTCACTGGGTACAAAGCAGAAGGCAACCTACTGGGACACTTCTAAGTGGGCTGTAACTCAAAGTCATTCGGTGTGTATCTAACAGAGTTCACACAGTTCATGGTAATGGTGACATGAGTAAAATCCTGACTGGGAGAGGGAACGGACTTGGAGATAGGGAAACCCTGAGAGACAAAAGGGAAAAACATAATACAGACTTGTTACCACACTTGTTTAGTGCCTCAGTTCCGAAAATCCAAACTATTCAAAATGGAAAAACTGTGAGACTATTCAGATCGCTACATTACAATTCCTGCCTCCTGATTAGAAAGCCCTTCACATGAGCTTCAAAAGGGAAGCAGTCACTTTCCCCAAAGCCTGGCAAAAACGAGAGAAAGAGCACGTGAGCAGGAGGCTCCCCGTGCTGCCTCGCTCTATGTGAACCCAACGCCCACTGCCATGGAGGGACAACGGGCTCCTGCGCTCATTCACTCTAAATGAAGCTAACGTCTACCACCATGGAGGAACAACGGGCTCCCTATGCTGACTCACTCTACATGAACCCAATGCCCACCACCATGGAGGGACAACAGGCTCCCTATGCTGATTCACTCTACACAAAGCCAACGTCCACCACCATGGAGGGACAATGTGCTCCCTGTGCTCATTCACTCTAAATGAAGCTAACTCCCACTGCCATGGAGGGACAATGGGCTCCCTGCGCTCATTCACTCTAAATGAAGCCAACGCCTACTGCCATGGAGGGACAATGGCCTCCCTATGCTGATTCACTCTACACGAAGTCAACGCCCACTGCCATGGAGGGACAATGGGTTCCCTGCACTCATTCACTCTAAACGAAGCCAACTCATGTTGTTGTTGTTATGTGCCGTAGAGTCAAACCCGACTCATAGCGACCCCTCCTTGGGTTTCCGAGGCAGTATCACTACAGAAGTAGGATTGCCCAACCTTCTTTCCGAGGAGTGGCTGGTGGGTTTGAACCACCAGCCGTCTGGTTAGCAGGCAAGTGTCTTAGCCACTATGCTACCAGAGCTCCCAAACGAAGCCAACGCATACCACCATGGAAAGACAACGGGATTCCTGCACTGATTCACTCTACATGAAGCCAACATCCACCACCATGGAGGGACAATGGGCTCCCTGCACTCATTCACTCTACACAAAGCCAACGTTCACCACCATGGAGAGATAATGGGCTCCCTGAGCTCATTCACTCTACACGAAGCCAAAGTCCACCACCATGGAGGAACAACGGGCTCCCTATGCTGACTCATCTACATGAACCCAGTGCCCACCGCCATGGCGGGACAACAGGCTCCCTATGCTGATTCACTCTACACAAAGCCAACGTCCACCACCATGGAGGGACAACGGGCTCCCTGTGCTCATTCACTCTAAATGAAGCTAACGCCCACTGCCACGGAGGGACAATGGGCTCTCTGCGCTCATTCACTCTATACAAGAAGCCAACGCACACCATCACGGAGGGACAATGGGCTCCCTGCGCTCATTTACTCTAAATGATGCCAACGCCTACCGCCATGGAGGGACAATGGCCTCCCTATGCTGATTCACTCTACGTGAAGTCAACGCCCACTGCCATGGAGGGACAATGGGTTCCCTGCACTCATTCACTGTAAACGAAGCCAACGCCTACCACCATGGAAAGACGATGGGATTCCTGCACTGATTCACTCTACATGAAGCCAACATCCACCGCCATGGAGGGACAATGGGCTCCCTGCACTCATTCACTCTACGCAAAGCCAACGTTCACCACCATGGAGAAATAATGGGCTCCCTGAGCTCATTCACTCTACACGAAGCCAACGTCCACCACCATGGAGGGACACCAGGCTCCCTGTGCTCATTCACTCTACACAAAGCCAACCATGGAGAGACAACGGGCTCCCTGCGCTCATTCACTCTACATGAAGCCAACATCCACCACCATGGAGGGACAATGGGCTCCCTGCACTGACTTACTCTACACGAAGCCAACGCCCACCACCATGGAAGAACAATGGATTAAACTATGTTTCAGCAAAAGATATGCTGAAGTCCAATGCTTGTACATTGTGAATGTAATCTTGTTGGGAAAGAGGGTCTTTCTTTCATTATTAAGTTAATATGAGATCAAACTGACGCAGGCTACATCCTAATCCTAATCTCTTCTGAGTGGTGTCTCATAAAGGGGAAGACAGACAGAACAAGTCACATGGGGAAGACAGCATGTAACAAGAGATACATCTGTCAGCAGGAGAGGATGCCAAGGATGGTGATGGCTTTGAGAAGCGAGGTGAGAGACATCAACTAGTTCCTCTTTCAAAGCTTCCACAAGGAACCAACACAGCAGAGACCCTGGCTTGAACGTCCAGTCTCCAGAACTGTGAGAAAATAAATTTCTGGTTTTTAAAGCCACCCACCTTATGTTGTGTTAAGCAGCCCCAGGAAACTAGGACCACATCTGTCTTGCTTATCTTTGCATCCCCTGGGTCCAGGACACTGCAGGCACTCATAGTTACTGAATGAACATAAATCCACATACATCCATGAGCCCAAAATGTATGAACCTACAAACTGCTCAAGATCACCTATGTGAGTTCTTAAAAATCCCGTTTGATAGGTGGTTTTGCTCCAATTTTAATTGCATGCCATAGAGTAATGCACTGACAGCATAACATTTTAGATAACTGACTTTTCTTAAGTCTTCCATCTTAGAATGAAATTCCATTATACTTGTCTAAAGAACACTTTAAATAGACACTAAACCCACAGTTATCTGATTAGTGGTTAATACTGGTTCTAAAACATAAATTCGTACTGCAGCTGGTTTGATTATCTGGTGAAATAATCGTGTGAACAGACGGCTATCAATTACAGGACTGATTCCCAGAGAAATCAATCCCACAATACTTTTTCCCTTCCTGGCTTGAAAAGGGAATCTGACACTCCAGCCAGCTGGAGAGGCACCACATGGTGGGAGTGCCATCCATCTGAGTCCAGAGCAGGGACAACAGAGGATCTGGCATGCACCACCCACATCAACCTCTTCCTGATGCTGTGCCTGTCACTGCCAAATGGGGAGGATAATGTTATAAGCTGCCAATAGTGGAAATTGTAGGAGAGGGAGCCTAAATGCAATTCATCTAGACAGAGATTTTTATTTTTTTGTACTATAATTTACTACTGCATTAAATGGGACTCTTAGCCAACGTGTCAGAAGGACACCTGCTATACCTAAAATTCATAAATGACTAAAGAAAAACACCAATATCCATTAAGACTCTATTTTCTACATCAAATGTGAAACCAAACAAAAGGGGTTTGCAGGAGTGAAAAGACAGACAATGGGGTAACCTCAGAACATGACATAACTAGACCACAAAAATCATATAGACTTGGACCACAAAATTGTTCCTCTGCTCAGAAGTGGAATTAAACCAAGTACTAAAGTTATCAGCCTTCTAACATCTCACCAATGATTCCATCTACTTGAGCTCCCAGTTCCTGTCTCACGGCAATCTAGAGCATCTTGATGTATCTTTATCCTGCTTTTGCTACTGTTCTGTTCATTCTGAAGAAGTTACAAATAATTCTAGCATGTATTGCTTTCAAAATTTAGATTAGAGGGCCTGTACTCTGCTTCCAGTCAACATGCACACCAACAAACCTACTCATCTTCAACACACCTTCCGTCAACAGAAACGTCCTTCGTCCTGCATGTAGGTAGTTTACCATCACTATGTATAAGGAAGACCAGAATGCACCATCTCTCCCTATCATATAAGAAAACTGTAGCGTATGGCTGGGTTATCTCTGACTGTAAAACAATAAAAGATACGATCACAGTTTTAGAATCTAATGTTAGTTCTAAATATAGCTCAGTAGTGAAACACCAGGGTCTAAAGGGCATTTGTAGCAATACAGCAAATACCATTAAGTAAATTAACAATGTTCGTGTGTCTACTTGATGTACAGTTATTGCTAAGACTACCCTGCATTTTGTATCAGGTATATGGTTCGTAATTGTGTCCATCACAATTGTCAGATTGTATTGGGACAGCTATTCATAAAAATGTCTTCAGTGCTGACATAAAAGGAAGACTTATCAAAATGCACACAACTGTTCTGCATTTTCCCAGTAAGAAGCTATAACTTGAATGCGTTCAGACCTGGAGCAGGTTGTTGCTGCTGCGTAAGAGTTGCAGCCATGGCAACGGCGGCTGCATTTGGCATGCTGCTGAAAGGTGTGGGTCCCGTTGTCACTCTGGGTGTGCTCTGCCACTTCTTCGCTTCTGCTCGCCTGGCTTCAAACACATCTATGGCATCACCCAAGAACATTTTCCTGTAGCCAAGGTACTGTTCTTTGAGCACCTAGAGGAATGCAGAAAAAATGCCTATCAAGCTCTGTGCTGACTTGGGTAATAGGTGAATAGATACAACTAAAAATAAGCTAGGAGCTCTGGCAGCATACTGTTTAAGGCACTTGACTACTAACTAGAAGGCTGGTGGTTCACACCCACCAGCCACTACTCCTCGGAAGGAAGGTTGTTCAATCTACTTCCGTACTGATACTGCCTTGGAAACCCAAGGAGGGGTCGCTATGAGTTGGGTCTGACTCCATGGCACATAACAACAACAACAACAAGAAATAAACTATTAAAGACAGATCACAGAATTCCCACTGCCTCAAAGTCAATTCCGACTCATAGTGACCCCGTAGAACAGAGTGGAACTGCCCTATAAGGTTTCCAAAGCGGCCAATCTTTACGGAAGCAAAGCCCAAACCAAACCTGCTGCCACTGAGTTCATGCCAACTCACGGCACCCCTAGAGGACAGAGTAGAACTGCCCTATCAGGTTTCCAAGGCTAGCAATCTTCACAGAAGCAGATTGCCTCATCGCTTTTCAGCAGAGCAGCTGGTGGGTTTAAACTGCTGACCTTCTGGTTTACAACCAAGTGCTTTAACCAGTGCACCACCAAGACTAGATCACAGAACAGAAACTGTCCACATGATACATTTTATCTACACTGCAAATCAGCGTGCAGTGCTACATGCTGGCGCGGGAAGTGGGGTGAGAGTCACTGCTCCCCTGAGCACTCTTCTCCCTATCTCCGTCACTTTACATGTTGCCGACAAGAGTCTGGCTTTGAGCCCTGTGCAAAAAATCAGCTAACTTTCTGACAGGCAAAATAATACTGAAAACTGCATTTTACTCCATTTTCTTTATGAAAAAATGTTTCCCAAATGTCATATCTGTGATAACCTTTGGACTCAAAAAGCTTATTAATAATCAAGAAAACCAGGCAGCATTAAATATGTAACTGTGAAACACCTGTTTTTAAAAGGCTTGGGTGATGCTGAAAACAAGATGCTACCTGAGCAGAGGATGTGAGTGGGCTGCTGCCTTGGGATTACTGGCTGAATGGTGCACAGTGAGGACAAGTCACTCTGAGCCGGTGTAACAGAAACGAAGGAAAGGAGCAAGGGGAGGAGAGAGAAGGGAGGGGGGAGACGAGCTGGAAGGGGAGGCCCTGACGAAGGCCAATGGCGCAAACGAACCTGTTTCAATTTCAGAATCACTGAACACTTTCCTTCAATGTTGAACTTCATTTAGATAGGGTTTATACCACTTTCTGAAGACATGTAAAATATCCCCATTTCCTATCTGTTCTTAAAAACAGAAACAAAAACCAAGCCCACTGCCATCGAGTCCGTTCCAACTCATAGTGACCCGCGTTGGGTTTCCAAGGTGGTCAATCTTTACGGGAGCAGACTGCCCAGTCCTTCCTCTGCGAAGTGGCTGGTGGATTTGAACCACCAGCTTTCCAGTTAGCAATCAAATCAGCAATCTAACTGCTATGTATAGACTGTGGAAGCCATAGTGCTCTTTTTTGAGTCTCAGGATTTGATGTTCCAGCCCCAGACTTTATTCCTGTAGAAGGAACTAAAGCGGCCTGTGTAGGGCTTAAAGCTGGGGAAGTGCAGGGCGTGTGACACAGAGAAAAATTAGCCCTGTTAGAACTGATCTCCCACAATTCCACCCTCTCTTTTTCAGTGCAATTGACACCAACACACCCCAACAGTGTCTGGTATTAGTTCCCAGTAAATTTTAGTTCTACTTCAGATGCTGAGAAGTAATGACCTGCCTTAGAAACTGGAAAAACATAAGATAGCTATTTCAAAACACTGACATCAACTATGACTTAATTAATTCATCACTAAAACTTCCAAGATTGCTAACACCACTGAGGACTGTCCAGGTAATGTGGCTTAAGTCTGTTATCAGACCATCTAGTAAAATATGGAAAAGGAATGAAGAAACACTTGTGAGATTTCTATGGGAAATGCAGCAGCCTAGGATTTATAGTTAGTTTGCTCACTAAACTCAACTGAACATAAATGTTTAGATGTTCACAAAGCATTCTTTGGTTCTTGGATACATATGAAAAAAGGGCATGTCAAAATTTCAGGTTAAGTTTGTCCAACATGACCTGGGGCTCTATGGGAGAATATCTGTCTGAAGGTTATGTTACACAAAAAAGGTAGGTTTCCACCAAAGTGGAACCAGAGCAGGGAAAGTGCCATCGAAAAAGCATGCATAGTTAGAAAAGACATTTCTGGGATTTGCTCTAAGATAAGACCAAAACCCACTGCCATCAAATTGATTCCAACTCATAGTCACCCCTGTTAGGTTTCCAAGGCGGTAAATCTTTACAGAAGTAGATTGCCCCATCTTCCTTCTGTGGAGTGACAGGTGGGTTTGAACAGCCAACCTCCTGGTTAACAGTCAAATGCCTTAAGCACTATGCCAGCAGAGCTCCTTTGCCTATGGTACCGCTGGGGAAAAAGCTCTCTGTGTGGAGAACTGATAAAACAAGACCTTTAGGATCTCGGTAATGGCTGAAACTGGGTGAATCCCTGGATGTTTATTATAATACCAGTCTAACTTTTGTATGTATTTGAAAACTTCTGTAATAAAAATTAAAAAGCCAAAACCAGTTGCCATGGAGTCCAAACATTCCGACTCATGGCAACCCATGTGCCAGAGTAGAATCGTGCTCCACAGAGCTTTCAGCGGCTGACCTCTTGGAGGCAGACAACCAAGGCTTTCTTTTGCAGCTCCTCTGGGTGGACCTGAACTGCTAACCTCTCAGCAGCGAGCACATGAACGATGTGCACCACACCAGGACTCTAATAAAAATTGAGGGAGGACGGGGGAACATTTGTACAACAGCCTTCAAAGTAACAATGCAGCACTTGAAAAAAGCTAGTCCTAAGGCATCTGCTAATGAGAAGGTTGGTAGTTCAAACCCACCAGCCACTCCACAGAAGCAAGAGTGGGCAATCTACTTTCGCAAAGATTTACTGCCTGGGAAACCCAACGGGGGTCGCTATGAGTCAGAATCGACTTGATGGCAGTGGGTTTGGTTTTTTTTGCTTTAGTCATATTTATTATAGACTGATTAATAAAAAACCCAAAAAAATCTGATAAAAAAAATTCCTCCCTTAAAAAGAAATTATATTAAAGATTTGGTCTGAAATCTATTAAAGCTAAAGGTTTGAAGTACGCTGTCACTTCAAAAATAGTATAATTTAAGTGTAATTTAATTCTACAAAAATTCTGTGACCAAGCCAGCTACCCAGAGGGACCGAGTAGTTGATCCTGCAGGCTTGGGACCATAGTCGCAGGGGACATCAAGCTCAATTGGCATAACATACTATACAAAACATTGTTCCACCTACTACTTTGGCGAGTAGCGACTGGGACCTTAAAAGCTAGGAAGCTGCCATCTAGATGCAACAACGGGTCTCTCCTCGTCAAGAAGAAAACCAAAATTAATGGAAACAATCAGTCCCAGCGACTGGTATACCATCCGATCTGCAACCTATATAACTATGAGACCAGAAGAACTAGATGGTGCCCAGCTACCACTGCCATCCACTTGGAAGGGATGTAGGAGATCCTGCATGAAGAGGGAGAACAATGTGGAACAAAACTCAAAATCATTTGGAGGCCAAAAAAAAAAAAAGAAGGTGGAGACCAGGTTTGCTGGTCCAATAGAGCCTGGTGTAACCACTGAGACTATGGCCCCTAGCTGCCCTTTAGGTCTGGAATTGAACCCACAACTGTGGTTTCCAGCCAAACAAAGTACAGACATGTGAGTTAAACATTTACCTCAAGTAGACACACGCCCTGGAGAGAACAATCATGGGAGAAGGAAGGGCTGCTTATGCACAGGGAGATAGCGCAGGGTGCAGAAGAGTATGAAGGGATGGACACTGGGAGGAGGTAACTATGGGGAGGAAGTGGGAGGGGAGCTGCTGCATTGTAAATTTTGGTCAATGACATGAGACAAAGTATATGTGAACTGCTGTATGAAAAGTGAATTTACTCTGTATATCTTCACCCAAATCCTAAAAAAAAAAAAAAAATTCTGCGACCATGCATCAGATTAAAATAAAAATGAAAATTATGATAATCAGAATTAACTCTATATAGGTAATAGTTTATTTGGACTCAGCTGTGGGTGCTTTAAAATTTAGTGATTTTGACCACATAGAACTCCAAGAAATAATGTCATTACATGTGCTTGATTAGTTGGAAAAAATAAATTTCTGTGTAACATCGCACTTACACAAATTAAAAAAAAAAAAACACAACTAGCGCATTATCCATGTGGGTCAAAATATTCCGTGACAAATTACCTTCTTTCCATAATTTAACAAGCATAATACAGTTTCATGCATTTAGAAGGGAGAATGTTGGAAGCGAGTTTTTTATGCAGTGGTCAATAGCCATTTAAAATGCATATAAAATCAAGGCAGGACAAAATGCATTTGCAGCCAAGAATGTTTCTTCTTTGGAGCGCTGTTTATAGCGGTCAAGGATGGCAACAACTGAAATGTTTGAGCGCAGAGGGTGGGTTAAACATACACAGACACACACACACAGTGAAATCTTAAGAAACTACGAAGTGATGCTGAAGAACCACATGCACTAACATGGGAAGGTACTCACAAGGCACTGTTGAAAAAGGTTAAACAGCGCATTGCATATATAAGATAAACCCTAGGATCTTTCTGAAAATGAGTATCTATTATCAACGGTTGTGTCTGTGTATGATTATGGACTATATTTTTTGGGGTGTGGTTTTTTCACTTATATGAAATTTTAGCTATTTCTGTAATAAATGCGGAGACTTTCCTCCCCAAATGAACAAATTCTACATTTGGGGAGATAAAAGTTATCCAGACAGATGAACTGGCAATGAAAACTTACCTTTACATTTTCATGAATAGATTGAAGTTGTGCAGCTAAAGCTACAAATGTTTGATAAATTTTCTGCATAGCCATTGACAAATCTATAAAAGAAAATTATATTATTACACAAACATACATATGATGCAATAAACTTTATTTTTAAAATTATTTATAAGTTCCATTTTCAGTACTGTGAATGTGCTAAGAGAAAAAAACTACACGAATGACAGAGAAGACAACAGACTAATAGAGAGGGAAGTCTACACTAGTAACCAGGGGAAAGGGGAGGTGGGCAGGCCAGCCCTTGTTAACACAGCTCAGAACAAAGCACTTCATATTTACTGGGAACAAAGATGTAGTCAAGCTCCATTAAGAAAATCTACTTATGGCAGCTTAAGACAAGGAAGTTAATGAGAATATCTTCTGCACAACTATAGTTTCACCCCTCTTCTACCGAAAAAAAAAAAAAAGTCTATTGAAAAAAATTCCACAGAAGCGTGTTACCTTGAGGGGTTATATGTGAATTATTTGCTTGAGTGGCAAGATGGTTTTCTAGTTCTTCGATCTGCTGTCTGTACTGCTGAAGCTGAACCTCAAACTGCTGAACCAAGATTCTGAAGTAGCTACATAAAAACATTTTAGAAACCAGATCAGAGTTTTTAAAACATTATTTCCTTTCTCTTCTATATGCCAAATAAATCAATCATTGCCCCGTTTGAGTAGGCCCTCTGATTAGACAGATGATGTCATGTATCTTCAAGTGGCGTAGATACCATTATGGAATTAAAAACCCTTATATCATAAGTTATCAAGGTATCAAAAACAAATACATCTCCTTACTCAGATTCTGAGTGAAAATCCCAATGAAAGGCTATTCTACAAAACAACTTAATACTCTTCAAAAGTATCAAGGTCAGGAAAGCATGAATAGTGCCTATAGGGAGTAGATTAGGAGGAACAACAAGTAAATGCATCCTCAACAAGATTCCAGAGTGGAAAGAGGACATCAGGAGAGAAGTTGGTCACATTCAAATGAGGTCTGTCGTTTGGTTAACAATACCATACCAGTGTTAGGCAAAGGGAACGTAAAATAGAAAAAAGAGTAAAAATAGAACCTTCCTCTACTTGCAAAATTTAATACAGTGGAATGAACAGGGATATTCCCTGTGAACAGCATTCAGATGAAGTGTAACAGCACGACAGTGGTTAAAGGATTAGCTCTCCCAAGCAGGATGTCGAACGGCATCTTTGTGGACTGTATAAACGTTCACGGAACCACAATCAAAAGTTAACAAAATAAACAAACAAACAAACTCTGGACACTGAGGCTCGGGAAAGAGAGAGACAGAAAAGATCAGCCCTCTTAGCTTTCACTTACCCATCAGTGAAATGGTGACAATAAACTACCCGCTAAGGTGGTTACGAGAACTCAATAGGAAAACCTGAAAACTGCTTACAAAGCCCAGCTGCACCTACTAGATAGGTGACAACATAGGGCTTCTCCCCTCCTGTCCTGTGTTCTCTCAGTGAGAAGCTGTGTTCAGAAAATGTGGTAACTTACTCAGCAGGAGCTGTGTTTTCATGTTGAAGGCCAGGTGGTGTTTTCTGAGTCCTTAAAGCTATTTCAGCATTTTTTAACTCCTGATGTACCAGAGGTTTTAAAAAAATAAAATAAAAAGAAGAAGAAGTCAGTTAGAGTTAGGCTGAAATACCAACTACACCTGGGCAGGTGCATCAAACGGTGCCATCTGTGGAGGTTCACGAGGAGAGACCATACCATCGGTGAAGCTGTTCTGTAAAAAGTTGTTAAAACTGTTTTCCAGAAAAGACAAAGTTCACTTCTGCTTTGCTATGGATTGAACTGAGCCCCTATATACCCCCAATTTGTGTTGTAAAACTGAACCCTGGAATCTTAATCCCCTCTGGGAAGTGATTTTCTTGGCACATTAACAAGGCCAGATCTCAGTGTGAGGTGTATCTTAAATGTACCTCTTTTGAGATATGAAAGAGCAGATTAAGCCAGCCAGCCCAAACAGAGAAGATACAGGTTTGCCGAAGGACTCAGGTATAGAAGCTGAAGAGACAGGGCCCTTCCCCCAGAGCCGACAGAGGGAAAGCCTTCCCCTCAAGCTGCGCCCTGAATTCGGACTTCTAGCCTCCGAAACTGTGAGAAATAAACTTCTGTTCATTAAAGCCGCCCACGTGTGGTACTCCTGTAACAGCAGCACTAGGTAAAGACAAACATCCTTCGTGATAATTATGTTCAGCTGTTGATCAATTCAAGAAGCTACAGATTTCTGTAGGATTCATGAAGCTAACTCGGCCAGAAAGATTCCGCTACTATTTTAAAAATCTTCTTTAATATATAGTGTAGAAAATTCTATTTAAAAAAAGGAAGGAAGTGGTGACAATAACAGTGAGGCTGATGACGGCATCAGTTAACATCCAGATGCTTACTATGTACCAGGCACTATGCTAAGGCTTCCTTATATTTTCACAGTTAATCCCTGATGATAACCCCATCATGCACGTATGAGGAGACCCTGGATGGCACAAACAGTTAAGAGCTCAACTACTAACTGAAGGGTGGCGGTGCAAACTTACCCAGAAGTGCCTTGGAAGAAAGGCCTCGCAATCTGTCTCCAAGAGGTCACAGTCTTGATAACCCTACAGAACACACATCTCCTCTGATACACACGGGGTCACCATGCGTCTGAATCAATTCGGCAGCAACTAACAACAACACTGTAGGTACTGCTGTAAGAACTACTACAGAAGCTACCTTTTTTACAGACGAAGAAATGGAGTTACACTGATATTAAGTAAGTCACTGCAGTGAAGTAAATTACCTGGTATGGCTTTTCCAGCCGTAAGTCTTTGTAAACTCCATGGTGGAATTTGCCATGAGCAACCAAGTAGCTCCCGATTATTAGTTATCCCCCTGGGGTATTTCTGTTGGGACCAGCACAAAGAAATTTTCTGGGAAGTTCGCTCTCTCTCAGGTGTATGGAATTCTGATGCTGGGATTGGTTAGCTTGGTCACTCTGCCAGGCTCAAAAGGAAGCCTCCTAAAGGCAGAAGGTGTCTCTCTGACCACTAGCTGAGAAAGAGACAACAAAAGACATATGCTGCTGAGAAAGAGATACCGAGAGACACGCACTGCTGGGAGAGAGACGACGGGCTGAGAGAGACTAAGCATTGTTCCTGAACTTGCCTTATAGCTTCGTGCTTCCCTAATAAACCCCATAAACTGTGAGTTGTGTGTGGCTACTGCAGTGAATTATCAAACCTAGCAGAGAGGTGGTGCTGCGGGAGGAACGGTTTGTGAAAGGGCTGGAGGGAGGCAGCATGCCTGGCCTTGCAGGAACAGGCCTTGGGCTACTGAGAGCGATTCTGTCTTCTTGTGCAGTTAGAGAAGGTTGGAAGATGTGGCCTCCCTGTCCCCTTGGCAGTCACCACTGCCATGTAGCTGGAAAAACTGAGACGTGCATCCAGGCGGCCTGAATGCCTTAAATCAGTCATGCTGAGCCATTCCTGTGTTGCCTTCTAAGCAGCTCTGGTGGCACAGTGCCTAAGGCATTTGGCTGCTAACCATAAGGCTGGTGGTTCAAACCTATCAGCTGCTCCACGGAAGGAAGACGGGGCAATCTACTTCTGTAAAGATTTACCACCTCAGAAACCCACTGGGGGTCGCTGTGAGTCAGAACCAACTCAATGGCAGTGAGTTGGGGTTCTTTTGGTTTATGTTGCCTTCTACCCTGCCTCAGCGCCATTTCCATCTTCCAGTTAACAGCTTTTCAAAACTAATATTCTGCTTTCTCCTCTTACATTCCACATTCTTACCATTTCACTGCTTTCTCACTCATTATTTAAGTTTCTCTTATTAAAAAATAAATTTATATTCTCTGTGGTGCAGTGAATTACTTTGTAATCTTTTTAACTCCCACCAGATTACTGGGTAGGACCATACAAATAAGGTATGCAGAACTCTGATGTTGGGATTTGTTAGTTATGTCACTCTGCCAGGCTGAAAAATGGGCCTTCCTAGGGTTCAAACCCACCAGCCACTCCTCAGAAGGAAGAATGGGCAATCTACTTCCGTAGAGATACTGCCTTGGAAACTCAAGGATGGGTCGCTATGAGTCGAATTGACTTGATGGCAGTAGTTTGGTTTGGTTTTAGGGTCACAGAGATCTCACTGCCATCAAGAGAGAAGAGCTGAAGTGAAGTAGAGTGCATCCTTGTACTTGAGATCCCTGCACTGGACCTCCTTGGCAGAGACACCCGGCAGAGAGAGACACCCCAGCATAGAAAGACTCCCCAGCAGAGAGAGACAGCCAGCAGAGAGATGGATGCAGAGGAACCAAGAGGCACAAGACAGAGTGGCAGGCTTACCTGGCCCACAGAGCTAAAAAGCTAAAAGGCCTGAGTGCCCTTGGGCAGGAGGCTTGATGAAAGAGTGAGGTGCACCTAGATATACTTATCAGCAAGCTAAAAGAGCTTTGTAACACACTTGGCCGAGCAGGGCAGAGGCCCGGCTGAGAGGCCAAGGGCCAAAGAGGCATGTCTGAAGGCACAACAGAGGGGAGACTGTCCTCGTCGAAGTGCGTTCCTGAATGTGAATCGTACCGTTACTTCCTTAATAAACCCCATAATCATGAATATCGTCTGTGAGTTCTGTGTGGTCATTGCAACAAATTATCAACCCAGCAGAGAAGTAGTGAGTGCCATAGGAGGAACAGTCGGTGTCAGAACTGATAAAAGGCTGGAGGGTGGCAGCATGTCTGGCCTCATAGGAATAAGCCCTGGGCTGCTGAGGGTAATTCTGTCTTCCTCTTGTGAAGTTAAGAGGAGGTCAGAAGATGTCACCTCCGTGTCCTTTCTGCACTAACAACCTGTATCTGCCAAGCCTCTCAAAAAACAAACAAACTAGGTATAATGGTTGTTTCTGCTTCCTTTTCAGTCTTCACCTCAGGCTTCCTGACTCTTATATGAACGCTCTAGACTCTGCTCACAGTCACCTCTCTCCACACTCACTCTTGCCAGGCCCAGAGGCACACCCAGTGCTCAAGTACCCAACTGCTCCTAGGGTCTCACACAGGCCTACCTCATGCTGCCATGGCTTTACTTACCTAGCTCCTTTGGCTTGGAATGCCCTCCCTCATGCTGGCTTTCCTTCCTACCACCTGGGGAACACCTGCCTATGTTTAAGATGCAACACATCTGGTCAGATGATAAGTGTCCATTCAAGCTCCCGTGCCTTGGACCTGGAACACAGTACCCAAACTGATATACAATACCTCCCCTTACCTGCTGCACATATTTTCATCCCAATGCCTGTTAAAGTGCCTGGCACGTAACAAGACCGTTATGGAATGAATGGATGCTGCAGAACTCAGCAATATCACATCAACGCCCCTACTGGCATCCTTCCTCCACCAACCTCCCCACAAAAGACAACTGTAACCACCCAACTTATTTCAACTCTTGAGTTACCCACCAAAAAACAAGATCTTTAAAAGACATTACTCTCTTTGCCGTAAGGCTCTCGGTTCCACAATCACAATTACCACTCCTCACTCCAGAACTAATGAGTTTTGAGCATTTCTCAGAAAGGCTGGCTTTGAGAAAAAAAGATTTTATGGGTCACATGAGACTGTTATGAACACTGAATCATTAAGGGACACAGAAAAGTTTTTTTTTTAATTAATAATTCATCAGACCAGGTACAGCAACAGTTCCTAAATATCAAAAATAGAAGTATGCATTATTTTATCAAACTTCTTGGTATCTCCAACAAAATTTCCTCAACAGTGTAGCTATTACTCCCTCAGGAAGCTTTCTTTGACCCTTACCCTCTTCTTCCTTTTACCACCTTTGAACTCTACCAAATCTTTCCTCATTTCACTAGGCTTAAGAGTTGTCTTCTTATCCCTGAAAGATTATTACTAGCAAGCATGACACATAACAGGTATTTCATGAATATCTGTGAATGGAGCCATTCAATTTCAGAGCTACAATGGATCCTACCAAAGATCACATTTATGTCTTTTCCATTCAAGTTTGCCTCTTCAACCTTCACTAATGATCTTTTTCATGTGATGTTATTTTATAAATTATAAATTTACATTAAATTTACATATTTCACATAACATTTATGCAGAGTCTAAATATTTTCCACAGTCTAGAAGCATAAGCTTTTCTTCTGTATCTGATGATATTTAAGGAAGAATGAGTAAGGAAGAGACATGGGAGGCTACTTTATTCATACGGAATGTGTAAGAAACTGGGAAATCTCAATGCAGACAGCAGTCTTTTAACTCCCTTTAAAACACTTCATGGCTTAGTCTGCTTTTCCCTCTCACAAATAGAACAGCTAAGCTGTTGCCATTAGGTGCCACTGAGCTGGTTCTGACTCACAGTGACCCTGTATGTCCAACAGAACAGAACGCTACCCAGTCCTACCTCACCCTCACAAATGTTGCTATGCTTCAGCTCATTATTACAGCCACTGTGTCTACCTATCCATAACTCTTTTAGTAACACAGTATTTTAAAAAATAGATTGTAATTATCTAATAGTTGACTTAAAGACATATACCAAACCCAGTGCCATCGAGTCAATTCTGACTCACAGCGACCCAATAGGACAGAGTAGAACTGCCCATAGGGCTTCCAAGACTGCAGTCTTTACAAAAACAGACTGCTACATCTTTCTGTATGGAATTGCTGGTGGATTTGAACCACGGACCTTTCAGTGGGCAGTCAAGTACTTACACTACACCACCAGGTCTCCTTTAAAGACGTATCTCACCAAATCCAGTGCTACTGAGTCAATTTCGACACACAGGGCCCCTAAAGGATGCTGCTCCATAGGGTTTCCAAGGCTGTCAACCTTTACAGAAGCAGACACCCTCATCTTTCTCCCACACAGTGGCTGGTGGGTTGAACTGCTGACCTTTGAGTTAGTAGCCAAATGCATGAGCCACTGTATCACCAGAGCTCCTTTTAAAGACATAAAAACTCCAAACCAAATTCACTGCCATCGAGTCAATTCTGACTTACAGCAACACCCACTGGGTTTCTAAGGCAGTAAATCTTTACGGAAGTAGATTGCCCTATCTTCCTTCTGTGAAGCCACTGGTAGGTTTGATCCGGCAACCTTCTGATTAGCAGTCAAATGCCTTAGGCACTGTGCCACCAGAGCTCCTTTCTAAAGACGTAAGTACCTTTAAAATTTTTACTTAAAATATTATGAAGAGCACAGCATTCTGAAGAACCAACATTAAAAAAGGCCTATCATGTAAAGGACATTTTAACACCAGAGACAACTTTAGGGACAGAATTCTAGACTGCCATGATCAGAGTAAGTAGATTTCATAATTGTGATCTATAAAACACAAGAAAATTACCTATCATCATTTTTCACCAGTAAAGCAAAAGAGAATGTCCCTTACATTATATTGTAACATATATTGCATTATATATTGTTCCCTTACTTCTCAAATGAAAATAATAATACCTACTTCACTCATAGGAGTTCTGGTAGCATAGTGCCTAAGGCACTTGACTGCTAACCAGAAGGCTGGCGGTTCAAACCCACCAGCCACTCCTCGGAAGGAAGGCTGGGCAATCCTACCTCTGTAGAGATACTGCCTCAGAAACCCAAGGAGGGGTCGCTATGAGTCGGGGCGACTTGACGGCAAATAACAACAACAACAACAACCTCATTCATACAGGCCTGCTGTGAAAATTAAACCAAGTAAATACACATAAACTGCTTAGGGCACTATCACGTACACAAGTAAGCACTCAATAAAAACTGCCCGTTACTGTTATCCTAGAAATTTAAAAGTACATGTGCTACTTGATTCTTTTAAAGTATGTCTGGATTTAACTTTTTAATTACAAAAAGAAACACCCCGTGCCTTAAGCCAGTATACCTGAGCGGTTTCACCTTTCAGCTTGTCGATGAGGAGCGTGTTCCTCTGCAGCCCACTGGCCGCCAGGGACAGGAGCCGCTTCAGCGCTTTGATGTCCTCTTGCACCTTTAGCATGGCTTTTGAGGACATTCTACTGATTTCCTCTTGGACCTGTTTTTGCTCTTTCACAAATTTTCTATTAAAAAAAAAATAATAAAAGAATTGCATTTAGAAAAAAAAAAAAATCCACCTTTGGCTGCCACAGGGGAAAAAAAGTACACTTAAAATAAGCTGGTCCTAGTCCAAGTGTTTAAGAAACAACAACTAAAACCATCGACAGTTCACATGTTTTCAAGAGCGGCAGTTACTGTTTGAATTCCTGTTGCTCTGCTTCCTCTTCCATTTTTTCAAGCATTAGAATCTTAATCCAAGCCAAACTGTTCAGGAGGAAAAGATGTTCCCCATAAAATGCACTCAGAATTCCTCACGTGTCACTTATCTGATTGCACATGATACTCACTGCAGATTTTCAACATCCTGGCAGACGACGGGGGGTAGGTTTTCATCCTTCAGTGCTTTACTATCCCTAAGAAAAAGGCCACAAATATATTAAAATCATTGCTATGAAAAGAATCAGCAGTTGACATTTACTAAAGTATGTGTCAAGATATGATAAAATACAGCAAAGGTTCCCATTTACAGCATCCCTGGATCATTTCAAAGTTCTTTAGAAAGCATAACAAATTTCCTAATGCATAAAATAAAGATATTTGAACAATTCATCTGACATACAGACTTCTTATCTAACAAGGCTGGCACATACTATAAATACACTTAACATTTGACTAAATGGTTAAGAAAAACAATCAGACTGGCTGAGATGTTGAAGGAAGTTGCCTCTAGCCAAAAGGTTCTATGATTGAGTTTTATTCAAGTCAAAGTATTAAAGTGTCCATTAAAGGAAGTCTACAAAGCTTTTCACATAGAGATGTTCCAATTATGATTTGTTCTTTGCTATCCACTGAAATAAGAAGATATGACCAAGGGATAGCTTCAGGGAGTCACAAATACTCAGAGAGGACAAGCCAAGCTAAACCTGGCAAGCTGCAATGGAATCTCGAGTTAGATTTCAATCACAGAATAGCTACCACTAACTTCCCTGATATAATCCTCAGCCTCTCAGCTTCTTCACTTCCAGAATAGAGGTAAAGTATACACAAGATACTAGTGGGAAGCGCACTTGGTAAGTTATTTACAAATGCTTTCTTCAACGAAATGCAGATTAGGTGAAAGTACAGACAGCCTATAATTTGGTAATTAAAACTCTTCAAAGTATTTTAAAGATAAATTGTAAACTTACTCTGGTCTTGTTCCTGTTTTATCACCTAGAAAATACAAGGGGCTTCGTTTAAAGAAAAGTAATTTAGCAAAATGTTTTGCAAATAGAAGTTTTCACTTAACACTTTTAATTAATTTAAATTTAATATAAGTTTTAAATTCACTAACTTAAGGTGTAAGTAAATTTAACCGTGGTGCCACATGGGTTAAACACTCTGCCGTGAACCAAAAGGTCTGTGGTTCAAACCCACCAGATGCTCTGTGAGAAAAAGATGCCGCAGTCTGCTTTCATATACATTACAGCCTTGGAAACCCTATGGAGCAGCAATACTATGAACTATAGGGTTGTTATGAGTCAAAACCAACTCAATAGCAATGGGTTTTGTTTTTTTGAAAGTGTAAGTACACACGATTAAGGCAGCTTAAGATGACCTCTCAGGGCATGTTATAACTTGTCATGAACTCAGAAGAACTGGCATGTCCACCAGACATGTGACACAGCTGGTTTTCATCAACTTCCTTCAAGGGAAAGAATATTCTTTTCTCTGCCTCTTTCACAGGTGATGTCCTGTAGACAGTTTATACTCTTGCCTAACAGTTTAACTGCTAGGTAACTTTACCTGTCACTTTTTCAGGCCCTATCAGTAGAGAACAGAACACTAGGACCTAATTACCTGAAATTCTCCATTCTACAAAATCAACCAACTATTTTATACACACACACATAGCCACATTTATATTTACATACATATATACGGATATATCAAATATGCCCACAGACATTTCAACAGCTCCCTCAATGAAAACACCTAATTGACAATGATCAGCAGTACCATATACCTCCACCTCTCATCTGTCAGTGTATCACACCACGGTGCTTTGCTTATTGCTGTGAAGCTAGAAGCTACACCACTGGTATTTCAAATATCTGCAGGATCACCCATGGACAAGCTTCAGTGGAGTTTCCAAACTAAGACAAACTAGGAAGGAGGACGTGGCCAGGTCCACTTCTAAAAAAAATCGGTCAGTGAAAACCTTATGAATAGCAGTGAAATACTGTCTGATCCAGTGCCGGAATATGAGCCCCTCAGGGTAGAAGGCACTCAAAGCATGACTGAGGAAGAGCTGCCTCTTCAAAGTAGAGTTGACCTTAGACTTTGTAGAGTGGATGGAGTAAAGCTTTCAGGACCTTAATTTGCTGATGCAGCACAACGCAAAATGAGAAGAAATAGCTGCAAACACCCATTAATAATCAGAACGTAGAATGTTTGAAATATGACTCTAGGAAAATCTGAAGTTGTCAAAAATGAAATGAAACGCATAAAGTTCAATATCATAGGCATTAGTGAGCTGAAGTGGACTGGTTATGGCCATTTTGAATCAGACAGTTATATGGTCTACTATGCCACAAATGACAGATTGAAGAGGAATGGCATCAGATTCATTGTCAAAAGAACACATCAAGTATACTACCACCAATGATAGGATGATATCCATACGCTTACAAGGAAGACCAGTAAATATGACTATTATTCAAATTTACACACAACCAATCAAAGTTGAAGAAATTGAAGATTTTTACCAACATCTGCAGTCTGAAACTGACGAAACATGCAATCAAGATGCATTGATAATTACTAGTGACTGGAATGAGAAAGGCGCAAAGAAAGCAGACTGTAGTTGGAAAATATGGCCTTGGTGACAAGAACAGTGCCAGAGATCATATGACAGAATTTTGCAAGAACGACTTATTCAACAACATAAATGTCAACAATACACATGGACCTTACCAGATGCAACACAAAGGAATCGAAATGACTACACTTGCAGAAAGAGGCAACAGAGGAGCTCAACATCATCAGTCAGAACAAGGCCAGGGGCCAACAGCAGAACAGACCATCAATTGCTCACATGCAAGTTCAAGGCAAAGCTGAAGAAAATTAAAGCAAGTCAATGACAGCAAAGTACCAAAAACCAAAAACAAACCCACAACTGCTGAGTTGATTCTGACTCATAGCAACACCCACTGTGTTTCTGAGGAGGTTAAGTCTTTTGGAAGTAGAGTGCCCAGTCTTGCTTCCACAGAGTGGCTGGTGGGTTTGAACCACCAACCTCTGGTTAGCAATCAGATGCCTTAGGCACTGTGCTACCATTAGAGCAAAGTACACTAAATATATCCCACCCGAATCTAGATTTCAAGAAAAGATTTGATGCAATGAACACTAATGACCGACCACAAGATGAGTTGTGAGATGACATCAAGGACATATGAAGAAAGCAAAAGGTCATTAAAAAGATATGAAAGAAAAGACCGAAATGGATGTCAGAAGAGACTCTGAAACTTGCTCTCAAACTAGTAGCTAAAGGGAATGGAAGAAATGATGAAGTAAAAGAGCTGAACAGAAGTTTTCAAAGGGCACTCGAAAAGACAAAGTGAAGTATTATAATGAAAGGTACAAAGACCGGCAGTTAGAAAACCAAAAGAGATGAACATGCTTGGCAGTTCTCAAGCTGAAAGAATGGAAGAAAAAAATCAAGCCTTGAGTTGTGATACTGAAGGTTTCTATGGGGAAAATACTGAATGATGCAGGAAGCATCAAAAGAAGAAGGAAAGAATATAGAGTCATTATACCAAGAAAGAACTGGTTGACAGTCAACCATTTTAGGAGGTAACGTATGATCAAGAACCAAGAGTACGGAAGAAGAAATCCAAGCTGCACTGAAGGCACCGGTGAGAAACAAGGATCCAGGAATTGGTGGAGTACCCATTATAGTTTCAACAAACAGAGGCAATGCTGGAAGCACTTACTCATCTACGCCAAGAAATGTAGAAGACAGCTATCTGGCCAGCCAACTGGAAGAGAGCCATATTTGTGTCCATTCCAAAAAAGACAATCCAACAAAATGAGGAAATTACTGAACAGTATCATTAATATCCCATCTAAGTAAAATTATGCTGAAGATAATTCAAGAATAGTTGCAGCAGTACATCAACACAAAACTGCCAGAAATTCAAACCCAATTCAGAAGACATAAAATGAGGGATATCATTGCTGATGGCCAGTGGATCTTGGCTAAAAGCCAAGAATACCAAAAAAGATACTTACCTGTGTTTTACTGCCTATGCAAAGGCATGGATCATAACAAATTACTGCTAACACTGTGCAGAATGGGAATTCCAAAACACTTAATTGTGCTCATGAGGAATTTGTACACAGACCAAGAAGCTGCTGTTTGAACAGAACAAGAGGTTACTGCATGATTTAAAATCAGGTGAGATGTGCGTCAGGGTTGTTATCTTTTCACCATACTTATTCAACCTGTGTGCTGAGCAAATAATTCGAGACGCTAGACTACATGAACAACACAGTATCAAGAGTGGAGAAAGACTTGTGAACAAATCTGCGATATGCAGATGACACAACCTTGTTCACTGATAGAAGATTTGAAGCACTTACTGATGAAGATCAAAGGCTGCAACCTTCAGTACGGATTACACCTCAACATAAAGAAAACAAAAGTCCTCACAACCGGACCAATAAGCAACTTAAGTTAATGGAGAAAAGACTGAAATTGTTGAGGATTTCATTTTACTTATTATCAAATTATTACTTTGATCCATTATCAAAGCCCATCTAAGACAAGCAGTCAAAAAATGAAACGACGTAATGCATTGGGCAAATCTGCATCAAAAGACCTCTTTAAAGTGTTAAGAAGCAAAGATGTCATTTTGAAGACTAAGGTGCACTTGACCCAAGCCATGGTATTTTTAGTCACTTCATATGCCTGTGAAAGCTGGACAATAAATAAGGAAGATGGAAGAATTATGGTGCTGGTGAAGAATACGGAATATACCATGTACTCTCAGAGGAATGAACCTATCTACCTTAATGTACAGTCACAATGTGCCTTAGAAGCAAGGACGGTGAGAGTGTGCCTCACACAAGTTGGACATCTCATCAAAAGGGTCGAGTCTCTGCAAAGAACATGATGCTTAGTAAAGTTGAGGGTCAGTGAGACAGACAAAGACCCTCAACAAAATAGACTGAAACGGAGACTGCAAACGTGGATTCAAACATAGCAACTGTTATGATGGTGCAGGACTGGGCAGTGTTTTGTTCTTTTCTATGTAGTCTCACTATGAGTCAGAATCAACTTGATAGCAACTAACAACAACAACAAAAGTATATACGTAAAAGACAGAAAGTTGAGAGCTCCTTCTGCAAAGTGGTGATCTGGTGGCTCACATTCTGCTTTTCTTAGTTTATTTCTGACTAAAACATAGTTAACTATTCTTGGAAGAAAATATGGAAAATACAGAAATAAAAAATTTAATGCTAGCAAACCCAGGGAACCACTGGCTCCTTGTAGA
>NW_006921679.1:8179275-8183193 GCF_000298275.1 Orycteropus afer afer | reverse complement strand
TAGAACCTGGTAGAACCACTGAGACTATGGCCCCTAGCTGCCCTTCAGGTCTGGAATTGAACCCACACCTGTGGTTTCCAGCCAAACAAAAGACAGGCATGAGTTGAACATTTACCTCAAGTAGATACACTCCTTGGAGAGAACAATCATGGGAGAAAGAAGGGGTGCTCATGCACAGGGAGACAGCTAAGGGGGCAGAAGTGTATGGAGGGGTGGACACTGGGAAGAGGTAACTATGGGGAGGAAGTGGGAAGGGAGCTGTTGCATTGTGGTAAACTGTGTTCTATGACATCAGACAAAGTATATGTGAACTGCTGTATGGAAAGTGAATTTGCTCTGTAAATCTTCACCCAAATCACAATTGAAAAAAAAAAAAGTAATCATGAGTAAACTCAAGCTCAAACGCCATCAGAGCTCCCAGTCAGGACTAGTCCATATTACTATTTCAACATGTTCCTGTCTGCTGCAGCGTAGTGCCTAAAGCACTTGACGGCTAACCAGAAGGCTAGAGGTTTAAACCCACCAGCTACTTCTCTGAAGGAAGGTCGGGCAATCTGCTTTCATACAGATGCCACCTTGGAAGCCCAGAGAGGGGTCGCTATGAATCTGGCCCGACTCAACGGCACATAAAAACAACAACTGCCTGCTGTAGTACTGTTTTCATGTCACTTCAATGAGCACAGAATATTATACCTATTAACTTTTTATAAACCTTTTTACTATATAAGCAATGCAGCACAATGAGTGCTTTTCTGCACAAATCCCTGTACACCGTTTTGTCTTCCTATCGAAGAACCTTAAGAGGTCAAAGTCTGCCAGGGAAGGCCTAGGATGCCCTAACCGCTTAGGACAACTGTGCCAACTTACCTGCATATCTACCACGAACAAGAGCAGGTTCTTAGCACATCCTCCACGATACACAGAGCATTTTAAAAAAAGCTTTGCCAGTCGTGTGAACGAAAAACGTCACTTTGTGAAAATGTTAATTCGTACTTTATAGTGAGAATTTAAATTTTTTTTCCACAAAATGTTCACTGGGCAAGTGTATGTCTTCTTTTCTGAACTATTTATTAGCTCACTTTTCTATTGAAATATTTATCTTACTGATTTTTAAGAGCTCTTCAATAACAAGTATATTCATTCTCTGTCTCATATATATCCTACTACATGTATCTAGTTCTGAAATTATGGAACCCTGGTGGCACAGCAGTTAAGCGCTTGGCTGCTAACTGAAAGGTCAGTGGTTTGAACCCACTAACCTCTGTGGGAAAAAGACGAGGCAGTCTGCTTCTGGAAAGATTACAGCCTTGGAAATCTTATCGGGCTGATCTACTCTGCCCTACAGGGTCATTGTGAGTCTGGCATCAACTCCACTAAAGCAGGTTTGGTTGTTCTGGTTATTTCTAAAATTAGACCCTTATCTCATAATTTGTAAGACAAATCTCAATTTTACAGGTGTCAAAATGTGGAAAAAATAATCACCTAAAAATCAAGAAATTTACTTTTTAAAAATATTTTCTTTGTGATCTGAGCGTAAATTTAGAAAGCAGATTCATTTTACTCTCAACAGTTCTATACACTTGGTTTCATGGCCCAGATTACAATCCCAACAATAAACACCTCTCCTCCCATCTCCTCCCTATGACTACCCCTTTCCTGTGTCCCTCTCATCTATGCATCCCTGTCTGTCCAGTGAGCCCATATGAAAATGCTGCCCTTCTTATCTCTCCCAATTTACTTTTGTCATTTACCTTTGTATTTGTCATTCTTTTTTGCACTGTGGTGGCTAGTGTATTGCTGTGAGGCTTCAGGTTATGCCACCGGTTTCAAATGCCAGCTGGGTTACTCATGGTGGACAGGTTTCAGCGGAGCTTCCAGACTAAGACAGACTCAAAAGGAAGAAGAGGCCATCCACTTCTCAAAGA
Source organism: Orycteropus afer afer (assembly GCF_000298275.1). Classification (NCBI taxonomy): domain Eukaryota; kingdom Metazoa; phylum Chordata; class Mammalia; order Tubulidentata; family Orycteropodidae; genus Orycteropus; species Orycteropus afer. The sequence goes on along the minus strand of NW_006921679.1, from coordinate 8,181,268 downwards.
ACTGGACAGTGAAAACCTTATGAATAGTAGTGAAACACTGTCTTATATACTACTGGAGAGCAATATGAATAACTCTGAAACACTGTCTGATATAGTGCCAGAAGATGAGTCCCTCAGGTTCGAGGGCACTCAAGATATGACTGGCGAGAAGCTGCCTCCTCAGAGCAGAGCCAACCTTAATGATGTGGACAGAGTAAAGCTTTCAGGACTTCCACTTGCTGATGTGTGATAACTCAAGATGAGAAGAAACAGCTGTAAACATCCTTCAATAATCAGAACATGGAATGTATGAAGTATGAATCTAGGAAAACGGAAAGTTGTTAAAAATGAAATGGAATGCATGAAGATGACTATCTTAGGCATTAGTGAGCTGAAATGAAATAGACTGGTTTTGGCCATTTTGAATCAGAAAATTTTATGATCAACTATGCCGGAATGACAAATTTTTGAAGAGGAATGGCATGGTATTCATCATCACAAAGAATGTTTCAAGATCTCTCCTGAAGTACAATGCTGTCAGTGATAGGATAATATACATACACCTACAAGGAAGACCAGTTAATACTACTGTTACTCAAATTTATACACCAACCACCAAAGCCAAAGATGAGGAAATTCCAGATTTCGACTTCTGCTGTCTGAAATTGACCAAACATGCAATCAAGATGCCTTGATTATCACTGGTGATTGGAATGCAAAAGCTGGAAACAAAGAAGAATCACCAGTAGTTGGAAAATATGGCCCTGATGACAAAAATAACACTGGAGATTGCATTACAGAATTTTGCAAGACTAACTATTTATTCATTGCAAATACCTTTTTTCACCAGATGGAGTACACAGGAATTGGACTGACTACATCTGTGGCAACAGGCAATGGACAAGCTCAGTATCTTCACTCAGAATAATGCCAGGAGCTGACTGTGGAACAGACCATTAACTGCTCATATATGCAAGTTCAAGCTGAAGTTGAAGACAATTAAAACAAGTCCATGAGAGCCAAAATATGACCTCGATTATATCTCTCCTGAATTTAAGAACTATCTAAAGAATAGATTTGATGCACTGAACACCAATGACCAAAAACCAGAGGAATTGTGGGATGACATCAAGAACATCATCCATGAAGAAAGCAAAAGATCATTAAAAAGACAGGAAAGGAAAAAAAGACCAAAATGGATGTCAGAACAGACTCTGAAACTTGCCCTTGAATAGAAAGTGGCTAAAGCAAATGGAAGAAATGACAAGATAAAAGAGCTGAATAGAAGATTTCAAAGAGCAAACAAAGTCAATTATTATAATGAATTGTGCAAAGACCTGAAGTTAGAATATCAAAAAGGAAGAACATGCTTGGCATTTCTCAAACTGCAAGAACTGAGGAAAAAACTGAAGCCTCAAGTTGGAATACTGAAAGATTCTATGGGCAAAATATTGAATAATGCAGCAAACATCAAAAGAAGATGGAAGGAATACACAGAGTCACTGTACCAAAAAGAACTGGTTGATGTTCATCCATTTCAGGAGGTGGTATATGACCAAGAACCAATGGTACTGAAGGAAGAAGTAAAAGCTCCTCTGAAGGAGGTGGTGAAGAACAAAGCTCCAGGAATTGATGCAATACCCACTGAGATGTCTCAACAAATGGATGCCATGCTGGAGGCACCCACTCGGCTATGCCAAGAGATCTGGAAGTCAGCTACCTGGCCAACTATTCCAAAGAAAGATGATCCCACAGAATGTAGAAGTTGTCGAACAGTATCATTAATATCACACGCAGGTAAAATCTTACTGAAGATAATTCAAAAATGGTTGTATCAGTATTGCGGTGTAGTAAATTACTTAGTGTGGCTTTTCTACCCATAAGTCTTTGTAAACTCTAAGGTGGGAATTGCTATTAGCTACGGAGGAAATCCTGATTTTAAAGTCGCCCACCTGGGTTATTTCTGTTGGGCGTGGCACAATACAATGTTCTGGGAAGTTCCCACTCTCTCTCA
>NW_006921679.1:8162910-8178892 GCF_000298275.1 Orycteropus afer afer | reverse complement strand
GTGCTTTGGGAGGAACGGTTGGTGAAAGGGCTGGAGGGAGGCAGCATGTTTGGCCTTGCAGTAATAGGCCTTGGGTTACTGCTGGTAATCCTGCCTTCCCCTTGTAGGGTTAGAGGAGGTCAGAACATGTGGCCTCCTTGCCGTTTTAGCAAGTATACTGACAGGAAACTTCCAGAAATGCAAGCTGGATTCAGAAGAAGACACGGAACAAGGAATAGCACTGCTGATGTCAGAAGGATCTTGGCTCAAAGCAAAGCATACCAGAAAGGTGTTTACTTGGGTTTTATTGACTATGCAAAAGCATTTGACTGTGTGGATCATAACAAATTATGAATAACATTGAGAAGAATGGGAATTCTAGAACACATGATTGTGTACATTGACCAGGAGGCTGTTGTTCGAACAGAGTAAGGGCATACTACATGGTTTCAAATCAGGAAAGGAGTGTGTCAGGGTTGTATCCTTTTACCATACTTGTTCAATCTGCAATGCTGAGCAAATAATCCAAGAACCTAGACTATATGAAGAACATGGCATCAGGACTGGAGGAAGACTCGTTAACAACCCGTGATACACAGATGACACAACTTTGTTTGCTGAAAGTGAAGATGACTCAAAGCACTTACTGATGAAAATTAAAGACTTCAGTCTACGGTATGGATTATATCTCAATATAAAGAAAACAAAAATCCTCAAAACTAGACCAGTAAGCAGCATCACAAAAATGGAGAATAGATTGAAGTTGTCAAAGACTTCACATTACTTGGATCCAAAATCAACACCAATGTAAGCAGCAGTCAGGACATCAGATGACATATTGCATTGGGCAAATCTGCTGCAAAAGACCTCTTTCAAGTGCTGAAGAGCAAAGATGTCCTCTTGAAGACTAACGTGTGCCTGACACAAGCCATGGTATTTTCAATTGCCTCATATACATGTGAGAGCTAAACAATGAACAAGGAAGACTGAAGAAAAACTGATGCTTTTGAGTTGTGGTGTTGGCAAAGAATGCTGAAAGTATGATGAACTGCTAAAAGAACTAACAAATCTGTCCTGGAAGAAGTGGAGGTGGAATACTCCTGGAAGCGAGAGTGGCCTGACTTCGTCTCACCTACTTTGATCATGTTGTCAGAGGGACCACTCCCTGAAGAAGGATCTCTTGCTTGGTAAAGTGGAGGATCAACAAAAAAGGGGAAGGCCCTCAATGAGATGGATTGACACAGTCGTGACAATGATGGGCTCAGATGTAGCAAGGATCACAAGGCTGGCCCAGGACCGAGCAGTGCTTCTGTTCTTTCATACACAGGGTCTCTAGGAGTTGGAGATGACTCAACAGCACCTAAGAACAATATGTGTCATTTTTTTATCTTGAACTCTTTAACCCAAATGCATTTATGTTTCCACACTTTGCATTTCATTGACTCTAAGACTTTTACTTTTACACTTTAACATCTCAAATCGGGACCCTTCTCTAGATGGTGTCTTAGATTTGGTGAGACCCAGTAGTGAGGAAGTGATTTTATTTCTTCCCAAAGAAATCAATAGTTTTTTACTAATACATTCTTTTATGATTTCTGATAATCTGTTTTATAAACATTTATATACTCATAAACATTTATATACATATATATATAACTCCAGCCTGTTTCTAGATCACATATACCCCTTGGCCTCAGCAATCTATGTGGATGGCTAGCAAAGTTTCCTAACAGCTCCTCACATCCCTTCTTGCTCTCCTGCACACTACTTTCTAAACAGGTGCCTAATGTTCTTTTTAAAATACAAGCCTCATCCATCAAAAACCCTTTAATGGATCCCAACTGCCCTCAGTATTATGACAAAACTCGTGAGCATGGCATACAAGGCCCTTCATGATCTGGAGCTTGTCCCCCTTCTTGATCCACTTATTCCAGACGGCCAATGGCTTTCTATGAGTCCTTCCATAGAGCTCAGTCCTTCCTATCTCTAGGTCTCAATACGCGCTGCTCCCTCTTCTCTAAACGCCATTTCCTACCACTCTTCACCAGATGAACTCCCACTGATACTTCAGGTCTCAAGCTAATTTAGGGATACTAGAAAATATGAGGAATCCTTCAGATTAAAAAAGTACCTTGACATGTACCACAGATGAAAGGGCACTGGGGATGTGGGACAGGTAACTATGTGCATCTATTTTATGCATTCCGTTTGCCCCACTGTAAGCTAGGCATAATATAAAGGTGGGACAATGGTGGGCAGGGGAACAGAGGAGAGGAGACTAACTCCTTACATTTTTCTTTCTCCTTTGCTTCCATCTGCTCTTTCACATGGAGTCTAAAAGCAGCTGTAAAGGAAAGCAGAAGTCTCTTGCTCAAACTTAACCAGAATAAAAACTAAGCTGCCACAAAATCAAAGGATGGTTCTCTAATTTTGAGTTGCTACAAGGAAAACTAAATCAAAACAGAAGAGATAAAACTACGTTCAGAAGGTAGTCAATTTTCATTCAAAGAGAAATGATCCAATGTTTCATAAGACTTTTAACAGGATTTTACCAAATTTTAGAACAGTAACTCACCCTAGAAAAGCATCTCCTCACAATAAAACCCATGTCCAATAGAAAACCCTTCTTATAAACGCCTATTAGGCATGTGTGTGAACACTGAGTTATCTCATACCTTCATCCATTTTTCTCGGCCTAAGTTCTTCACACAGGGTCAGTGCAGTGTGTATGCATAGACTCTAATGAAAAATGCTTTCATCAGAAGAAATGATACAAAACAAAATGGGGAAAAAAAAAAAACCTCAAAATAACCATACAAAACTTTTCTGAATGAATTGCGATTGACCAATTTAGAAACACCATCCACTGTGGCAAGGGACAGAAAGAGAAGCATTTTCATACTGTGTTGGGAAAGTAAATTGGTAAAACCTTTCTGGAAAGTAGTTTCAAACTATGTACCAATAATCTCCAATATGTTCTCCTCTTTAAGTCAACTGATTCTATTTCTAAGTATTTGCCATTAACCGAAAATATGGACAAAAATTTAGAATGAAAACACACACAATCAGCATTTATAATGCGTGCGGCTCTCGTTATAAACAGTAATTCTTAAACCATCCCACAAGCAGATACTGTCAATTTCCCTACTTTACAGATAAAGAAACTGAGGCACAGAGAGGACAAATAACTCAAATAAGGTCACAGAGCTCATAAGCAGTCGACCCAGGCAATTTAGCAAGTAAAATTCTGCTAAAGATCATTTGAAAACAGTTGCAGTAGTACAGCAACTAGGAAATGCAAGAAATTCAAGGTGGATTCAGAAGAGGGCGTGGACTGAAGGATATCACTGCTGATGTCAGACAGACACTGGCTGAAAGCAAAGAATACCAAAAAGATGTATACCTATGTTTTACTGACTATGCAAAGGCACTTGACTGTGTGGATCGTTAACAAATGATGATAATACTGCAAAGAACAGGAATTCCAGAACACTGATGAGCTCATGAGGGAGAACCTGTACATGCACCAAGACAGAGTTGTTTGAAAAGAACCGCCTATACATGGACCAAGAGGCAGTTGTTTGAACAGAACAAAAGGTTACTGTGTGGTTTAAAATCAGGAAAAGTGTGCAGCAAGGTTGTATCCTTCCATCATACTTATTCAATCTGTATGCTGAGCAAATAATCCAAGAAGCTGGAACTATATGAAGAAGCACATGGCATCAGGATGGGAGGAAGACTCATTAACAACCTATGATACACAGATGACACAACCTTGCTTGCTGAAAGTGAAGAAGACTTGAAGTAGTTACTGATGAAGATCAAAGATTACAGCCTTCAATATGGATTACATTTCAACATAAAGAAAACAAAAATCCTCACAACTGGACCAATAAGTAACCTTAAGATAAATGGAGAAAAGACTGAAATTGTCAGGGATTTCATTTTACTTGGATCCACAATCAGAGTCTATGGAAGCAGCAGTTAAAAAAATGAAACAAGGTATCTGCATTGGGCAAATCTGCCTAACCCAAGCCATGGCATTTTCAATGGCTTCACATGCATGAGAAAGCTGGACAATGAATAAGGAAGACTGAAGAATTGATGCTTTTGAATTATAGTGCTGATAAAGAATACTGAATGTAGCATGGATTGCTGGAAGACAAACAAATCTGTCTTGGAGGAAATACAGCCAGAATGCTGCCTGGAAGCAAGAACAGCTTTTGTCTCTCATACTTTGGTCATGTTCTTAGAAGAAACTGGTCTCTGAACAAGGATATCATACTTGGTAAAGCAGAGGGTTAGGGAAAAATGAGAAAACCTTCAATGAGATGGATTGACACAGTGGCTGCTACAATGGGTTCAAGCATGGCAATGACTGAGAGGATGGCATAGACCAGGCAGTGTTTTGTTCCATTGTACACAGGGTCACTATGAGTTAGAAGCAATTTGATGACACCTGACAACATAGTTAGCTCTAGAACTGACACTCTGAACTATATGGCGGTTTTTAGAATTGTATCACGTTGTCTCTCTCTATAAAGACGTCCTGTACAGGGACACTTTCCAGAGTGAAAAACTGGAAACACCTAACAGTAAGACAGAGGCCAACTAAAGTATGATATATCCATTTGTAAAACTGATATTCATCAGCATTAAAATGTTTTAAAAAATTAGTGACACTGACAAATATCCATTAAATATTCATTAAAGAGAACCCATATAAACTACCCTCTACTTAGCCTGAAAAAGAACAGCCATGAGAAAGAACAGATTATAAAAACAATGTGTGTACATATATTATGATCTCAATCTAGAAGGACATACTAACAGGCATATTAAGATGGCTATGTAAGACATCTACATAAACAAATCTAAGTGTTTTCAAACATTCAGAATACATGCATAATTTGTGAAATATTAATAATACTGCAAACAAACTGAAAGAAAAAGTATTAACACTCAATGTGTAAGGATCTTCCAGACATAGGAATGCTGAGTGCCCTCAAGAGGACTGTTATAACTTAACAGTACAGCATTACTTACTCTTTTTATCTGACAAGCTACTAAAGTCTATACCACCAAGGCCTTCGTTGCCTGCAGTTGATGTCACTGTAGTCGTTCCCAAAGTCAAGCCTAATGCATTCTGTCCAAGTCCTACAAATAAACCAGACATCATGTTCAGAGTCCACTGAAAGACTTTGTAACAATTCCCATCACTGACCAAGGAATGGGAAAACTAAATGCTTTTACGTTTGATTCCAGATTTTCTTCATACTCAGTTCAGGCAATTGACAAGAAGTTAACTCTAGAACAGGTTTTGGACAATGACAGATATCCTTGCTTGAATTCAACAGCATAGTTTGGAGTCTGTGATTTTTCTTCATTGAAAAAATCAGGATATATTTGTTAATGTAATACATGTGGATACCCAGTTTTTATTTGTTACAATGTATTTTAAAGGAGTCCTGGTTAAGCATTCGACTGCTAACCAAAAGGTGGGCAGTTTGAACCCACCAGCTGCCCTGCAGGAGAAAGATCTGACAGTTGGCTTCTTTAAAGAATACAGCATTAGAAACCCTATGGTGCAGTTCCACTTTGTCCTCTAGGTGCATTGTGAGTTGGAATCGACTCCATGGCCATGGGTTTGATTTGGGCTTTGCTTCTGTAAAGACTGACAGTATTGGAAATGCTATCGGACAGTTCTGCCCTGTCCTATAGAATCATCATGAGTCAGAATCAATTCAACAGCAGTGGGTTTGTTTTTTTGGTTTCTTTTTAATAATGATAATTAAAGTCAACAGCACCTTTAGGTTACCATAATATAACCATAAAGTAAATATTGAGTATTACATCAGGAGTCTAAGAAAATTCAGGGCACACCTAAAAACTCAATAAAGAGAACCCATATAAACTACCCTCTACTTAGCCTGGTTAATATTTTTTGTTTTGCTTTTATAGAAATATTCTGAGCAACGTGTAAATATTTATCCTGCAAAGAAATACATGTTTTAGTCATCTAGTGATTTGGTAAAGAGAATTACTTAATATGCATGAGGCAATATTAAAAAAATAAAACTTGCCAGACAATACTTTCATGTTTTGTCTAATGACTACCATGAAATTATTTCATCTGTGTTTTAAAATCTTGCCCTCAAAATATGCTAATACCCTTTCCTATAACAGAAAGCCATCTGTACCACTGTGGCGTAACAAGTCAAATGACCTTATAACAAACTTAGGCTCTAAATGACCCAAAGGACCAGCCAGGGTTTCATTCTGTTGTACAAAGGATCACTCTGAGTTGGAGCTGATTCAGCGGCACCTAACAACAACAATGACCCAAAACTCTTCAGTTGCTGTTTATTAAAAAGACAAGTTTCTTTAGAACATCTAACGACTTCTCAAATAGGCCCTTCTTCGTATTTCAGCATCTTGTCAGTCAATATCGAGAAAAAAAAAGCAATGTATTTCTAAACTATGGCTAGGATGTCCAATTATGTAGGAAAAATATAATCTGGCTTTCATAATAAAAGGAAAACATACTGGCTCAGGAGACAACGTGATCCACTGAAAAGACTAAAGTAAAGAAAAGGTCAATTTAAGTATAAATATTTAGCATTTCTAGAACGTAAGTACCAATTACCTGATGCTGCTGTGTTGGTACTCTGGAAAAGCGAACCTCCCAAACCAGCGAGGGCGCCCCCCAGAGAAAGGCCTGTGGAGGCTGTGGTGGTGGCCGTAGTTCCACCCAAGTTGTTCAGTGTAAATCCTGTGGAAGCTGCGGAAGATGAGAGAGGGAACTTTCAGAGGCTTTTTTCCTAAAACACCACAGAAAAACGCAAGTAACTTTTGAACAAAGGATTTCCATGATAAAATCAGCTCTTCGAAAAAACTACTCCTTAAAGATATATACCTGAGATAAAGAGAAGTAGTGGCTTCAAAGAGACAATCAAGGACAGAGATGAGGGCTTGGGTAATACTAGAATGGTACTAGATAATGAATTCCAGACAGCTGAAAGAGTTTCAACACAGCCCACCAACTCTGCCTTCAAAATTAAATGAATCCTAAGCCTGCCAAGAGTTAGGTGAACTCTGTACCCTACCCCACGGAAATGCTACTCAGAAACAAAGCTGATCTCAAAGACAATGTTCTACATCTTACTTTAGGGAGGAGCAACTGGGGTCTGAAAAGCTTGCAAGCAACCATCAAGATTCAACTATTGGTGTCTCCCTGTCCAGAGCAAAAAAGAGTGAAGAAAATAAAAAATGTAAGGAAACAAGTGGTCCAAAGGACTAAAGGACCATGCAAACCCCAGCCTCCACGACTCTGAGACTAACTAGATGATACCCAGCTAACTCTACCAACCTCTCAAATGGAATCATGTTAGAAGGTCCTGGACAGAGTCGGGGAAAAACGTGTAGAACAAAATTCTACATTTTGAACAAAAAAATCACAAAAAAGATCAGGCTCTCTGGTCAGACAGCGATTGGCAGAAACCTCTGAGACTGTGGCCCTTAGACACCCTTCAAACCTGGAAGTGAACCCATCCAGGGGATCAACTTTTGGCCAAAGAACAAACAGGCCTATAAAGTGAAGAATAACACCCGGGAGGAACATACTACCCAGGACAACCAACCATATAGAACCAAAAGGGCAGCATTTGCCAAAAACAAAATTCCAAAGGCAGAAGGGGCAGGAAAGAAGGACGAATGGAAACGGGAACCCAGGAAAGAAGTGGGGAGAATGTGCTGCATGGAGGAAGGCTGCAACCAATGTCATGAAAACAAAACTTGTATGAACTATTGAATGGAAAACTAATTTGCTCTGAAAACATTCACCCAAACGATTAAAAAGTTTGAAAATAAAAAATATATTAAACCAGGACTTTATTTTCTTCTTATAATGTGGCATGAAAAACAAACAAAAAAACCACAGTTGCTGTTAACAGCTGTAGAGTTTCCCTCTAGTCCTCTCCCATTTTGCTCTGTCAACAGAGCCAAACCCCCTATCAGCCTCTGCTGTTTCCATGTCAATGCTGATTTCCTTCTTTACAAGTCAATCGTTCTATTAAGTCAAAACTGCTGAGTGAATGAACTAAAAATTTCCCCATACTGAAGTTGTGTGTAATAAAGATAGATACTTTTACTTATGAACCAAATAAAATTAAAATGTAACCATTAAATACAACTTCTTTTCCCATCCTGCCTCACCTGCTGGAGTTGATGTCAGAGTAGATGAAAGGGTAAGACCACTGGCTGAGGTAGAAGCAATGGGCAGAGCAAAAGGTGTGGCAGAGGCCGCAGGCTTACTGAATCCTAAGCTGAAACCTGTTGTAGATGCAGACGTTGTGGCTGGTGCTCCTGTTTTTTTTTGGGGGAAAAAAAAATTCCATTTCACCTTAAGTATAAGGTCGCCAGGAGTCAGAATTAACTTGATGGCAATGGTTTATACATGTATTATACCAGTTTCAATGTGGACACCTAAAAGTTTGTGTTCCTACTTTCTGTACTTAGAACAAGGTCGCATGTACTTAAGTATGTGGGGGGGGGGGGGGGAGTAACAAAGTTGGGACTAAATCATGGTGACTGCTTAAGGGATGGCCCTGAAGGTTAGGAAAAGCACAGGACAATCCAAACAGTGCAGTGATACTGAAATCCAATTTCCAGTCCACGCCTAGATTTTTCTAGAACAGCATTCATCCTCCTTCCTTAAGTCTCAGTAGAAAAACGATCCCTCTTCTCCAAGACTAACTAGCCAACTCCACTCCTTCACATCCTCTTGTCTTGACTTCCTGTTCCATTAGCTCCAGTCCTTTCTACTCCTCCTGGCTAGGCCTCTTCAGGTTTCTTCTGCAGATCCCTTATTCTGTTCATTTCTTAAATGATATTCCCTAGGGTTCTACTCCTGCTCCTGTACTTGCTGAATGATCCTCTCACTTGCACAATTTCAGCTGTAGGTCCAGGAGGCTAAGTCTATGTCTAAGTCTACATCTAGCTGAGTCCCCCACTGGCTGTCTCTACCTTGATGTCTGTTTGGATCCCTCCATGTCTGCTGGTAAACAATCTCATCTCACACACACACACCCCTTTCTGAATTCCTCACCTTCAATACAGTTGGTTGCTCAGGCCAGAAGCCACAGTCATCCCTAACATCTCCTCCTTCCCATTATTCTACTAGTCACAAATCTTGTCAATTCTGCTTCAGAAACAGTCCTGGATTCCAGGCATCCTCCGAATCCTTGAACCAGGCCTTCCTTCTCTCAAGAACTACTACAATAGCCTCCTCACTTACAGCTCAGCTGGCAGTTCCGACTCAGCGACCCCCATTAGGTTTCCGAGGCTGTCAATCTTTACAGAAGTAGATCACTCCAACTTCCTTCCTGGTGGGTTTGAACTGCTCAGCTTCTGGGTAACAGCCAAATGCCTCATCCACTATGCCATCAGAGCACCTTTATCTTTAAAAAGGGACGTGCTTTACCATCTGGTCTCAACTGGCTCCTCAAATGTCATCTCTCCCCACCATTCCCTCCCTGAACCCTAAGCTCCCAGAATAATACATCTTTCCTATTTCCCTGGCCTCTTTTATGACTGGATCTTTGCACTTTCCACTTCTCTGCCTGGCATGTTTCCTGCCCACAACATAAACACTTACTTCATTCTTCCTCACCTTCCACAGTGCCTTTCACACATCAGTTAGAGCATCAGTCAGAGCACACAGAAACTTGGAAATACACGCCTGTCCCCTTGAGCTCACCAGACTGGATGACTTGAAGCACAGACCATCTTGCTGATGCACTTAGCAGTATCCAACATCACCATCAGCACCATCCTCACCACCAGCACCACCCGCCAAAACCTAATATTGAATGTCCAAGGCACCATGCTGGGCATTTCATATGTGCTTGTTTACTCATCATCATCATTGTCTGTATTTTTATAAATGAGGAAACTGAGGCTTAGAGAAGACATGCCATTTTACCCAAGGCCATGTAGCCAGGATTGTAGGAGCTGCTCAAAAAATAGTGCATGAGTAAACATATGGAAGAACTGCATTTTGGCTTCTCCTGAAAAGATTATTCAACTACTTTAGCTCATCAGATAACCACATATCTGGGATCTCTTCTCAGAAATTCTTACCCAGAGTTAATCCTGTAGAAATAGTTGTTGCTATTCCTGGGGACAAAAGAGAAATAAAATTTAGTCATCAACACAAGGCATTCTTTTGGTTTATTTGTCATAAGGGAAAGACTTAGAATCACCCTCAGGAAGTGACTACACCATTGCTAATAAGACCAATACATATCATAATTATCTTCTACCATAACCACTAAGTAATACAAACATTTTCCTGTAGTACTTGTTTTCATATGACAGGCTGTATATAACTTGATAGCGAGTAAGATTTATAAACTATGTTTAACTACTGCTTCATAGTGGCCAACTCAACAACAGCTACCAAGGCAATTGCTTCTAACAAAACTAAGCGAGGAGAGAGAAAAGCTACTCCAAGCCGTGCACAAGTCGACGGCGCTGAATTCTGAATCCTGAACTCGCCTGGCCGGCCTGCTCGTGTTCACCAAGCACAGCTTTCATCTTGTCTGCATGGTGGTGAAATGGGCCATAAGCAAAGCCGTAAGGTCAATGCCAACGGTGGTAACAAGGACCAAGGGGCTCTGATGCTACAGAGAAATAAGGAAGCAAACCCTTTAATGGTCTGTTCCAACGAAATGTTGGTTTTCATCTGTAAGAACAAAATGCCCGAAGTTATTTTTTAAAAAAGCCTTATTATTATGGACATACATACCAAAAACCTTCAAGTCCTGTATCTCTTGCCCTTTTCCCATTCCCATTAAAACAATTGTTTAGTAACACAAAAATGTAAAACAAGTTCTCGGAGGGATGGATTATAATGTTATAGCCAAGTAGGACGCTGACTGTCTCTTCTATGTTAAATTACTTAATGCTCCAAATAGGGAAATGTGACTTAAACAACAATACTCTCTTATGATATGATGTAAAATGCTGTTATTATATCATCTGATATGTAATTTAAAATTACTTTAACTGTGTGTGCTTTTCACCTTCTTTATACTACAGATGATCACAGCCCATACCTGGGCTTCTCACCGGGTCTTAATTCCAAATCGTTGTGTTTCTTTTCATCTTAGTATTTGCTGTTTTAATTTAAGTCTCTCCCTCTTGATTCTTTGCAGTGACAATCCTTGTAAAGGGAGGAGATACAGGAGAAGATTCTAAGCCTATCCCTGAAAAATGTAACACTTCTTCTTACCTGTATTTGATCCTCCTAGCGTGAACCCAGTAGCAGGTTTCGATCCAAAAAGCCCAGTTCCAAAACCACCAGAAGGGGCTGATGTCGTTGCAGGAGTGGCAATGCTTCCAAGAGTTCCAAAATTGAGCCCCACGGAAGGGTTACTTGTTTATTTAAAAAAAAAAAAAAAATTAAAAAAAAATCTGTTAGGGCCAATATTTACTAAACAAAAATAAAAACTAACTCCTTGGGATTAATTATTTTTCTCTCATTGAACATATCCACAGGATCCAAAATGTACTAACAATAAATTTTCCAATAACCAACCAAATCAAAATATTTTTCTGTTCTCCTTAAAAATAAATGTACATGTGAGGTTATTCTTTTCTTTTCTTTTTAATAGAACTTTATTGTTTTCGGTGAAAGTTTACATAGCATTTTAGGTTCCCATGCAACCATGTCTATACAATTGTCTGATAACACTGCTTTACATTCTTCACAATGCATAAACATTCTCATTTCTGTTCCAGTTGCTGATTCCATTCATCTGGTTTCCCTGCCCCCTTAACAGAATTCTCATCTTTGTTTCAAAGTCATTGCTGGCTATTTGGTCTCACTAAGGTAATTTTTAAAGGAGCATGTAAAATTATTCTTACAAAATAAAATATCAACCTTCAAGAAAAGAAGTCTATAGCAATCAGGATTGTAGCCCCAGGGATTAGGATTAATCATGAACAGGTCAGGTCACACAGATTCTACTTTCATCAGTTTGTTCCTATGACTGAAACCTAGAATATTTCTATATGGCCATAAGGAAATCCTATGAATACAGATCACTTTACTAAATTCATTGGTTCTTCCTCAAACAATATAAATGAAAGTAAAATATATCCAGAAGTAGAAAGTCACTCTAATTTGTCTTCCTTTAACCAACCCTACATTATTACTACTATATTCCTGAAGGGAGGGTTGTGGTTAGGTATCCACAAAAAAAAAGCAGTAACAACTTAGGGCTAGGGTGGAGGGTATATCCTAAAGACTGAGCCACAAAGCAAAATCACCCTACAGCAAGATGGTGTATTTATCAGCAGAAATCACATGCAGAGAGCTTTCAAAGGCTTAAAAAGAGCAGCAAAAGTAGAAACAAGTGAATTTGAAAAATAAAAACTTTTCAACTGTTTCAATCAAACTTCAGAGGCTGAAATTTGCCATCTACATACAGGTGAGAGGACAAAGCATGAAATGAAGCCAAACACTTCAAGAACTTGACAGTGAAAATCATGTAAGAGTTTTTAACAACATGTACAACATCATGAGAAATCCCATTTATAGTACAACTCTTCCTGCCAGTCCACAGTGATAATCATTTGAGAGAACCCAGTGTCAGTTTAAATATGTTAAAAAGCCCTAAGATGTTTCAATTTAAGGGGGAAGCCATCATGTTAGAACTTGATTCCAGTTCAGCTCTCAACTTCCCATTGTGATGGCAAAATGGAGTAACAGTAACCACTTTGCACCAACCTTTTGGTTGCACAAATGCCTTAGGCACTCAGCCACCAGAGCTCCTTAACCACTTTGCAGGCCTTTTAATAAAGATTAAGACATTACACAGGGTGAGTTACCTTATTCCTAACTTAGCATTACGAACACTTACAAATTTAACCACACACATGTGCAAGGCACTATGCCAGGAGTAGCAAGGGGGTACAATGAAGACTAAGACAACCCCAGGGTCCAAGGAATAAGTTGTTTACCAGAGGAGTAAGATAACACAGCTGTGACCCCAGGCAGAACAGTCCCCAAGCGACCTGCATCCAGACTCAAACCCACAACCAGCCCGCAGAACCACTCAGATTGTGCATATGTTCGGGACTTAGGGGGAGGGCAGTGTTATGACTCAAGTAGTAAAATTTTCTATCTTCAACAAGTTGAGAATCACCATATGCAGATTACTGGCAAACATATTACAGAATTGAGGTCACGAACTCAGCAATATGAGGGCAATGGAGAGGGAGGGAGGAGCTGAGTAAGAAGGTAGAACTTGAGATGGGCCATCAACTCTCAGCAGAAAAAGGGAGAGGGAGGCAGGTAATTGCGTCTTGGTTCATCACTGATTAAACAAATAAATCTCCATCAGTACACGTGTGTGTGTGTGTGTGTGTGTGTGTGTTCCTGAGTGTATGGCAGGTAGGGAGGGGTAGGACTGCAAGGTCTCACCAACAATTTAGGCATAACCAAAACCAAACTCCCTGCCATCAAATTGGATCCAACTCACAGCAACTCCCCCTAGGTTTCCCAAGGCAGTATCACTACGGAAGTAGATTGCCCAGTCCTCCTTCCGAGGAGTGGCTGGTGGGTTTGAACCGCCAACGTTCTGGTTAGCAGTCAAATGCCTTAGGCACTACTACAGAGCTCCCAATTTAGGCTAGAACTTTATAAATTTAATCAACTGAATAAGGACCAAGGTATTTTGAGGAAAATCAGCAAATTTTAAAGACATAAAATTAGAAAAATGGTTATTACGCTCCCATTACACCCAAATCAATGACCCTATTTTTCAGAGCTGTGCCCTACTTACATTCCATAAATATACAAGAGACATACAATGAAAGGTATGCATTTCTAGGCAATAAATTACAATTTTTTAAACTTCTTGACAACATAACTGAAGACACTATGAGGTGTTTCATAAATAAAAGTGGAAACATTACCCAAAAATAGACATTAAAATCTTTCTTCTTCCCTATCAGAGAGGCAAACGAGAAATTTCTCTGTGGCAGCAAAATTTACTTGAAAAAAACAAAAGCTACACTAAACCCAACCGATTATTGCCTCAACTCAGTATTACCTGACAGTGAGTCACAGCATGTACAGGAAAAGGAAAGTTGACTCCATCCAGTCGGAAATGGAGACGTAGTGCCTAAAGCATCTGACTGCTAACCAGAAGGCTGGCGGTTCAAACCCACCAGCCAACTCCACAGAAGGAAGGTTGGGCAATCTACTTCTGTAGCAATATTGCCACGGAAACCCAAGGAGGGGTCGCTATGAGTTGGAATCGACTCGATGGCATTGAGTTTGGCTTTTGGTTTTGGTTAGCTGGCCTTGAAGAAGCCCTAGAGGCATAGTGGTTAAAGTGATTGGCTGCTAACTGAAAGTTCGAACCCACAAGCTGCTCTATGGGAGAAAGATGAGGCAGTCTGCTTCTATAAACATTACAGCCTTAGAAACCCTATGGGGCAGTTCTCCTCGACTTGATGGCAGCAGATTTGGGTTTCTGGCTTAGCCCGCCTTAACTGGGGACTTAGAAGTGAACCTAACAGCTAACATTCACTGAGTACTTAAGAAGGTGAGCTTACATGATGCTACATACGTGACATGCTTTATCTCATTCAACAACCTTCTGAGGTCAGGATATTATTAGACATCTTTTCCAGATGTGGGAACTGAGGCCTTGAGAGTAACTCATCCAAGATTATTTACCAAAAGAGACAAAATCACCTAGGGGCAGGAGCAGCTGTCATGTTTCTAAACCAGCTGTGGTAGTTAAGGTCATGTGTCAACTTGGCTGTGCCTGATTTTGAGTGGCTGGACAGCTGCATGTAGTGATTCCCCATTATGAGACAGGTCATCAACTCCACGATGGAATCTACTAGAGCAGCTGAGTAGCTGTCTTAGGGATGTGGTCTGCTCTCAGTATATGAGACAGCTTTGAGAAAGGTTTCTGGACTTTTTGGCACACTTGGACCCTGCATGTTACCCAGTCTTTATTTACCAGCCTGCCATGTTTCCTGCCAATCTTGGGACTGTCTCTGGACTTGAACTAGTGGTCTGCCATGTTGTTTGGCAATCTTGGGACTGTGCTATTTTATTTATCGACCTTGGGTTTGTCCGCCTCAGCAGCCTGCAGCTGCCCGAGTGAAGAGAAGCCTCCAGCTTCAGTGGGCCGGGAATAAGAGGCAGAGGTGAAGCCCAAGGCTGAGGGGCTGTCACTGAGCCCCGCGCTCTGAACTCAGACCTCTAGCCTCCTAAACTGTAAGAGAATAAACTCTTGTTTGTTAAAGCCACCTATTTGTGTTATTTTCTGTCAGAGCAGCACAAGGTAACCAAAACACCAGCACGCTAACAGGCAGATGTCTTCTGTCATTAATTTATCCATGTACCTCTAAAGCCTGTGTAAATTTTTCTAGTTTATTACCTAATAATTCATGTATTCAGTCATTGAACAAGTACCTCTTAGGCCTCTTTTCATATGACAGACACTGTCATAGGGACTAAGGAAGAAGCGGTCAATAAGATTAGACCCTGCCGTCATGGAGTTTCCAGTTACTGAAAGGAATATTTATCATTCATTCACTCAACAGATTTTTTCTAAAAACAAGACACTGTATCTACTAGGAAAGACAGATAAGTCCTCTACCCTCATGGAGCTTACACTGTAGTACTGTAATCAGACAATGAACAAGTAACACTATACCTCAAAGGCACTTTAACTACAGGGTACTAGAGTGGAAACATCTAGACTTACAGGTCAGAGAAGGCTTCTCTGGGAGAGTGACCCTTGAGGTTGGTTCCATTAGCTAGGGACATGAAGTAGGTGGTAGGGGATATCCGAGTTGGCCTCAACTCATAATGACGACTCCTTGGGTTTCCGAGGCAGTATCACTACAGAAGTAGACTGCCCAACCTTCCTTCTGAGGAGTGGCTGGTGGGTTTGAACCACCAGCCTTCTGG
>NW_006921679.1:8146132-8153075 GCF_000298275.1 Orycteropus afer afer | reverse complement strand
GGGAGAACAATGTGGAACAAAACTCAAAAAAAAAAAGGACCCAGTTTGCTGGTCTGATAGAGCCTGGTGAGATCCCTGAGACTATGACTAGTTACCCTTCAGGTCTGGAACTGAACTCACTCCTGTGGCTTCCAGCCAAACAAAACAGTCAGGCATGTGGGGTGAACATTTACATCAGATAGATAACACTCCTCGGAGCGCTAAATCATGGGAGAACAGAAGGGCAGTGTTTGCACAGGGAGATAGCTGGGGTGGGGGGCGCAGGAGTGCCTGGGAAGGAAGGACACAGGGAAGAGATAACTACAGGGAGGGAGTGGGAAGAGAGCTGTTATACTGTGGGGAACTGTAGTCTATGTCATGAAGCAAAATGTGTATGAAATGCTGTGTGGAAAATGAATTTGCTAAACTTTCACCCAAATCACAAAAAAAATTTTTAAAAAAAAGGTTTCAGGGAAACAAGAATTTTACTCATTCCCTAAAGCAGAGCCTTTCACATAGGAATTTATTCAGTAAGTATTTGTTTTATGAATGGCAATAGCTTGGGAGCCAGGTGGTGGCACTGTGCATGAAGACAAATGGAAATGAGAGAAGCAAAATCAATAGAATTTGCTGATTAACTGCATACCAAAAAAAACAAACCCACTGCCATCAAGTCAATTCCAACTTACAGCCACCCTCACTGGGTTTCCAAGGCTGTACATCTTTATAGAAGTAGATTGCCTCATCTTTCTCCCTCAGAGCAGCTGGTGGGTTTGAACCGCTGACCTTCTGGTTAGCAGCCAAATATCTTACCCACTATGCCCCTGGAGAGTCCATGATGTGAACAGTGATATAAAAATGAGGAAAATTCTAAGATTTCTTGGCTGGCCAGTCTACTGGTGGGAGCTCTGGTGGTGTAGTGCCTAAAGCATTTGACTGCTAACCAGAAGGGTGGCAGTTCAAACCCACCAGCCACTCCTCGGAAGGAAGGCTGGGCAATCTACTTCCATAGTGATACTACATATACTACCTTGGAAACCCAAGGAGGAGTCGCTATGAGTCGGATAGGACTCAAGGGCAGCAAGTTTGGTTTTTTTTTTTTTTAGTCTACTGGTGCCACTTGTCACCCCCTCCCATCTTTTTTAAATACAAGTAACAATGAAAATATTTTTGCCTTTTTCACCTACACCCACACCCTTCCAGCTTCAGGTAACATCTTACAGCTCATCCTGTGCACACTTGATTTTCTGCATCTCCATCTTCACCTTCAAAAGATAAAGGTTCTAAACATTAAATCTCTCATCATAGAGGAGGAGACTGCGTGCGTTAGGGTTGGGCATGGTAAATGGGAAGTGAAATTAAATGTACACATAAACACTGAATGTAAAACAAACTCTTAAAATAAAAATAAATAAATAAATGCCAATAATCAGTATTGGCAAAGGTCAAAGAGAATATGCTATTTTCCAAAACTACAGACAATACACCCTATTATATTTCATTAAGCAATATTCAATTTGCCCAGATGAATATGAATACTTAAAAAGATGAGGTATTCAGCTGCCCATAACCCCTATTCACTTTCAAGATATTAAGTTAATTGCCATTTTATGAAATTTAGTTTAAAAAAATAATATTTATAGCTCAAAGTAGAAATGCTAAATATATTTTGTGCCATTTTATTGAGAAAGCAGGAAAAAGACATAGAATCCAAGAAAAAAAAAAATCTGAAGCATTGGTTGGTTGCAGATCACCATTCACTGGAGTTTTGCTAGTAAAATCAAATGGATGAAGCAGGAAAAAAAAAAAAAATCTCTCATCATAACATGACCTTCACCATTTCAATGATCCCTTTGTGGACCTCTCCTACGTGTTTTTTGGTTGCCACCTGTCCTTGCAGATTGACAGCAATCATGAAATGTACCATCTACATTTTGCAATTTAAGTGAAAGACAATGCGAGAAATTACAATACGTTGACAATCCAGAGAATGTTGTCATTAATGAAACATGTGGTAGGCTGTAATACTGTTTGGCAAGTATTTCCATTTTCCCACATAATGTACAGAGCTAACATCAACAAATGTTGCAAAAACGATTTTTTTAAAAGGTCCCAAGTGGCATAAAGACTTAAAAGGCTCGCTTAAAATAACTACGAAAACATTAAAGCACTATTATGTCCAAACCCGTAAGCACTCCAATGGAATACGAATTTTCAAAGAATTGTCCTCCTCACAAATTTCCATTCATTAAAGGTCTCTACGTAACATCCTACAATAAATTATAATTTCATTCATTCGTTGAACATTCATCTCTTGTCTAAAGACGGACGCCTCGCTAAAGCTCTGGGCTGTGAACGCCATGCCCTGTCACCCGGCCAGATCCCGCTCGGTCGGAACAAAGCCTGAACCATTCGTGGATTTTAAAGACCTCAGACCCAGGCAGGGCTCGGGCTGAGCAGCGAGCGGGCGGCCTACTAGGCAGGTGGCTCGGCAAACTTTTATCTACAAACCCATCCTCAATGAAGCCAGCGGGAAGAAACAGAGTAGAGGCCAACAGGGAAACCCACGGGCCACGAACGCGAGTACATGCGGTTACCTAGACGCCCCTGTCCCGAACGAGAAGCCGCCGGCCGTGCCAGTTCCCCCGGGGGCCACGGTGGTGGAGCCCAGGGTCCCAGTCCCGAAAGAGAAGCCGGCGGACATGGCTGCACCCTGGGCTCGGCGCCGTCAGCAAACCGATGGGGTCTGGACCGCGGCTCTCACGGCCGCTCAGGCCCCAACATCTCTCACCACAGCCAGGATCCGTCGGGAACCTGACCGCCAGCTGCCGCCAAGACTAGGCCGAAGGGGTGGGGCGACGCACGCACAAGCACGTCGCGGCGCTTGCCGCGCGCACGTGCCGCCGGGAGCGAGCCCGCGTCGCAGTGGACACTGGGACAGGGGCGGGGTCGGCGCGCGGCCGACCTTCTTAAAGTGGCAGGCTCCCAAAGTGCAAACAAAGATATTAAGTTCTTCTACTTTTGTATCCTTATTGACGCAGTCTGTACTTTATGGCTTTACGTGTCAGTTATTACTTCTGTCATTTCTACTGGACGTTCAGAACACCTGAATTGGGAAGGGCCCTATAGAGCATCTCCGAGTATCTTTTTTTTACAGGAACAAAGGCCGCCCCTGCTCAAAGAAGGAGGGAGGGTGAACCCACTAAGTGACGCTGTCAGCAATTTCGGAAATCAGTAACTCATCCATCCCCTCAGTGCACTGAATTTCAACTCCGCACAATTATTTGCGGAGACCGTTTTGCATATCCGGACGCCGCAGCCACGCACGAGCCGGGCTTAGCACAGGCGAGATGGAGTTCTGGGGCTCTGGCTCTGTTCGTGGTGCTGAGGAAATGGAACTGTCCAAAGCCCTAAATCTCGTATGATTGACTCAAGTCAAAGTCAAAAAAACCTCACTACCATCAAGCCGATCCTGAGTCATAGCGACCCCTCCTTGGCTTCCCAAGGCAGTATCTCTACGAAGGTAGATTGCCCAGTTTGTCCTTCGAGGAGTGGCTGGCGGGTTTGAACCGCCAGCCTTCTAGTTAACAGTCAAATGCCTTAGCCGCTATGCCACCAGAGCTCCTCAAATCAAAGTAGTGTGAACATATCCTAGTGGGTAAGACCGTTGGAGCTTGGGCTGCCTGCAACATACTCTGATATCGTCTGTGCTACCTGCTAAAGGGGAGCTCTGGTAGCATAGTGCCTAAGGCACTTGACTGCTAACCAGAATGCTGGCGGTTCAAACCCACCAGGTATTCCTCTGAAGGAAGATTGGGCAACCTACTTCCGTAGTGATACCTCCTTGGAAACCCAAGGAGGGGTTGCTATGAGTCGAGTCCCATTCAACCACACATAACAACAACAACACCTGCTCAAGCAGCTCTGCAGGCGAAAGAAGAACGTTATAGACGCAAGGCATGTGACGTAAGGCGAAATTTAAGAGTTACGTGTGCAACGTCAGAAAACGCTCTGACGTTTCAAGAAAATACCACCCCTCCTGGCAGGATCAGGAGTCCTTCATCAATGGTACAGTGTCGGTGCCGCCATCATAATATGGGTCTTTATGCTTCCATCGGGAATTGTTACATTCACTTCTCCAAATGGTTTTCCTACCTAGGGTCTCTTTTCATAAAACCCATTCCATAACCAACCACCAGATTTGTTCTTCGAAAGTGTAATTCTCATTTTTATTGGTTCCGTAGTCTGGCACCCAGCGTCCGCACCCAGCTGTATAACCTCATCTCTCACATTTATGCCCTGAATGAAAAATGATAAACACCACCTTAAACGTTATGCGGGTCACATGATTTAAAAAAAAAAAAAAAAAGGAAGGGGAAGGGAACTTTGAACTACAGTATAATGAAAAGGTTATAGTGCTTGAGCAAGAGAAGAAAAATAAAAATAAAACAATGTTTTCAATTAATGGATATAGGATGGACAGTAAGACTGTAGATGCAAAATTTAAATGTACTTCCTTTTGACTAAGTGGGGAGGAGATGACGTTTTCAGGAAGATAAAAGTTGCACTTGATGTCTTTTCATTCCTTAGAGTACTTTCTTTACAAAAATTTTGAAGAATACCAAGATAAAATTAGGACAAATGCCCAGCACTTTTAAAAAAATTGTTAATTAATAAGACATGTAAGATTATCTGGATGGAGATACCATGTAAAAATACAGCAGGGATGTTTGTAAGATATTATGGAACCTTGGTGGTGCAATGGTTAAGAGCTTAGCTGGTAACCCAACAATATGCCAGTCTGCCTCTGTAAAGATTTAATAAAAAGAAATAAAAATAAAAAATAAAAACCACTGTCATCAAATTTATTCCAACTGAGAGAAACCCCCTTTGGGCTTCCAAGGCTATACATCTTTACTGAGGCAGAATGTCTCATCTTCCTCTTGCAGAGCAGCTGCTGGGTTTGAACCAATAACCAAATGCAATTAGCAGCTAAATTCCTTACCCACTATACCACTAGAGCTCCTTACCAGCCTGGGCAACCCTATGGAGTAGATCTACGCTGTCCTGTTGTGTTTTTTATGTGTCAAAATCAACTCCATGACAATGGATTGTTAGTTTTCTTTCAAGATATTAACAATTGGGTGTAGTGTATAAGGGAACTGTCTATGCTATCTTAAGGCAAAATATAAATCCTAAAACTTAAAATAAAAATTTATTGAAGAAATGAAGTAGTGAAATTAGACTCAGAGATAAAGCGTTGTTTGTTTGCTTGTTTTTGAGCCGTTCAAGTTGACAAGGAAATTATTATTTCGAGAGAGCACTTTCCATCCTAACTACATTCTACAGAAACAAAAGTTCAAATAAAACAGTTCCAATAAGTCCAATTATTTGGTTAATAAACTGAAAACTTGACAGTACAATGGCAGTAGCCTGAACTTCATGCCTTAAACCCCATCCCTCAATCAGTCAAAAATGCAGAGAATGGTAATTTGGCTTAATATTCCTTACCCAGTGAGAGTAACAAATCCTTACTACAAACTACGTTCCGAATATTACTCTTTGACTTTTGGGACTTGACTCATGTGTCAGTTCTACATGAATCACTGCTTTCAACGGAGAAAGCAAGTAATTCAGATTCTAAATTCTATAACAAGCTACTGTGTTTTCCCTCTTCTTTTAGTTTGAAAATTCTGTCGAGAAACTCCATCTTTGGCTAATCTGCTTACTGGGTGATGACATTGTTAATGTCATAATCACACTGAATTATCTGAAAGACAATAGCATTGTCAAAAATTCTTGAATGGAAATATGAGAGCCAAACAGGCTTGCTCTGATGTGTGTTTGAATCTGGATGACCCTTTCAGAAGCATCGCTGCTTTAACACAGAAAGTGTTGGGAATCTTAAGTCTGTTTAAAGTGATCATTAATATCTATGACTCTGAC
The DNA here is from genome assembly GCF_000298275.1 of Orycteropus afer afer. Taxonomy (NCBI): domain Eukaryota; kingdom Metazoa; phylum Chordata; class Mammalia; order Tubulidentata; family Orycteropodidae; genus Orycteropus; species Orycteropus afer. The sequence continues at coordinate 8,147,150 of NW_006921679.1, read as the reverse complement.
CCTCTGAAATAGTCAAAGGAGAGGTTATGTTTCAGAAATTACATGAAGCCTTTGCCTTCGGCCTCTGTCTTGAAAATTATTCACAGAAGGGGTCTATTTATTTGGCTTTAAAGATTTAGATTTTGTAGTGTCGTTCTTCTCTAAAAATCCTATTAGATGCTCAAAAGAGTCAACAACAACCACAAAGCGTATGTAGAGAGATCAATAATAAAAATGTGATAGATTGTTGACAATTAGTAACACTGCAAGCAAGGTTGTCTATTATACCCTTCTTTCAACTCTTCTGCAGGTTTGAACATTTTCCAAATAAAATGTTAGAAGGGAAAAGTCTAAAAAAAATAAATAACTGCCATCAAGTCAGATCTGCCTCATAGCCACCCCTCCTTGGGTTTCCAAGGCAGTATCACTGCAGAAGTAGATTGCCCCATCTTCCTTCCAAGGAGTGGCTGGTGAGTTTGAACTACCAGCCTTCTGGTTAGCAGTCAAATGCCTTAGGCACTATGCCAGCAGAGCTCCCAGGAAAAGCTTAAAGCTAAAGCAAAAGTTCCCAGTCACAGTTCGGAACAGTAATTGTCTGAACTTTTCAGTCATCACCCAAGAGATTAGAAAAATAAAAGCAACAGAGGGAGTTTTCACAAAGCTACAATAATTCCATTCTCAGTGTGGTTATTTCTTTGGAAATTATGTTTTTGCTCTTGGTGGAGGTGGTGGAAAGAGCTCTGGTGGCACAAGGCTAAGGCATTTCGGCTGCTAACCAAAAGGTTGGCAGCTGGAACCCCCCAGCCACTCCACAGGAGAAAGATGAGGCAGTCTGCCTCGGTAAAGATTGACAGCCTTAATATTTTAATAGTTAGAGATCTGATAATGAATTACCTTAGAAGCATTATACTTTACTCTCGCTTTATGTTTCATTTTAAATTGAGCATTAAGGGAATGCAGTATTATAATTGTAACTCCTGGTATCTTTATATCTAGAGTCCTGTTACTTTTTTGTCCCCAAGAAAGGCAGGATTTTTTT
>NW_006921679.1:8100594-8145757 GCF_000298275.1 Orycteropus afer afer | reverse complement strand
CTCTAAAAAAAAAAAAAAAGATTGACAGTCTTGGAAACCCTATGGGGCAGTTCTACTTTGTCTTATAGAGTTGCTAGGAGTCTGGTAGTTACGGTTATGTGTCTGCTTGGCTGGGCTATGGTTCTGGGTGGCTTGGCAGTTGGGGAGCTATGATGAGATTGCAGTCACCTCCCTGATGGAGTCTGCTGTAAGCACCTAATCAGTTCGGGGTGTTGCCTTTTGGGTGTGGCTTGATTCCAGTATATATAGAGAAGCTTTGAGATAGGTCTCTAGCTTTTTAGCATATCTTGGTCCTGCATGTGGCTGAGTCTTCACCTCTAATTCCTGAACTTGAACCCATGGTCTACCATGTTGTCTGCCAATCTTGGAATTATTCCTGGACCTGAGCCAGTGGCCTCCCGTGTTGCCTGCTGATCTTGGGGTTGTGCCATTTTACCTACTGACCTTGGGTCTATCAGCCTCAGCAGCCAGCAGCTGCATGAGTTAGGAGACGCCTCCAGCTCCAATGAGCCTGGAACGAGAGGCGGAGCTGAAGCCCAAGGTCGAGGGGCCTTCACCCAGTCCCTAGAGCTGGCACTGTGAATTCAGCTATTTGACCTCCTAAACTGTAAAAGCACAAATTCCTGTTTGTTGAAGCCATCCAATTGTGGTATTTCTGTTACAGCAGCAGTAGAGAACTAAGACAGAGTCAGTTTGATTTGGGGAGGGTGGTGACTGGGATGTGAAAAAGTTGCCTTGACAACCTGGTGATGACAGTGAATGGGAGTTATTTCTTCTGTTTTCTGTGTTGAAATCTTGCTGGCCAAAACAAAATGCTAACAATCTTACAGACAACTCTATTGGGAAATTTTTGGGAAGGTGTGCCCCAATCTCTGTACCCATTAGGAGTGCACTCTAATAGTGGGCAGAAACATGAGCAGGAAACCAAAACATTGAGCTATAAAGAAGGAAACCTGGTTAAGAAGTAGGAAGTCTTGGGGGTTATGTTTTTGTCAAGGCCCCTGTGTGACACAAGTGATTTATGATCAGCTGCTAACCTAAAGGTTGGCAGTTCAAACACACCCAACAGCACTAGAAAAGAAGGGCTTGGCAATTGGCTTCCATTAAGATCAGAGCCAAGAAAATCCTATGGACCACTTCTACTCTGCATCACATGGTGTCATCATGAGTCTAGATTGATTTGATGACAATGAGTTTTTAATGTTTCACTTATTATTACTATTTGTGTCAGCAAAAAATTCATATGAGACAGAAACAAAGACATTATGTACAGCTGTGGACAGCCAGCCAAGATAGAAACTCATTATAAATTAATAACCTTGCAGTCTGTGAACCTAATTTACATAATGTGGGGAAGTGCACTTGAACCTAAGTGTAAGGACGAAATAACATAAAATCAATGAATGTAGTGATCTAGTTGCCACTAATATTCATTCTTCTTCCTTAAAACCTCAATATTGTTCAAGGTGATTCACTAACCAGATAAATGACCACATAGTCAAGCTTCCTTTCAAGAAGAGGGGTTAAAACATTTGACTGCTAACCAAAAAGCTCCGCAGTTCAAACCCAGCGGTTCTGCGGGAGGATGAGACAGACAGCTTGGTAAAGATTGACAGCCTTGGAAACCCTGTGGGGCAGTTCCGCTCTGTCCTCTAGGGGCGCTGTGAGTCAGAATTGACTCCACGGCAGTGGGTTTGGTTTGGGCTTTGCTTCTGTAAAGATTGACAGCCTTGGAAACCCTCTGGTGCAGTTCCACTCTGTCCTCTAGGGGTGCTGTGAGTCAGAATCGACTCCACAGCAGTGGGTGTGGTTTGGGCTTTGCTTCTGTAAAGATTGACAGCCTTGGAAACCCTGTAGAGTGGCTACATGTTAGAATTGTCTGGATGGCAGTGGGTACAGGAAGAGGAAAGTGATTCCATGTTAATGTGGAAGGCTGAAGTGGAAGGCTTCATGGGCCCCTCACTGAAAATTATAGAACTTTAACAGACTAGCAGGCATGATGAAAGTAGACATTTATTGTGGTGACTAACTTGCTATTTTTCCCTCCCTTTTGCTTTAAGTAAATAGAATAGCCAATCTCTTTATGGATGCTGAGTTCTTCAGATTTGTTGTTTTCGATGATGTATTCTCCTAAGCATAACCCTCTCCCATGACTGCTTTCAACTGAGAACTGTAACCTATGAAGCAAGATGACCCTGGGAAGAAGGACATTGACTCTGGAGTAACCAGGGAAGAGAAGAGCAAAGACATTCCTGGCAACCTGAGGGATCTTCAACCCCCTCCCCATTTCCCTGTATAATACTTTCCTTGAGGAGACAGACATTTTAGGGAAATGATTCTCACTGTCTCCTTGGGTACTGATGCTCATTAAACCTTTTGCTTTTCAGCTTCCACTTGTTGTGGTCCTTGGCTTTTTGAGACAGGAGGTGAGGGTCTTGTTTTCCTACAGCATTAACAGGAGATATGATGTGAGCCTTCCACGGTGACCCACTTAGTGATGGATAGAGAACTGGTATATGTTCTTTTTTATTATTATTTTTTTATTGTGATTTGGGTGAAAATTTACAGAGCAAATTCACTTTCTATGCAGCAGTTCACATACACTTTGTCTCATGACATTGACCACAATTTCCCACAATGCAACAGCTCCCCTCCCACTTCCTCACAATAGTGACCTCTTCCCTGTGTCCATCCCTCCATACACTCCTGCCCCCTAAGCTGTCTCCCTGTGCATAAGCAGCCCTTCTTTCTCCCATGATTGTTCTCTCCATGGAGTGTATCTACCTCAGGTAAATGTTCAACTCATATGCTTGTATTTTGTTTGGCTGGAAGCCACAGGTACAAGTTCAATTCCATACATGAAGGGCAGCTAGGGACCATAGTCTCAGTGGTTCCACCAGGCTCTATTGGACCAGCAAACCTGGTCCCCCACTTTTTTGTTTTTTCCTCCAAATGAATTTGAGTTTTGTTCCACATTGTTCTCCTTCTCTATCCAGGATCTCCTACATAGATCCCCTTCCAAGCGATTGACAGTGGTGGCCGGGCACCATCTAGTTATTCTGATCTCATAGTCATATAGGCTGCAGATTGCATGATGTACCAGTCGCTAGGACTAATTGTTGCCGTGAATCTTTGGTTTTCTGCTTTCTTCTTTGCCCTGGATGAGGAGAGACCCATCATTGCATCTAGATGACTACTTGCAAGCTTTTAAGATTCCAATTGCTACTTGCCAAGGTAAGAGGTGGAACAATGTAGTATGTTATGCCAGTTGAGCTTGATACTCCCTGCAGCTATGGTCCCAAGCCCACAGGCTCAACTATTCAGTCCCTCTGGGTAGCTGGCTGTGACCAAGCAGTGACCACAACCTTGCCCCTTGTCAGCTCTAATATACATATACCTGGGAATTCAGATAATACAAATAAACTTATAGGACCATTGTCTGCCAGTTCTGTACCTGGTCTTGGGTACACTCCCTGCTTCATAGACATACTTACTAGTTCAGCCTGTCTACCCATCTATCCCCCCATATGCCCGTGTTTGCCTTCACTGACAATGCAGTACTGTATGTGCAAAAGCGTTCATGTTTGTTGTCTGTACCTGAGAATTGGTATATATTCTTCCTTCCTGCTGCCTGGAACTTAAACACAATGACCTCCTCTAGCCATTGTGGACCATGAGTGACCTGAAGAATGAAAGCTACATACTAAGGAGGGTGCAACAGAAAAGCAGTATGAGTCTTGTCCCTGACGGTACCAGAGAGCCACCGTACCACCCCCGGACTTCCCACCTACAGGCTTCTTTTAAAAATACGTTTCTATTTTGTTTAGGCCAATGTAGTTCAGCCTCTGCTCTTCACAGCTACATGGAGTGTACCATCTTTGGTAGGAATCCACCCACAAAAGGGAATTTTACATGTGTTTCAGAGGAAACCTGGGAAATATCCAGGATCAATCAAGGTTTCTGGAATATCCACACCACTCGTCTGTCAGTTTGTCCTGCTGTGGTGGCTTGCATATTGCTGTGAGGCTGGAGGCTTTGCCACTGGTATTTCAAATACCAGCATGGTCATGTATGGTGGACGGGTTTCCATGGAGCTTCCAGACTAAGACAGACTTGGAAGAAAGAAGGGGCCATCCACTTCTCAAAGAATTGGCCAGTGAAAACCGTATGAATTGTCTACAGTATTAGATTATAAAAATAAAAGCAATCGGCTGTTACCTAAATAATTTTCCTGAAACAGCTAACAGAAGAACAGGGATCAGCATCTAGTCTCAAAAAAAAAAAAAGAATCCATCTGCTGCATTTATTTATCTCATCTTTCAAGGAAAGGAGTCACCATACCTGATGAATGCATTCTGGCTCCCAGAGAGTGTGTTCTGCTGGAGCAGGAATATGTCCATGTCTTCTCCATGACATGGATAAAAGTCTGTCCAACTCCTTTTGCTCTGATCAGTTTCCCCATAGCTTATTTAGTGGCTCAGGCATTTGGTTACTAACCAAAAGACTGATGGTTCAAACTCACCAGCCGCTCAGCAGAAGATGAGGCAGTTTGTTTCCATAAAGATTTACACCCTTAGAAACCCAATGGGGGTCACTATGAGTTGTGATCAACTCAGTGGCAGTGAGTTTGGGTTTTTTGCTAGTTTGTTTGTTTTTGATCACAAGGAATAGAAATCCTCTCAGAGTTATTAAGCACAAAGGTAAGTATATGTGGGGAAGGTGTGGAAAGAGCATGTTACTATATAGATAGAGAAACATCTAGGGAACTTAGAAAAAGGATAGCCAGGCCTCAGGTATATAAAAAACCAGGCAGGAGCCAGCTGGTAAGAAATGAACTGGAGAGAGAATTAAGAAGATCTGGAAGTCCTAGAGATTGAAGGAAGGGGAAACCGCTGCATGAGGTGGCCCAAGGGAGAAAGAGGAGGCATCAAGGAATCGGCCATACAGAGAGCTGTGGTGCCAGATAGCACTGGGCAGGTAAGACCTGGTTCCCAGGGAGCAAAAGTATGAGCTAGCAGACAAGTGGGGAGAGGAGAGGAAGGAGGTGATTGAATCAGACATCTCCCACGGCTGGCCCCACCTCCATCCCCACTGGCGGCAAACCTGGGGGACAGAGAAGAAAGGGAGAATCTCTGAATTGGATACCAAAACCCAAACCAAACCCACAGCCATCAAATCGATTCTGACTCATAGTGGCCCCCATTGGGTTTCCAAGGCTGTACATCTTTACGAAAGTAGATTGCCTTGTCTTCCTCCTGCAGAGCAGGTGGTGGATTTGAACTGCTGATCTTCTTGTTAGCAACCAGGTGTTTTACCCTCCATGCCACCAGAGCTCCTTTTGAATACAAGGTCAATTTTTGATTTATAGTGGACTGGATTCTTTGATATCTAAAGGATTGTTGTAAAACCCGAGAGTGATCGATACTGCTCTAGGATCTGCTCAGCTCCCATTGAGGGCAGGCTTGAAGGACAGCTGTGGTGGGACAGAAAGCTGAGACCTGCTTGCACCCCCTGCCACGTCTGGCAAAACCACACAGGTCACGAGATGAAGTGACGTGAAAGGATTAATGGTTTTCTTTTTTATTTAAAAGAAACGGGCCAGGCAGATGCCCTGCATGTTCTGCGAGAGCGACCCCTGATGCCTTTGTTCTACTTTATTTATATGTTTGTACATGATGACATCATTAGTCTTGGAATCCATACAATCAGCTTATTCTCTACAGAGTTAAAGTTTCACTCCTCTACGTGCTCAAGAACAACAGGTGGTCATTAAAACAATCACAGAAGTCTCCTCAGGAATAAGGAGTGTAAAATGATAAATGTTTACTAGGACACAGTGACCCAAAGTATGAAACATCCCAATAGGATAAAAACATGGACTAGTGGAATAACATCCACTTTTAATATTGATGTTTTGCCAATTAAGCATTTAACAGTGAGAGAGACCTTGTCATCCCTTACAACCACAAGAGAGGCCTTGCCATCTCTTAAAGTAAACATTCAACCACAAGAGAGGCCTTGCCATCTCTCTCTCTCTTTTTTTTTTTTTTTTTTTTATTAGGATTTGGGTGAAGATTTACAGAGCAAATTCACTTTCCATGCAGCAGTCCACATACACTTTGTCTCCTGACATTGACCACAGTTTATCACAATGCAACAGCTCCCCTCCCACATCCTCCCCATAGTTACCTCTTCCCTGTGTCCATCCCTCCATGGACTCCTGCCACCTGAGCTGTTTCCCTGTGCATAAGCAGCCCATCTTTCTCCCATGATTGTTCTATCCAAGGAGTGTATGTATCTACCTGAGGTAAATGTTCAACTCATATACCTGACTTTTGTTTGGGCCTTGCCATCTCTTACCTGTAATTAGGACATGTGCCTTGCAATCATGTTCTTTTGGGGGTCTTTTTCTTGGTCTCCAACACCCCCCCCATAACCCCATGTTCAATAAAGCCGTTACCCAGACTAGAGCACAACCAACCACTCTATTGAGAAATGGCAGTAGAAGGTTCAAATGGACAGAAAGACCAGACACAGACACCACAGGGGCAAATCATCAAGGCGTACTGATGGAAAGAGTTCTGAGAGAAGGTAGCACAGTCCAGGTGGTCAGAAGCATCGTTACTAACTTCTTTAAGACAGAACGATAAGCAACCTCCCAAACCCTCACAATTCTGAAACAGTGAGGGTCATGTGGACTTCTGGAGACATAACACTAAGGCTCCCTCCAGCCCACCTAAGGCTGACATAGTCCTACATGTGAGTTACCACACTGGCGCACTTGGGCCATGTGCCCCTCCTCAACTTCAGCACCATAGAATACACAATATAAGCACCTGATCCAGTAGCCTGTGCTCAAAGACAATAGCTAACACGTCATCCTTCACTTCAGTCTCCCCAGTGAACACGGCTTCATCCCAATACACCTCCGAACTCATGGCTGAAGAACTAGAAGGAGGGTCAGCGGTATCCAGGCATTTCTGAGGGTTCTAGGAATTATTCTGCTTCATACACACACACACAAACATACACAACCATTCTTCATTGAGCATTTATTGACCTATATTAAATACTTTCATTTAACTCCCACAAATAACTTAATGGATAACTACATCTTCTCCTCACTTATCAATGTGGTTGGTTTCCAAAGACCAGGTCGTTATGTGAAAATCGGCAAAAATGGAGGTTCACCACATCAGAGCACAAAATGAAGGATGACTACATCATTCCATAACTGCCAAATTACATCATTACATAAATGCCAAATTACATCATTACACAACTGCCAAATTACATTATTATATCATTAGATAACTGCCAAATTACATTACACAACTGCCAAATTACATTATTATATCATTAGATAACTGCCAAATTACATTACACAACTGCCAAATTACATTATTATATCATTACATAACTGCCAAATTACATCATCACATAACTGCCAAATTATATCATCACATAACTGCCAAATTACATCATTGCATTACTATCAAACCACTGAGAATGATGGCCCAGCCAAGTTGACACATGACCAGTGTTATTATCACCTCACACCTCAGCCATTCATTACTGCCAGATGTATGTCAGTAATGTGAAAAATAATCAAATAGCAGGTTTTTCTACTATTGTCATAAATAAGAGATGTCTGATAATGAGATCCCTCACAAATTAGTAGGTGTATAAGTATCACTATTTACAGGTAAATTAACTAGTTTGACTAATGTCATACAGCTGGTAAGTGGCAGGAATGAGATCTGAATTCAGGGATCCTATTCTTAAGATAGTCCTGATCATATGCCTCACATTCTGGCATAAAATACTGAGAAATGTAATCAAGGGAAAGAGTCTGGCTTTTAAAAACGATTTATGCTTATTTAAGGAGCACCAAGATTACAAAGTGTAATTACTTTTATGGTATCCTAGTAGTTGGTAATAATCCAAGAAGCTGGATGATATGAAGAAGATCTCAGAGTCAGGATAGGGAGATGACTCATTAACAACCTGGGATTTGCAAGTGACACAACCTTGCTTGCTGAAAGTGAAGATGACTTGAAGCATTTACCAATGAAGATTAAAGACAACCGTCTGCAGTATGGATTACACCTCAACATAAAGAAAAAAAAAAAAATCCTTACAGGTGGACCAATAAGCAACATCATGACAAATGGAGAAAGGATTGAAGTTGTCAAGGATTTCATTGTACTTGGATCCAAAATCAACACTCATGGAAGCACCAGTCAAGAAGTCAGACGTCACATTGCACTGGGAAAATCTGCTTCAGGAGACCTCTTTAAAGCATTAAAGAGCAAAGATGTCACTTTGAAGACTAAGGTGCACCTGACTCAAGCCATAGTATTTTCAATCACCTCATATGCATGTGAAAGCTGGACAATGAATAAGGAAGACTGAAGAAGAATCAATGCCTTTGAATTGTGATGTTGGCGAAGAATACTGAAAATACCATGGACTGCCAGAAGAAGGAATACATCTGTCCTGGAATAAGGGCAGTCGGAATGCTCCTTGGAAGTGACAATGGCCAGACTTTGTCTCACCTACTTGGTCATGTGACCAGAAGGGACCCTGGAGAGGAAAAAAAAATCAAACTCACTGCCATTGAGTTGGATCCAACTTATAGTGACCCTTCCTTGGGTTTCTGAGGCAGTATCTTCACGGAAGTAGTTTGCCCCATCTTCCTTCCAAGGCGTGGTTGCTGGGATTGAACCACCAGCCTTCTGGTTATCAGTCAAGTGCCTTAGGCAGTACGCCACCAGAGCTCTCTGAGAAAGTGGAGCATCAGCGAAAAAGGGGAAGACCCTCAACAAGATGGACTGACATAGTGGCTGCATCAGTGGACTCAAGCATAGGTGGGATTGTGAGGCTAGTGCAGGACCGGGCTGTGTCTCATCTGTTGTACATAAGGTTGCTGTGAGATAGAGCCAATTCCAGGGCACATCACAACAACAACATTAATTGGTAAACAGCAAACATATTCTAAAGATATCAATATTTGATTTGAAAATGTGTAATGTTTTCTCACACAACAGTAATAGCACCAGACTTTACTTTTTTTTAAAAAAGGGAACTATGTGTTTGCTTGTTTTTTTTTTTCTTTAAATAGTGCAAGAGTAAACAGTAATCATAGAGAGAAAAGAAAGCAGAGATGAAGTCCTCATTATTTCAAACCATCATGATTGTTTCCTTTCTGTGTAGTTACTAGTTACTGAGTGAACAAACCAACCAACTGCTCCATTTTTAATTTAAGTGTAAGCTTAATTAAGAAAATGATTTTTTTTATTAAAGTCATCAATAACCATAATTTAAGAAATCCCAGTAATTTTTTGTGGATACAAACATCTAGGTGTCCCCAAGAACTTGGACACTAAAGGAAATGATAAAGACACATGTCAAAATGAAAATTATTCAAAGCAGAGATGTGTTGAGTCTCCTTAAAAAGACAACGTGTTGTGTAAGACAATGGTTGGACAGAATCCAGTTGATGGGTAGAATATCTAAGAAAGAAGAGATTCATAGAAGGTGGTCAGCTCAGCAGTGGGGCCCAGGGACATTGGTCTTTGTGGCTGGAACATCCCAATACTGTATGCAGATGCATCAAGATCTTGCCTGAATGACAACTGCCTCATCTATCACCTACCTCATTTCCCTTGCTCTGAATTAGTGCTAACTAAGCAAACATCCCAATTGTAACCCGGCTTATAGCTTTACAGGAAGAGAACATGCTGATCCACATTCCAGCCTGCTTTAAACTTCTGTTTCTTGTGGTAAATAATTAAATTGGTATTCTGATATTCATCAGTGTTTTTAACCCCAAAGAACAGATCGATTCTTGGCTGGCTGGGCTTCCTTCAGTTAGCTTGCAAGTCACAGAGGACTCTTCCACCATATTCAGTGTAACTGTATTAAGTGCCCTCTTGGCTTAAAGGAGGAGATCAAGACAGCAAAACATATTTAATCTGATGAATTTTATTACAAACACAGGCTTTAAGGGAAGGATAGGATTCAGAAACAATGGTGCATGTTGCAGTCTGCTTACACTTGATCATATACTTTATAAATATTTGTAATAAAACAAATCTCAATGAATGAACTTTATGTCACTTGAGTAAGCCTTCCTCCCCTGCAGTGACAAGGGAACTGGGGCTCTTTGTTACTTGCAGTACTGACAAAGAAGTAGTGCTATTTGGCCTGGATCATTTGTGGTGTAGTGGTTAAAGCACTTGGCTGCTATCCAAAAGCTCAATAGTTTGAACCCACCAGCTGCTCCACAGGAGAGAGGTGAGGCAGTCTCCTTCTGTAAAGGCTGTTTGCTGTTATTATGTGCCATGGAATTGGACCTGACTCATAGTGACTCCTCCTTGGGTTTTCGAGGCGGTATCACTAAGGAAGTAGATTGACCAGCCTTCTTTCTGAGGAGTGGCTGGTGGGTTTGAACCTCCAGCCTTCTGGTTAGCAGTCAAATGCCTTAGGCACTATGCTACCAGAGCTCCCTGTAAAGACTGACAGCCTTGGAAACCCTGTGGTGCAGTTCCACTCTGTCCTCTAGGGGCGCTGTGAGTCAGAATCGACTCCATGGCAGTGGGTGTGGTTTGGGCTTTGCTTCTGTAAAGATTGACAGCCTTGGAAACCCTGTGGGGCAGTTCTACTCTGTCCTAAAGATGGTGGTGCCTTAAAAGGTCATCATTATGAGTCAGAATCAAGTTGATGGCAGTGAGTTAGGTTTTTTTTTTTTTTAATATGGTACCCGACTGGAGCTTCTATTCAGGCTTTTCCGCTGCTGACAGAACACCTCATTTCAGGACTCCTTGTTTCCTGTTCACATGCACAAGACCTTCAAATAGGGATTTTGGGGATCCCCAACAAAACTGCCACGTCCTCATTCTATAGTAAAGTGACTTAATCTATTACTTCGAGAAACAGCAGTTTAAAGGAGGCTGGAATGAGGATGCCTGTTCTCTTCCTGAAGCTCTTAGAGGAAAGCTTTGGATAATAAAGGCAGAGACCAAAACAAACCTGTTGTTGTTAAGTGCTGTCCAGTGGGACCCGACTCATAGCGACTCCTTCTTGGGTTTCTGAGGCTCTGGTAGCATAGTGTCTAAGGTACTTGACTGCTAACCAGAAGGCTGGTGGTTCAAACCCACCAGCCACTCCTCGGAAGGAGGGTTGGGCAATCTACTTCCCTAGTGATACCACCTTGGAAACCCAAGGAGGGGTTGCTATGAGTCGGGTCTGACTCAAGGGCACATAACAACAACAACAACATCACCACGGAAGTAGATCGCCCAACCTTCCTTTGGAGGAGTAGCTGGTGGGTTTGAACTGCCAGCCTTCTGGTTAGCAGTTAAGTGCCTTAGGCACTACACCTCCAGAGCTCCCAAAACAAACCTAGATGGAACCTGTTGTTGAGTGCCTTGAATCTTCTGAATCACACGATGCCATTTGTGTCAGAACAGATCACCAGGTGAAGTGCTAATCTTTCAGTTAGCAGCTGAGTGCTTATTTGTTGTGACTGCAGGGCTCCTTAGATGGAACCTAGAGAAAATAGATATAATTTAGGAAACAATCAAAGCTATTACATGCTTAGAGAGAGAAGTTCTTTTTGTGTGTGTATGTGTGTGTGTGTGATTTGGGTGAAAATTTACAAACCAAATTCACTTTCCATACAGAAGTTCACATACACTTTGTCTCATGACATTGACCACAATTTCTCACAATGCAACAGCTCCCCTTCTCCTTCCTCCCCATAGTTACCTCTTCCCTGTGTCCATCCCTCCATGCACTCCTGCCTCCTGAGTTGTCTCCCTGTGCATACACAGCCCTTCTTTCTCCCATGATTGTTCTCTCCAAGGAGTATATCTACCTCAGGTAAATGCTCAACTCCTATGCCTGTCTTTTGTTTGGTTGGAAGCCACAGGCATGGGTTCAATTCCAGACCTGAAGGGCAGGAGAGATGAGAAGTTCTTATATCCCCAAAATAAGAACAACTCAAAACCAAACTTACTGCCATTGAGTCAATTCCAACTCATAGGAACCTCAACTGGGTTTCTAAGGCTGCAAATCTTTATGGAAGCAGACCACCTCATCCTACTTTTGCAGAGTGGTTGGTGGGTTTGAACCCCCAAGCTTTCAGTTAGCAGCCAAGTGCCTGAACCATTACACCACTAGAGCTCCTTACAAAATAAGAACAGAGCTCCATAAATGAAGGAAAATTTATATAACAAAAAAGAGCTCTAGGCCTAGAAGCAACAATACCCCTGTAGCAATGAGCCCACCTGGCATCGAGATCTTGGTTTCTAATATCGTTCTCCAATGAAAGGAACCTGGACTCCTTAAGGAAATGGCTGATTCTAGGACTGGGGCAAGAAGCATGCAAGATGAACCTGGAGCATCTTAAAGAGCTGGTGAGTAAGGAAGTGTCCCCATCCCCTACACACTACCTGTGTTGATGAAGGCATGCCAAAGGGTACAGAAGCTGACTGAAAGAGCTCCCAAAGCCAAAGCTGGACCAATTCAAGTAAGAAAACAAAGAACTTTTGGATAAAGTATAAAGAAAATCACCATGAGTCCATATTGACATAAATAAGTGGATAAACACATAAATTAAGGAGTATAGACAAATCTTCCATGCAGAAGAATTTCAAATAATTTATGTGGACATTCCGCCCTCTAGGACTTGAGAGTGTAACTGTGTGGGCTGTACATAGTGATCTCCTACCAAAGAATGCAGTATGGAAATGCGGGAAATATTAACTATGCAGTGGAAAAGCTTGACAAACACTACCAGATGATCCAAGTGATCACTATCAACTGTGGTAAGTCATGTTGATACCATGTACTCTTGATGTGATGTGATGAAACTGCATCACTACTGTGGTCTTCCTCCAAAGAACTCATAACCCCAGTCTAACCATGAGTGAAACACCAGGAAAATCCCAAGAGGTGCATATTTTATTGGAAGGGAGATTGGGCAATCTACTTCCGCAGAGACACAGCCTTGGAAACCCAAGGAGGGGTGCATATTTTATATCTCAAAACCATCAGGGTCATAGAAAAACAAGGTAAGTCTGAGAAACTGTCACAGCCAATTGGTGCTTATGGAAACATGACTACTAAACATATAATTGGTATCCTGAATGGGATCTTAGAAGAGCAAAAGGACATTACAGAAAACTAAAGATATTGGAATAAAGTACAGACTTTAGATAATGAAAATGTATCAGTATTAATTAATTGCAACAAGCATACCATATTTATGTGTGATATTAACACTAAAGAAAACTGAGTGTTGAGTGTATGGGAGCTCTATTATCATCTCAATTTTTCTATGTTTAAACAAAAGTCTATCAAAAAATGAAAGAAAAACTCTTGGAAATTAAAAATATAATTGCAGGGGAAAAAATCATAGAAACCGTACAATATAAAGTTGCAAGCATTTCCCAGAAAGTAGAAAGACAAAGATTTACACAACAGAAGTTGTGTGGTGTCAGAGTAGTAGTGACCCCCTCCTTGGGTTTGCAAGGCAGTAGCATAGTGGCTAAGACACTTGCCTGCTAACCAGAGGGCTGGCGGTTCAAACCCACCATCCACTCCTCGGAAGGAAGGTTGGGCAATCCTACTTCCGTAGTGATACTGCCTCGGAAACCCAAGGAGGGGTCGCTATGAGTCGGGTTTGACTCGAGGGCACATAACAACAACATCACTACAGAAGTAGATTTCCTAACTTTCCTTCCCAGGAGTAGCTGGTGGGTTTGGACCGGTTGCCTTCTGGTTAGCAGTCAGGTGCCTTAGGCACTATACTATCAGAACGCGGCGAAAAAGTCTTTTCCATACTTGCCCCCTACTTTCCCTCCCTCTGGAGGACCGAAGGCTACCTGAGATCCAAGGTTGGTAAGCCGTAACAGTCCTCCACTAGCAGGGGGCGCTGTGAGCTCTCCTCAGCGAACGCCCCGCCCCACCACGCCCCGCCCTACCACGCCCCTCCTACGGCAGCCCGGCTTGCGGAAGTGTTTCTAGGAGACGGCGCTCGCCGGCTGCGCCTGCGTAGTGGGTGGTGGCCGGGGCCGACTGAAGGGTGGAGGCGCTGGCTGGATGAAGGAGTCAGCTCTCTGTTGCCTCTGGTTTTCTCTGGCTCCGTGGGGCGCCAGGGAGGCGGGCTCTCGGCAGACGTCTCGGGATGGAGCACATCCGTACAACCAAGGTAGTCGGGTGCGGGGGAACTGGCGGAGGCGAAGATGATGGAGGCTTGGCTGCCGGGCGACTGTTGGGGACGGCCGGGTAGGGCCGACTCCTTGCGAGGGCCTGGCTGAGTCGAGTCTGGAAGGGATGCTTGGCGGGTCAGGATGTGCCCGGCGCTAGTGGGCCCGCAGGCCGCAGTGTCTGTCGGAGTCGGGCCTCACTGCAGCCCTTGGTGTCTGGTTGCGGACTGTTCGAGCTGCGGGGGGACGTCTTGGGAAACAGCTCCGCCATGGCAGCGATACACTTTCTCTGACACATTTGGGGCGGAGGCCAACATCTCCGCTGCCAGCCGTTGGTCTCCTCCAATACCGGAAAGCCAGTAACGATGCCTTTTCCGTGTTCCTGCTTCATTGTCCCATGTCACGGATAATTGGTGCCAGTTTTAGAGCATCCAATGTCAGCACTCTTACGTGGGTCACTTTCTTGTCTCGGTCTCCAGTCACTTAGATTTGTTTCTTCCGTCTCCTCTTGCCTGTTTTTTTTTTTTTTTGGTGACTCAGTGGTTTAAGTGCTCGGCTGCTAACCAAAAGGTCGGCGGTTCGAGCGCACCAGACGCTCCGTGGAAGAAAGATGTGGCAGTGGTTGCATAAACATTACAGCCTTATAACCCAGTGGGGCAATTCTATTCTGTTAGTTTAATCTGCCCTGTATGGTCGCTATGAGTGGGAAATCGACTCAGTGGGAGTGGGTTTTGGCTTGACTCTTAACTCATTGTTTTAAGTGTCAATAGACCAAATCCGTTGTGGTCCAGTCATTTCCAACTCATAACGATCCTCTAGCACAGAGTAGAACTGCCCCAGAGGGTTTCCAAGGCTGAATTCTTCACAGAAGCATATTGTCAGGTCTGTCTCCCATGGAGCTGCTAAGGGGTTCCAAATGCCAACCTTTTCCTTCACCTCTGAGCACTTAACCATTGTGTAACCAAGTCACCTTTGAGTGCAGATTACACCAAACCAAAAACCAAACCCACTGCTGTCAAGTTGATTCTGACTCACAGTGAACCTATCAACTTAATAAAGAAGTTACGGAGAAGACAAAAATATCATATATTTTCAGTGCTACTATTGGAATTGTTGTTCAGTGGAATTTATGAGTTCCCTCCCATACTCAATTTTTGTGAAAAGACATTGGAGAATTAACACGTATTCCTATGATGTTGTTGTTATGTGCCATGGAGTCTGACCGACTCATAGCGACCCCTCCTTGGGTTTCGAAGGCCGTATCACTGAGGAGGTAGATTTCCCAACCTTCCTTCCGAGGAGTGGCTGATGGGTTTGAGCCACCAGCTTTCTGGTTAGCAGTCAAGTGCCTTAGGCACTATGCCACCAGAGCTCCCATTCCTATGATAGTGTTAGAAATAAAATGTAAAAATGGAAGGAAATGACATCAAAATATTACCAAATTCCTTTTAAGTTAAACTTCTACTTTGGAAAAGAGAAAAACATAAATTGGGACCAGAAGAATGAAATCTCATGATTTTACAATCACTCTGAAGCTCACAAATCAGGAAAGACCCACCTATGAAGCTTGACTTCTTTGTTTTGCTGAACCTACCAGTCAGTTCCCAGTCATCTTGCAGTTACCATTCATTTAGGGAACTAGCAGACAAAAGTTATTTTGATATGTTCAAAGGAGAATTTGAGATCGCTGCCTTTAAAATGTTATTAGAGCTCATTTGACATTGTTCATACTCTACTAAACAAAATGGATGCTATTAAAAATTGACTCCTTTTAAAAATGTATCTTTTTAATGTTTTTAAAGACAAAGTAAGTCTAGGATTCAAGTTGCTAGCACTTAACATTTGAAAACAGGACGGCTGAGTGAATAACCAAACTAGTAGAAGGTGCAAAGATGAAAAAGAGGAATAGAGTAGGTATCAGGTCAGATTCATGTCCTGGTTCCGTGGATAAGATGTGTGTGATATAGTAGTTGTGGGCCCATGGCTCCCTTCTGTACCACATTGAAGCTCATCTTTGCATCTTTCATCACGTTTGCCAGCAGTGAACGGTACATAGTAGAATGCCAGTATAAATGAACTGAAATTAATCAGCTAGAATATACTCTGTTCTTAAGTGATGAGAGTGAACAGAGTTTTGGAAACTCTTTAGGATCCTTTGGCTTATTTTAAGCCTTCACTCCTTAAATTTACAATGAATGTGTATCTTTGTTTTTATTTAAAAGTTGTAACCCTTTGCATGGGAGCTTTGGCAGCATACTGCCTAAGGTACTTGACTACTAACCAGGAGGCTGGAGGTTCAAACCCACCAGCAATTCCTCAGAAGGAAGGTTGGGCAATCTACTTCTGTAGTTATGAAAACCCAAGGAGGGGTCACTATGAGTTGGGTCCGACTTGACGACACATAACAACAACAGTAACCACCCTTTGCATGAATAATTTCTTTTAGAAGGATCGGCACAAGGGGTAGTGGTTAAAGATGTCTCAAATGTCCAACATTTCCAAACTGCTGTACACTCCACCATCTCTGACATCTACTACTTCTCTCCTGAGTACTTTCCCTCCCGTCTTGGAGGGAGGGAGGGAATTCGGTGTAACATCTCACAGAACTCACAAACCAAGGAAATGGCTCACATGGTTGTGGAGGCTGGAGATCCCAAATCCCTGGGTCAGGCATCAATCAATCTCAGGGATCCTTTTCACTCAAGTGTTTGCAGGGCCTGGCAAACCCAAATTGCTAGGTCAGGCTGCTGGCTTATAAGGCTGCAGAAGCCGGTGAATCAGGTCAGAAGACAGGCTGCTGGCTCAAGTTCTGAGAACCAGAGGTCGGATGAAGATGAAGATGAACAGGATCCAGAGCAAGAGAGAACTTTTTTTTTTTTTTATTGTGATTTGGGTGAAGGTTTACAGAGCAAATTCGTTTTCCATACAGCGGTTTTTACACATTTTGTTTTGTGACATTCACTGCAATTCCCCACAGTGTAACAGCTCTCTTCCCACTTCCTCCCTGCAGCTGCCTCTTCCCTGTGTCCTTCTTTCCTATGCCCTCTTGCCCCTGAGCTATCTTCCTGTGCAAATACTGCCCTTCTATTCTCCCCTGATTGATCGTTCTAAGGAGTGTATCTACTTGATGTAAATGTTTACCCTATGTGCCTGTCTGTTGTTTGGCTGGAAGCCACAGGAGTGACTTCAGTTCTAGATTTGAAGGGTAACTAAGGGCTATAGTCTTGGGGGTGTCATCAGGCAAGAAAGAGAACTTGCCAGAGCATTCATATATGTTGGATGCAGACCATACCCTCAAGGAAGCTAAAGGTGGTGAATTGAGGCAAACCCTCTAATAATGTGGTATTATCTTTTGTTTAGGGTCATTGTTTATTTAATCTCTTGCTAAACACAGTATTTTAGCTGAGTATAATTTAATCAGTGTATAGTTCTAAAGCTGAAGGATAGCTATATCATCCTGTTTTGTAGCATTAACTGGCAGTTAAAGGAAGAACATCAAACTTGTGTGTCAACTTGGCTGGGCCTGGTTGAATGGTTGGGCAGCTGGTGGTAGTTACTCCCCATGAGACTGGTAATCAACTCCATGGTGCAATCTACTGTGAGCAGCTGAGTAGCTGCCTTAGGGATGTGGTCTGCTTCCTGTATATAAGGAGAAGCCTTGGGGATAGTCTCTAGCTTGTGGCATGCTTGGACCCTGCGTGTAGCCGTGTTGTTGTTCAGCAGCCTGCCATGCTCTGCCGACCTTGGGACTTAAATGGACTTGAATTAATGGCCTGCTGTGTGGTTTGATAACATTGGGACTGTGCCATTTTATTTGTTGACCTTGGGCTTGTTAGCCTCAGCAGCCAGTAGCTGCCTGAGTGAAGAGATGCTCCAGTGGGCTGGGAGCAAGAGGCAGAGCTGAAACCCAAGGCCGAGGGGCTTTTACACAGCCCCTAGAGCCTGGCACTTTGAACTTGGACTTCTAGCCTCCTGAACTGTAAGAGAATAAACTCCCGTTTGTTAAGGCCATCCCATTTGTGTTATATTCCTGTCAGAGTGGCATTAGGTATCCAGAACAGAATTTGGTACCAAGAGAGTGGGGTGCTGCTCTGACAGATACCTAAAATGTGGAAACAGGAGTGGAGTGCATCCTTGACCTGAGACCCTGGCATATGGCATAAGAGATGACAGGAGCAGAGCCAAGAGACTGGCAGAGTATAGTGGCAGAGGGACCAGCATGAGAGACAGTAGTAGCAGAGCCGAGAGACTGGCATTAAATAGCAACAGGCTTTCCAGCCCATGGAGGAGAAGGCCAGGTGCCATTGGGTAGGTGGTTTTCTGGCAGAGTGGGTTGCCTTTGGGCATTAATTGGTGAAGAGACTGACGTAAAATGGAGTAGAAGGTTGGCTGACCCATGGAGCAAGAAAGCTAAGTGTCCTTTGAGCAGAAAGATTTCTGGTGGAGTGGGTTGCCGTCAGGCATTAATTGGCAGAAGTGAAGAGACTAAGGAAACGGGAGGCAGAGCTGCCTCAGCCTCGAAGGGTAGGAACCATCATAGCCCCCTAGGTTTCAAAGAGTTCGACTTTCACCAACTCGGTTCTGGAGTGTGGGGCTGCTCGTTCATGTGAGCTGGTGGGATGGAGCCATAGCTGCTGCCCAAGAGTCAGGGGGCAGGGCTGCCATGCCCGAACGGGAAAGGAATGGGACCGCCAAGCCAAGGGGGTGAGGTCGCCATTTAGAGGAACTAGGGAACTGGAGCCACCTAGTGAGAGAGATCTGTACAGATGCCACCCAATGAAGATCTGTACAAGTGCCAAGTTGACAAGGGGCGGAATTGTGGTAGTTAAATTTGTATGTCAACTTGACTGGGCTTGGTTGAGTGGCTGGGCAGCTAGTGGTAGTTAGTTTATTCTCTCTGTAAGAGAATAAACTCCTGTTTGTTAAGGCCATCCCATTTGTGGTATATTCCTGTCAGAGTGGCCCTAGGTATCCAGAACATACAGCCTATCACTGGAGCTCAGATTTTGCCATAATGAGATAGTCTCCCTAAGAAACAGTGAGAAATATGCCGTCAGTTACTCTGAAACGTGTTCCTGAAGGGAGAGTAGCTAAAGCAAATGGAAGAAATGAAGTAAAAGAGCTGAACAGATGGTTTCAAAGGACAATCAGAAAGACAAAATAAACTATTATAATGAAATGTGCAAAGACCTGGAGTTAGAAAACCAAAAGGGTAGAACATGCTTGGCATTTCTCAAGCTGAAAGAACTGAAGAAAAAATTCAAGCCTCGAGTTGCAATATTGAGGGATTCTATGGGCAAAAGATTAAATGACTCAGGAAGCATCAAAAGAAGATGGGAGGAAGACCAGAGTCACTGTACCAGAAAGAATTGGTCAGTGTTCAACTATTTTAGAAGGTAGCGTATGATGAAGAACTGATGGTATTGAAGGAAGAAGTCCAAGGTGCACTGAAGGAATTGGTGAAAAACAAGGCTTCAGGAACTAAAGGAATACCCATTGAGATGTTTCAACAAATGGATGCCATGCTGGAAGTGCTCACTCATTTATGCCAAGAAATTTGGAAGATACCTACCTGGCCAGGTGACTGAAAGAGATCGATATTTGTGGCCATTCCAGAGAAAGTTGATCCAAAATGCAACAATCATACCACGTGCACGTTGATCCAAAAGAATGCAGAAATTTTTGAAAAATATTAATATCACATGCAAGTAAAATTTTGCTGAAGATAATTCAAAAATGGTTGTGGAAGTACATCAATGTGGAACTGCCAGAAATTCAAGCCTGATTCAGAAGAGGATGGGGAATGAGAGATTACATTGCTGATGTCAGATCTTGATTGAAAGCATTGAATATCAGAAAGATATTTACCTGTGTCTTGTTGACTATGCAAAGGAATTCAACCATGTGGATCATAACAAATGATGGATAATATTGCGAAGAATAGGAATTCCAGAACACTTAATTGTGCTCATGAAGAACCTGTACAAAGACTAAGAGGCAGTTGTTGAAACAGAACAAGTGGATACTACCAAAAAAACCCGCTGCCATCAAGTTGATTCCAACTCAAAATGACCCCTATTGGGTTTCTGAGGCAGTAAATCTGTATGGAAGTAGATTGCCCAGTCTTGCTTCCGTGGAGTGGCTGGTGGGTTTGAACCACCAACCTTCTGGTGATGCCTTAGGGACTGTGCTACCAGAGCTCCTTAAGAGGATACTGTATAGTTTAAAATCAGGAAAGGTGTGTGTCAAAGTTGTGTCCTTTCACCATACTTACTTGATTTGTATGCTAAGCAAATAATCTAAAGAACTTGGACTATTGAAATTTTCATGTAATATACCCTTACATGTAATATGTATAGTGCACATAGGAAACTAACACATGAGGGGTTGCACAGTTTGCAAAAACCATACCACATACAAGTTATTTGTGTAGGGTATGTGAGGAAGAACATGGTATCAAGATTAGAGGAAGTCTCGTTAACAACCTGTGATATGCAGATAACATAGCCTTGCTTGCTGAAACCAAAGAAGACTTGAAGCACTTACTGATGAAGATCAAAGACCACAGCCTTGGATTACACTTTAACATAAAGAAAACAAAAATCCCCACAAGGGGACCAGTCAGCAACATTGCAATAAATAGAGGAAATATTCAAGTTGTCAAGGATTTCATTTTACTTGGCTCCACAGTCAGTGCCATGGAAACAGTCAAAAAATCAAAAGCTTTATTGCATTGGGCAAATCTGCAGGAACATATTTAAATTCTTTAAAGATTTAAAATGAAAAGATTGTATTCTTTAAAGTGTTAAAAAGCAAAGATAGCACTTTGAAGACTAAGGTGCGCCGAATCCAAGCCATGGTATTTTCAGTTGCCTCATGTGCACATAATGAATAAGTAAGACCGAAGAAGAGTTGATGCCTGTAAGTTGTGGTGTTGGTGAAGAATACTGAAAATACCATGGACTGCCAGAAGAACAAAGAAATCTGTGTTGGAAGAAGCACAGCCAGAATGCTCCTTAGAGGTGAGGCTGTGCGAGACTTCGTCTCTTGTAGTGTGGACGTGTTAGCAGGAGGGACCAATCTTTGGAGAAGGGCATCATGTTTGGTAAAGCAGAGGATCAGAAAGAAGAGGAAGGTGCTTAATGAGATGGATGGCACAATGGCTGCAACAGTGAGCTGAAATATAACGATTGCGAGCGTGGCACAGGACTGAGCAGTGTTTTGTTCTGTTGTCTGTAGAGTCTCTATGAGTCAGGATGGACTGAAAAGCACCTAACCATGACCACCACTGTTTCCTCTTTATGCAGTCTTTCTCCGTTCTCTGCCAGGCTCCCGGACTTTGGATGATATCATATATTGGTGTCGATGATATCATGCCATTTGTGAATCAAACTTTGCAAAATTGAATGGAAGATTGTTTTCCTAAGCCACAGATGAAAGACTGCTTCTTTGAGTTTGTTACAGAATGTATTGTCCCATGGATATCTGACTCTAAACCACACAAAAGACTCAGCTATGGCTTACATTGAGTTAGTCCAAAAGTAATGCAAAATTTGTTCTTAAATTATGCCCTCTTTGTCATTAGAATGTGAGATCATACATGAACGTATATGAATATAAGTTGTCTGTTACAAAGTGGGAAGGAGATATAAAACTAAGATTGGCTCAAGACTAAAGAGAAACTGTGAAATAAGAGCAATAGATTTTGAGGAGCATCTGAACACCCTAAGTAAAGTACTATTTTTGGCTATCAGTTTGATTATCTCCATTTTTACAGATGAGAAAAGAGATGAAAAATCTCTGCCCTTACGAGGCTTATTCTCCATTTCACAAATGGCAACTTGATGCTCTTGCTCTTTGTCTTTGATAGTTCTGGGCAAGATGGCAGTGCTGGGTGGTTGTTGCTGTTTTGCTGTTGCTGTTACGTGCCCTGGAGTGGGACCCAACTCATAGCGACCACTCCTTGGGTTTCCGAGGCAGTATCACTACAGAAGTAGATTGCCCAACCTTCTTTCCGAGGAGTAGCTGGTGGGTTTGAACCTCCAGCCTTCTGGTTAGCAGTCAAGTGCCTTAGGCACTACTCTACCAGAGCTCCTGTCAGTGCTGTAGGTCATGCAGTAATGATTTTAAGAGTCCCAAAGGGCTGCCTGGCTATTGGGAGTGAACATAAGCCCTAGCCGTGACTTCACCTTCTGCTTCAGTAGCCATGGTGTCCATTGTTATGTAGTTGTATTGTAACTACAACTATTGGTCACTGACGTTGATTAAGAATAGCCATTGGTCCTTCTCTGTCTCCCCAAGGCAACTTTTTCCTTCTGAAGGTAAATAAAACCAAACCCACTGGCACTGAGTCGATTCCAACTCATAGAGACCCCTGTTGGGCTTCCAAGACTATAAATCTTTATGGAAATAGATTGCCTCATCTTCCTCCTGCAGAGCAGCTGGTGGGTTTGAACCACCAGCCTTCTGGTTGGCAGCCAAATGTCTTACCCACTATGCCACCAGAGCTCCTTCTTGAAGGTAGATAGGAGTCTGGATTTTCTGATCATAATTCTGCATGTGTATGATCCCCTATCTTTTCCATTTCCATGTAATCAGGTGAAATTTGAACTTCCTGTGTAGACCACTAAAGTACATTTTAGTGCAGGCCCATAGTTGGCAGTGATTCCATTAACTGGTCCTTAAGGTAAAATGTGTTGGCATATTTACCAGCCCTTACAATAATGATAGCTCTGGTAGCGTAGTGCCTAAGGCACTCGACTGCTAACCAGAAGGCTAGCAGTTCAAACCCACCAGTCTCACTCCTCAAAAGGAAGGTCAGGTAATCTACTTCCGAAGTGATACCGCCTGGGAGACCCAAGGGAGGATCACTATGAGTCGGAGTCGACTCCACGTTAGGTAACAACAACAGCAATAATGATCATGCCCTGCAATTCCTTTCTCCCTGCCCATTTTTTTTCTTCTTTTCCCCATAACCTTTTCCTCATTTACTCTTTGTTGGTGATACCTATAGTTAAAGGATCTTAACACTATTTCTGTTATTGCTTCAGTGATAGTGCCCTGAAACAGTTATAGTTGCTTCATAAACATCTGACTTAAAATATTTCCAAGCAAACACTGGGGAAAATTTGTAGCAACATCTCTGCTTTCAGTTCCTTGGTGAAAAGGAGAACTATGAAGAAGTAGTTGCTTTTTAGAAATTGGCTAAGTCTGTGGTTTGAAACTTGTATGTGGATAAATTTTAGGAAAGAGAAAGATCCAAATTCTCTTGCTTTTTTAGGATTTGTAGAGAAGAACAGTATATTTTTCTCAAATTCTTTTATTTCCTTTAAAACTTTAAGTACTGAATTATTTTAGAATAAATTCATATTAGTTTTAGAATTTGTTATATCCCTATAGAGTACCATATTGGAACAGATATGTGGAATGATTTTATATTCTTATATTTTCTTGATTTGAATGTAATCTCTCAATTACTAAGGTAATGAAGAATCCTAAAGTTATTATATTCAAAATAGACTTTCTTTTCTCTTATACTTAAACTTTTCTTTCTGTAGATCTTATGTTAGTGAATGACAACCAGTCTGGTAAGCTTAAAATCTAAGAAACTTCGGTTTTTCCTTTTTCTTTCTTCTCACATCCAGCTTTGTTATCTTGAGATGGGCTTCTTCTTTATCCCCTCCGTTGTGGCTTAGCCAGGCCCTTGTCATCTCTCTCCAAGCCACCCCTAGATTGCTTCTTAGCTTCGTTAGTTTCTAAACTGTTTTCTCTGCCCTGCTGCTGGAATCATCTTAAAAACCCTATCTGGATGCTTGTACAACTTGGTGAGTGTAATGAATGTCACTTAATTAGACCCTTAAAAATGGTTGAAATGACAAATGTTTTGTTATATGTATTTTGTCACAATAAAATAAATAAATAGAGAATATCTGGTCATGGACGAGTATGCTTAAAAATCTGTTAACCCACTGCCGTCTCGACGCATACCCAAAGGACAGAGTAGAGCTGCCCCATAGCTGTAGATTTTACGGAAACCAAACCAAACCTACCAGCCACTCCTCAGAAGGAAAGTTGGGCAATCTACTTCCATAGAGATACCTCCTCGGAAACCCAAGGAGGGGTTGCTACAAGTCAGATCTGACTCGACGGCAGTAAGTTTGGTTCCTTTTTTTCTTTGGACAGAAGCTTTGCAGAGAAGACTGTCAGGACTCGACCTGCCTGAGCAGGCTAATGACAATATGCCTGAGGCACTGCACCACCAGAGCTCCTATAATAACAGTAGCACATGTTACAAATATTTATGTATTTTACTGTTTACTAGGAGCTCTGGTAGCGTAGTGCCTAAGGCAATTGACTGCTAACCAGAAGGCTGGCGGTTCAAACCCACCAGCCACTCCGCAGAAGGAAGGTTGGGCAATCCTACTTCTGTAGTGATACCGCCTCGGAAACCCAAGGAGGGGTCCCTATGAGTCGGGGCACATAGCAACAACAAACAACTGTTTACTATTTATCAAGCAAACTGGAGCTGACTTTCATTATCTGACTTTACTGTGGCTCTTGGAGGGAGAAGTTATTGTTATTTTACAGATAAGATGCAGCTAGTTAAAGCAACTTTAGGGTAATAATTGGCTTTAAATTGATAGCCAGTCAATTTTTGTTGAATGATTTAGCAAACTCCTTTTCCTGATATTCTATATTGATGTATCCCATGTTTTCAAAGCTTTTGTGGGTGTGGGTGTGGGTGTTTGTGTGTGTGATGCACCTGCCTATCTTAAAGGGTCAAAGTTGTAATAAGTGCCTTTCAAAAGATGAAAGATTAGACAATCTGGGGCTTGTACGTTAGAACAAGCATCAGTTTTATAAAAATGGCCTGGTGAACTCCTTAAAAATAAGGATCCTTGGTCTCTGTTTGGTGCAGTTATCTCCTAACTGCGTGCAGCCACTATTATCATAGCCCGCAGCCAGGAGCCCTTGAGTGCCTGGGGCCTGGCCAGCGCCTGTGGCAGGGACAGAGGAGCTGTGCAGGCGGTGCCCTGCACCAGGAGTACAAGGCAGCATGGCTGCTGGGTGGGTGAATGAAACCAGGAGGAGATGGAGGGGGGGGGAGGAGGAGGAGCTGCAATGACTGGGGTGCACCCTGGAGCCCTGCTGCTCTGTTCACTTTGGGGGCTTGGGGTCTTTAAAACCATTTGTTGTTGTTGTTGTTGTTGTTGTTATATGCTGTCGAGTCGTCCCCAATTCATAGCAACCCCTCCTTGGGTTTCTGAGGCGGTATCACTACGAAAGTAGAGTGGCTGGTGGGTTTGAACTGCCAGCCTTCTGGTTAGCAGTCAAGTGGCTTAGGCACTACTCCTCCAGAGCTCCCTTAAAACCATTAAACCATTAGGGAGAAATAGTAAACAAAAAGAGAGCTGCTTTCCCTTTAAAAAACCAACCAACCAACTTTCTAAGACTGTGGACGGGTATGTGGTCAGAGCTGTCGGACGTTGCCCAAACAGACATTGAGCAATGCATACTTACATACAGCTGACCAGAATTAAAGTTCTAATGAAGGGACTTTCAGATATTTTTGAATGTAGAAACAAGGGAGAATCAGGAAATAGACTTAGGGTAAACTGTTGGGAATGGTATTTTCCACCTAAATTTTCCATCATGATAGGATCCCACACAGAAAGGACTATGTAGGTCCATACCTCTAGAGCAGGAGTGATTTTGCATTAGTTGAATGATGGCATTGGGGTAGAAGACTGAAAATCCAGACGTGTAGTAAAAAACTAAAGCTGAACTATAGCTGTATACTCTACTAGTAACTTCGTTTCCGTTTCTTCTTTAACAACTGAATGCCTGTCTGTTGCTCCAGCCACTGTGTGGAGAAGAGGTAGCACAGAGAAATAGAACAGGTCTGGACGGGAATTCTGTTAACAGTCATTGGATGGTTTCAGCCAGAGACTGAGGTAGACTTTGGGCACCCTCTGCTTTTCTCCTATGGGAAACGATTGCTCAGTGGCGGTTCACCTTATTGCCAGACACTGTGCTGCCCATTAGGTATTCAGGCATAAATAAGAGACAGTTTTTGGCCTTGGATATATTATAGTCTTTAGTGGGGGAGGCAGACATGTGAATGGATGATTTCATTATAATGTAGGAATTACTTTAATAATAGTGGAAGGGGCAGACTTAAAAAAATATTTAAGGGGTGAAGTTAATAGGAATTGACAACTGATTGCATGTCAGGGGTCAAGAATAACTCAGAGGGTAAGTCCTAGATTTTCAATGTGGATGACTTAAGAGAATGAAGTAACATTAACTCAGACCAGAAATACAGAATTAGGAACAGATTTGGAGAGGCAAGAGGGGAGATTTGTTCTGTTTTCAGTAGCTGTAACGTGATTCTGAAGCATCCAAATGGAGGTGGTACAGCATGGTAGAGGGGTGTTCAGGCTCAGGAGTCAGGGTACAGAGGGTTATGACTGTGCTACCTTACTAGCTGTAAGACCTGGGGATTGCCCAAAGTCTCTCTAAGTCTCAGCTTCTCCATCTGTAAAATGGAGATAGTAATAGTACCTACCACACTGGAGCTGTGAATATCAAAAGAAATACTGTGTGTTAATGACACACAGTAAGAGCTTGATATCGTGTCACAGATTATTAATTGTCATTACATATATAGTGGATGGTTTGAACTCAAGACTGAGATCAGAGCTGGAGAGTTTGGGAGTCACTAGTATATAGTCACAAGGAGCTCTGGTGATATAGTGGTTAAGGCATTTGACTGCTAACCAAAAGTTCTGCAGTTCAAACTCACCACCTGTTCCATGGAAGAAAGAAGAGGCAGTCTGCTTCCATAAAGATTTACAACCTTAGAAACCCAGTGGGGGTTGCTATGAGTCAGAATCCACTCGATGGCATTGAGGTTTTTTTTTTTTTTTTTTGCAATATATAGTCACAGTGGATACGCTTGCCTGTAGAAGAATCCCTGAAAAATAATTGTAGTGAATAAGAGGTGGGCAGAAGAGGGTAAAAATTCACACAAAAAGTGATGTGATTGCTTGCCATGTGTATAAGCTTTGTAGATATTTGTGTGTTTTATAGAGAAATTACTGTTTGAAGCTTATGGTTTGAGCACAGCTAGAACATTGATGATGATCTTTTCTTAAATCCACAAAATAAAAACTTAATTTGGACTTTTTTTTTTTCAACTTTTATTGTGGTGAAAACATACACACCAAGACATTCACCAAGATAACAACTTCCCCATTTACAGCTCAAGGACATTGATGACATTTTTCACATTGTGCCACCATTGCTATCCTTTCCCAAAATATTCCACCACTATTAGCATAAACTCAGTGCTCTGCAAACACAAGCTTCCCCTCTTTTCCTCCCTCCTCCCTCTGGTAACCACTAATAATCTTTGGTATATATATGTATGTGTTTTTAAACCTATCTATCTGTCTGTTCTCCCCTCCCCCCCGAAAAAAAAAAAGATCTCTGGTAACCAACAAAGAAAATTTCCTTCCATATATCACCCTTTCCTTGACTTTTTACAATAGTGGACTCGTACAGTATTTGTCCTTCTGTGATTGACTGACTTCACTCAGCACAATGTCCTGCAAATTCATCCACATTGTGTGGTGTTTCACAGATTCGACAGTTCTTTAATGTGTAGGATTCCATTGTGTGTATGTGCTAGTTTGGTTATCCATTCCTCTGCTGATGGGCACTTAGGTTGTTTCCATCTCTTTGCTGCTGTGACTAGTGCTGCTTTGAACATGGGTGTGTGTGTATCTACTCGTATCCTGGTTCTCACTTTAGAATATATACCTAGTAAAGGAATTGCTGGATCCAATGGTATTTCATTTCCAACTTTTTAAGGAATTGCCATACTGATTTTAGGGTGGACTTGCTGAAAGCAAAGAGGACTTGAAACACTTACTGATGAAGATCAAAGACTACAGCCGTCAGTATAAAGAAAATAAAAATCCTCACAACTGGACCAGTAAGCAAGATCATGATAAATGGGAGAAAAGATTGAAGTTGTCAGAGTTTTCATTTTACTTGTAGTCACCATCAATGCCCATGGAAAGGGTAGTCAAGAAACCGAAAGACATATTGCATAGAGCAAATATGTTGCGAAAGACCTCTTTAATGTGTTAAAAAGCCAAGATGTCACTTTGAGGATATGACGTAAACCATGGTATTTTCAATTGCCTCATATTTATGTGAAACTGAGAGTGAATAAAGAAGGCCAACGAAGAATTAATGCATTTGGATTATGGTGTTGGTGAAGAATATTAAATATACCATGGACTGCCAGAAGAACAAACCAACCTGCCTCGGGAGAAATACAGCCAGAATGCTTCTTAGGAGAGAGGATGGTGAGACTTTGATTCACGTAGTTTGAACATGTTATCAGGAGGGACAAGTCCCTGGAGAAGGGCATCATGCTTAAGAGGATCGGTGAAGGATCAATGAGATGGCTTGTCACAGTGGTAGCAACAGTGGGCTCAAACATAGCAATGATTGTGAAGATGGCTTAGGACTGGACAGCATTTCGTTCTGTTGTGCTTAGGGTTGCTATGGGTCAGAACCTACTTGACGGTACCTGTTCTGCTCCCTAGTGCCGCTCTGACAAGAATATGCCACATGGGATGGCCTTAACAAACAGGAGTTTATTCTCTTACAGTTTGGAGGCTTTAAGTCCAAGTTTAAAGTGCCAGGCTCTAGGGGCTAGGTGAAAGCCCTTCAATCTTGGGGTCCAGCTCTGCCTCCTGCTTCCAGCCCACTGGAGCTAGAGGTGTTTCTTCACTCAGACAGCTGCTGGCTGCTGAGGCTGAGGAGCCCAAGGTTGACAAGTAAAAAAGGCACAGTCCCAATGTTACCAAACCACACAGCAGGCCATTAATTCAAGTTCATTGTAAGTCCCAAGGTTGGCAGAGCATGGCAGGCTGCTGAACAATAACAGATACAGGAAGCAGACCACATCCCACAGGCAGCTACTCAGATGCTTGTGGTAGATCCCACCATGGAGTTGATTGCCAGTCTCATCATGGAGAATAACTACCACCAGCTGCCCAGCCATTCAACCAGGCCCAGCCAAGTTGATAACACAGACTGAACTACCACAGAACCTAACAACAATAACATGTTCATCTCACACTATTCACAATAGCAAAGAGATGGCAATAACCCAAGTACTCATCAACAAATGAATGGATAAGTGAAATGTGGTACATCCATACATTGGAATATTACTCAGCAATAAAGACAAATGAGTTCCCAGAACATCTGGAACATGGATGAACCTGGAGGACACTATGCTGAGAGAAATTATTAACCACACACAAAAAAGCACTTTTATGGAATGAAATGAACAACATACAGAAACTAATGTTCGTTAGTGGTAACCAAGGATGAAAGGAAGAGAATGGAATTTACTCTCTAGATAGTAGACAGTTATTCGTTTTGGTGATGGGAAAGGTGATACTGAATGAGGGTGAAGTGTATATAGCTTGCCAGAGGTAATTGATATCACTAGAAAGTACACAAGAAGAAAGGACCTGTTGGTAACTACAATGGCATATATAATTTTGAAACAACAGCAAAGACAACCAAAAAATACATATGTGGGCATATATCTATGTATGTCATTTGGATATATAGATGTCCATATGTAAGTGTGTGCATATGTATATGTATTTATGTGACTATATGCATATATATTCATATATATAAGAAAACATGGGGACACAGTTATGGATACTTCTTTGATATAACCAAACACCTTGTGGGATTAAATTTCTGTGTTTGAAAGGTTAGGACTGTTGTCTCATGGGACATCTCAGTCAGTTGGTATAATATAGTTCATAAAGTTACGTTCTAATACTATTTTGGTGGGTAGTGTCTGGGCTTTTAAAGATTGTAAGCAGCCATCTAATATACAACTATTGGTCTCAACTCCTCCAGAGCAAAAGAAAAAGAAGGAAATGAAACAGTCAAAGAAGAAAACCAGTCTACATGACCAATAGTTTACACGAACCACTGCCTTAACTACCTTGAGACCAGAAGAACTAGATGGTGCCGGCTACTACTATTCATTCTAATCAGGGCCACAATAGATGGACCCTAATTTATGGGAGAAAAATGGAGATCAGAACCTCAGATTCCTTAAAAACAAAAAGAAAAACAAAAAAATCTCAAACAGACCTAACTAGAGCGATTGAGACTGGAGGACTCCTTGAGACAATTACCCTGAGATACTCTTCAAACCTGGACCAAAACTAACCCCTGAGTTCCCCTTGTAGCCAAATAACAGATTGGATCACAAAATAATAAACATCACTTATAAGTACTGTGCTCCTTTACAAAAGTCACCTATGTGAGACCAACATTACTTTATATGAGAGTCAACAATTATTTTAAAGCAAAGATGAGAATATAAAGGGGCAGGGAAACTAGATGAATGGAAATAGAACAACTAGAACAAAAACAATGAGAATGTTCGTGCATTGTGAAGAATGTAACCAATGTCGCTGAATGACTTGTACCGACATTGCTAAATGGGAACCTGAACTGCTGTGTAAACCTTCACCAAAAACACAATAAAAAATATTTTTAAGACAAAGGCAAAACTAAATTCATTGCCTTACCCATATGCAAACAGGTGCTGTTGTTACACGCATGTACCTAAACATCTGGTAGTTAGGGGAAAGCTAACTAGTCTTTTAAGTAATAGTAATTATTTTGGAAATCGTAATTGCATAATGGGGGCATTCTGTTCTTAAGTATTAGTCAGGAAAATGTGGGAAAAGAGCATAAAATTAATGAGATAATGGTTAGCTATTTGGTTTTGAAAGGAGCTCTGGTAGCACAGTGCCCAAGGCGGCTGACTGCTAACCAGAAGGTTGGTGGTTCAAACCCACCAGCCACTGTGTGGAAGGAACATTGGGCAGTCTACTTCCGTAAGGATTTACTGCCTCGGAAACCCAAAGGGGTCACTATGAGTTGGTTGACTCGATGGCAGTGGGTTTGGTTTTTTAATATGGCTTTGAAGACAAAAACAATTTAAAGAACTATTTACAACCTACTTCTGTAGCTGTGAATTAACGTTTTTTTAAAGTTCTTTGTGGTTATTTAAATATTTTTGAAATAAAATAACACTGACTATCATTCTTTCAAAGCAGTAGTCTCCTGCGTATTTCTGGCCAGCAGTAATCCTACTGTCCAAAGGCTACATCCTGTACTGTTGTTGTTATATGCCGTTAAGTTGGACCCAACTCATAGCGACCCCTCCTTGGGTTTCCAAGGCGGTATCACTACAGAAGTAGATTGCCCAACCTTCCTTCTGAGGAGTGGCTGGTGGGTTTGAACCACCAGCCTTCTGGTTAGCAGTCAAGTGCCTTAGGCACTATCTATATATGTGTGTGTGTATCTGTTACTGTCAGTGAAGATGTACAGGTAGTCCCCGACTTGATGATTTCGAGTTACAATGAACTGCCATTTGTTTGTACATCTTATTGTTACTGATGGTGTACTACGTATAGTGTTATAGTGCATAATTTGCTGGTGTTAGTATTCTCATGTCATCCCCTGAGGACAAATAAAGATCAGATTTATAAAGATACTGATAATAAAAGGCAAAATATTTAATACTTAAAAAAAAAAAGTATTGGATTTTCCTTTGCTGACCTTAAGTCAGAACCAATTTACAACGGAGTCATGGGAACAGGAGGCTGTCATTATGTCAGAGACTGCCTGTGCGGTGTGGCTGCACTGCCTTCTCGGCTGAGACCATTTGAGGAAGGGAGAACAGTACTAGTAAAAGCCCAGAGCTGAACACAGCCATTATACTTGCGTGGAGAGAGGGGAAAAATACAGAGACTAATTTGGACCTTGAAACCCTTCTGTTTTCTGATTTAATTTTTCTAGTAGTTTACTTTCTTAACTCTAGATAATAATCTTATGCGTTTTCTCCTTTACTAGCCAACTTTAAATATTTTGACTCTTGAGTGTGAAAAATGTTTTTGCGTGTTTATAACACATCTCTTCCTTTCTTGTTATTCCTCCTGATGTTTGTGCTAGTCTTTTTTCATTTAACAAAATTCTTAAATATTGGTTATATTTTTAATCATACGTAATGCCTGTTTTCTTTTTTTGTGGTTCGTATATTCTCCAAAAAGACTTGTGAGATATACCATTGAATATTCAGTGAGCTTCATGTAAGTCCTGGGATAGCAGAAAAATAATTTCTATTGCTTTTGAAATGAGAAATAAAATTTTGTTCTTTTTTAGGTAGAGCAAGTGAAAGTACTTGACCGATTCAGCACCAGCAACAAGTCATTGACAGGAACGCTATACCTTACGGCCACACACCTATTATTTATAGACTCTCATCAAAAAGAAACTTGGGTAAGTAGAACCCCAGCTATTTTGTTTAACAACATAATAACAGACTTGAACTATGTATAAAATGTTTAATTGTTGGTATCTCAGTTTGCCAGTGCTGCTTTAACAGAATGCCACAGTGGGTGGCTTTAAGGAACAGAAATTTATTTTTTTATGTTTCTGGAGGCTGAAAGTGCGCACATTAGGGTCTTGGCTGTGTCAGTTCCTTCCTTGCTGGTAGCCTGGATCTTCCTGGTTCCTTGGTGATCCTTACTTGATGTCTGTCTCCCTATCTGTTCTTTTTAAACTCAGAAGTGATTAGATTTAGAACCCACTGTATTCATATTTGATCTAATTAACATACAAAGAAAACCCTATTTACAAACAGGATTACATCTGCAGGAATACAGTTTAGCATTCTAACACATATGGGGGGAGGCAGAAAGGGAGGGTAAACATGATTTAATCCATAACAATTGGTAATTCATCTCAACCAAACATTTTTCAAAGTAACCAGATCACTTCTGCCTTCCCTCTTCATAAAACAGTGATATGTAGAATGTGGAATTCTTCCATAGAATACAAGAGAGACTCTTCTGTCTCCATAAATTATTATAAAATACCTATATTTCTTTTATCTTACTAAAATTTAAGTATATGTTAATGGATCTAATAGCATATTCCACAGTTTTTTAAATATCAAATTGCAACTAGAATATTTAATTTTTTTTTTTTTTTTTTATCTATTTTGATTAAAATGAAGAAAATCTATGAAAAATCCTAGTATAAACAAAAGGAGCTCTGGTGGTGTAGTGCCTAAGGCATTTGACTGCTAAGCAGAAGGCTGGCAGTTCAAACCCACCAGCTACTCCTCAGAAGGAAGTTTGGGCAATCTACTTCCATAGTGATACTGCCTTGGAAACACAAGGAGGGGTGGTTATGAGTCAGAATTGACTCGATGGCAGTGAGTTTGGTTTTTTTGGTTTGAATATAAATAGTCCATTTTCTGAGTACAGACAATTGGCAGCTTGTATATATTTCCTTGTGTAGATGTGCCAGAGTTTCTCTGGGGTATTTGCCTGGCAGTAAAATTGCTGGGTCTTGGATAAATACATACTCATCTTACTGAATGCCAGCTCCCTACAGTGATGCTTCCAATTCGTCTTCATACGATGGAGGGTGGCACATTGTTCTGCAGCCTCAGCAACATTTGGTTTTGTCAGCTTTTACAGTTTTGCGTATCTGGTGCATATGCAACTGTGATTTTCCTTTGCTGACTGGAGGGAAGTTAGCCTCTCATATCCTTTGGCCAGTAGCTTTCCTTTTCTTTCTGTTGGGTCATCTTCCTTGTATTCATCTAAAGGCTTGATTTTTGCCTTCCATGTATCCATAGCAGTTTATCATACAGCTGGAAAATATTTTGGTGTCTGCTAGGGATTCAATTTTAGTTTTTCATATGGATTATTGTTGCTGTTAGGTGCCCTCGAGTCAGTTCTGACTCATAGTGACCCTGTGTACAACAGAACAAGAACTGCCCGGTCCTGGGCCATCCTCACAACTGTTGCTGTGTTTAAACCTACTGTTGTGGCCCTTATACCACTCCATCTTGTTGAAAGTCTTCCTCTTTTTCACTGATGCTCTACTTTACCAAACATGATGTCCTTCTCCAGGGACTGGTCCTTCCTGATAATGTTTCCAGAGTTCATGAGTTGAAGTCTTGCCACCCTTGCTTCTAAGGAGCATTCTGGCTGTTCTTCTTCCAACACAGATTTGTTCATTTTTCTGGCAGTGCATGGTGTATTCAGTATTCCTTACCAACTCTATAATTCAAAGGCATCAATACTTTGGTTTTCCTTATTTGTTTTCCAGCTTTCACGTACAAATGAGGCGATTGAAAATACCATGTGTTATGCTTTTTAACACTTTAAAGAGATCTTTTGCAGCAGATTGGCCCAATGCAATATGGTATTTGGTTTTTTGATTGCTACTTCCATGGCATTGATTGTGGATCTAAATAAAATGAAATCCATGACCACTTCAGTGTTTACCAGTGCTGTTCATTGACTGTTCCATTCCGTTTATCTGCAGTACCAGCTCTGCTATAAATAAAGCTGCCATATATTTGTGGTCTGCTTTTGAGCTGTCTGTCCTGTTTTATTGACAGCATTGTGCCACTGCCCCTACACCCCCTACCTGCATAGGAGGCAGAGAAAGCAGGTGTCTGGCATTTTTAGTCTCCTCTGGGAAATCAGTGTTGCAAGTAAGGAAAGTGGGGAGGAATGCCCTACCATGAGTGTCTGCCAAAAGATGTTTAACTTTGAGGCTTAGTATTGTTGTAAAATGGGTATAGCATCTGTTATCATGTAGAACTGGTGCAAATCTTAGAGGAGATAAAATATCAAAAGAATCTATACCTAAAACACAGTCGTGACTAATTAAATCACAGTTCCTCTTACTATTTGTGTGTGGCAGGATCAAGATTTGAGCTCAGTACTGACTCCCAGTGCAGACAGTCATGTTGCCCTGTGATACAACCCTTCTGAGCATGCCACATTCTTTTCTGTCTTGTCTTTTGATTGCAGTCTTGGGATTTTCACAGGAAGGCCATCTAGTTGCTATGTGATGGCAATAAGTCAGTTAAGATACTTACCTGATGTGATAGTTGGAGCTGTGTGTCAGCTTGGCTGGACCACAATTCTGTGTGGTTTAAGCAGTTGTGATATGGGTTGTTCCCATGATGGGATCAGATGTATATGTTTTGAGCAGCCAATCCATTGAAAGGGAGTTTCCCTAGGAGTGTGGCCTGTTTCCAGTATATTTATGGACATCCTCAGAAAAGAGAACTCTTCTGTGGATTGGGATTCTGTTGTGCTGCCTACAACAGTCTGTGAGTGAATGAACAATCCACCATTTGGCCTGGAGATCTTGGATTCATAATTTGTTGGAGTCAACAGCCAGTATATTGCCTGCCTACCTTGACCTTGTCAGCCCCTGTAGCTGTGTGAGTCGGAAAAAGCCTCCAGCTTGACATTTGATCTAAGAACTTGGGACTTGCCAGCTTCTATTAAGTGTGTGAGCCATTTTCCTAAGATAAATTTCTTTCTCTCTCTCTATAAGTTTTAGTGGTTTTGCTTCTCTAGAGAACCCAGTCTAACATACCCGAGGTATTGATTTTGGAGAAGTTGTGTTTCCTAGAGACACTCTCCTCCCCATCCAGTGTTTGTCCAGGAACTATTAGGAGTTTAACCTAGCAGTGGCATATAAAGTCTTTACTCCTACTTTCATCCACCTCTCTAGCCTTCTTTTGTTCACTCTACCCCCTGGATATCTACTCTGAATGTTACCCATCTCTTAGAGATACACATGGAAGTTTCCCATATTGCTACTATTTCACATCTTGGGAACTTGGTTGTTGGAGGCAACTAAAAGATACTGTTCCTCTTTTCTCCTATTATTGTTTTATAAATGGTTTCTGATCAGTACATTCCTTTATGTCTCTCTTGAATGAAATCTCTTTAGTATCCATAGAAGTAGATTTTAGATCTGGAAGTGGCATTATCAATGTTTTATACATGTTTTGCATTTTACGATTGTTTCTTTTTTCAAGATATGATGGCTAGTTAGCAGTAGAGCCAGGACCCTTTATCATTCTCTTTCTGCAAATAATTTTGAATCTTAGGACAGTTGCAATCGTAATAGTGATACAATATTTTCTGACCCTCTTATTGAGCTTATTGTCCCTTATTCTGTAACTCGATATTACTGTTACATCCTTTTGAGTAACTTGGCACAGGTCCACTAATACAAGTGCTGCTGCTGCTGTTGTTTTTGTTAGTTATCATCAAGTTGGCTCCAACGCATGGCAACCTTATATAAAACAGAATGCAATGTTGCCTGGTCCTGCACTGTCGTCATGGTAACTAGTTAGTATGTTTGAGTCCATTATTACCACTCCCGTGTAAAATCCATCTCATTGAGGGTTTTCTTCATTTTTGCTGACCCTCTACTTTATCAACCATAATGTCTTTTTCTAGTGACTGGTCTTTCCTGGTGATGTGTCCAAAGTGAGCAAGCTAACGTCTTATGGTTCTTGCTTCTACACAGCAATCTGGTTGTATTTCCCCTAAGACTGATCTGTTCATTCTGGCAGTCCATGGCATAGTCAGTACTCTTCACCAGCACCACAATGCAGTGCATCAGTTCTGTTTTCCTTTTTCATTGCCTAGCTTTTGTATGTATATGAGACGATTGAAAAGACCATGGCTAGGATCAGGCACACCTGAATTATTAAAATGACATCTTTGCTTTTTAAAGCTTTAAAGAGGTCTTTTGCTGAGAAAGGAGCTCTGGTGGCACTGGTGAAGCATTGGGCTGCTACCCAAAACTGAAGGCTTAGTCTTTGACCTTTATCAACAAGTGATTTAAGTTCTCTTCACTTTCAGCAAGCAGTGTGTCATCTGCATATCACGGGTTCCTGAATCTACCTCCAGTCCTGATGCCGCATTCTTCTTCATGTAGTCCAGCTTCTTGGATTATGTGTTCAGTATACAGATAGAACAAATAAGATGAAAGGATGCAACCCTGCTGTACACTTCTTCTAATTTTGAAACAATATAAATGTTAATGATGCTAAATCTTAGTCTTAAATATGGGCTAGCTATGTGTTAATTGCCTTTTCTGTATATGGTTTTGATTTCTATAGAGCAAGTTCTTCCCTCATTAGTCTTCATTTTCAAGCTTTTCTTGATCATTTTTATACATTTAGTCTTCCATATAAATTCAAGATATGTTTAATATGTTAGTATTATAATTGCATTAATGTATATCTTAAATATACCATGAAACATTATTATTATATATTACCATGCATAATACATATTAAGGAGCTCTCGTGGTACAGTGCCAAAGGCATTTGACTGCTAACCAGAAGATTGGCAGTTCAAACCCACCAGCCGCTCTGCGCAAAGAAGATTGGATGCTCTATTTTCGTAAAGATTTACTGCCTTGGAAACTTAACAGGAGTATATATATCATTATCTGTCATCCCTTACCCTTCCACAAAAACAAAAAAATCAGGCTGGAACTTTTTATTGGGATTTATGCTAAATTTGTAGACTAGTTTGGGATGACTTGATCTCTTGCCATGATTGAGTCTTCTCATTCAGAAATTTGCCATTGCTCCAATTTTTTTTTTTCTCTAGAAAAGTTTCCTATAAATATTTTGAATTAATAGGAATGATGTCAAGGAAGGGGAAGTTTTTTTTTTTAGTTTTGTGATTTGGGTGAAAGTATATAGAGCAAATTCATCTTCCACACAGCAGCTCACATAAACTTCGTCTCATGACATTGACTGCAGTTTCCCACAATGCAACAGCTGTCTTCCCACTTCCTCTGCATAGGCACCTCTTCCCTGTGTCCTTCCCTCCATGCACTCCTGTCCCCAATCTGTCTCCCTGTGCATACGTAGCACTTCTATTCTCCCATGATTGATCTCTCCAAGGAGAGTATCTACCTAATGTAAATGTTCAGCTCATCTGCCTGTCTTTTGTTTGGCTGGAAGCCACAGGAGTGGGTTCAGTTCCAGACCTGAAGGGCAGCTAGGGATCATAGTGTCAGGGGTTCTACCAGGCTCCATTAGACCAGCAAATCTGGTCTCTTTTTATTATTATTATTACTTATAATTTTGAGTTTTGTTCCACATTGTTCTCCCACTCTGTCCAGGATCTCCTACATTGATCCAATGGGAGAATATTTTAGTAGAAAACTGAATATTACTGGTTGGCTGAGAATGACCATCATGTTTCCAATGCATCAGGTATTGAGTTTACAGTGAGATTTTTTATTTATCCATTCAGCAAACATTTATTGAGCAATTATAATGCTCTAAGTTCCGTGTTAGGTTCTGAGGATGGAATGATAATGATAATTAGCTTAGCTGCAGTTTTGGTCCTTAGGAAGTGCCCAGAATCTAACTGGAGAAAAAGACCTTCATCACATAACCCATTATTCTTGTACTAAGTGGTATGAAAGAAGAGTGTAGGTTAATAGGTGATAACTTACTTGGGAAAAAGAAAAACCAAACTCACTGCTGTCAAGTTGATTCTGACTCATAGCAACCCCTCCTTGGGTTTCTGAGGTGGTATTT
Source organism: Orycteropus afer afer (assembly GCF_000298275.1). Taxonomy (NCBI): domain Eukaryota; kingdom Metazoa; phylum Chordata; class Mammalia; order Tubulidentata; family Orycteropodidae; genus Orycteropus; species Orycteropus afer. The sequence continues at coordinate 8,107,012 of NW_006921679.1, read as the reverse complement.
CTAGGAGTTCTGGTAGCATACTGCCTAAGGCATTTAACTGCTCACCAGAAGGCTGGCAGCTCAAACCCACTAGCCACTCCTCGGAAGGAAGGTTGGGTGATCTACTTCTGTAGTGATACTGCCTCAGAAACCCAAGGAGGGGTCTCACCCTTCCAAGGAGTGGCTGGTGGGTTTGAACTGCCAGCCTTCTGGTTAGCAGTCAAGTGCCTTAGGCACTACACCACCAGAGCTCCTTACTTGAGAAGGGGGTAAAAGATGTCAGGCTATACTTCTGCATCATGTTATGAGTTTTAAGGCCTATGATATGCCGAGGCATGGCTAGGTGAAGAGGTGGGATGACAAAAGCCCAGGTAATGGGAGCCACTCAGAGACTGTGTTAGAGCTTGAGATATTGAGCCAAAAGAAGGTTATGGCAGCTAGAATGTAGTCAGTGATGGGGAGAGGGACTCGAAATGAGGCTGGAGAAGTCGGAAATCACGTGACTGGATTGGTTTTCAAAGGTAACTGGACTGTATTGTAGAGAACAGATTCGAGAGGTCAGGAGTAGAGGTGGAGGAGAGCATTTAAGAGGCTGTTTATAGTCCTTCAGGTGAGGAGCAGTGGGGACAGTACAACTAGGGATGTACGGTGCAGATGGAGAGAAGCAGGCAGGTTACAGAGATAATTAGGAGATGGGGGCCATATTTCTGGCTTGGACATTCAGTCGTTTGAAAATTTTACATTTGAGTGAGCAATGCATGCCATCTGAGACTTTGGGTTTTCAGAGAGCATGTCTCACATTTATGCACTCTGGCAGATAAAAAGAGGCTGAGTGTTCTTTATAATGGTGACTTGGCTATTCTTTCCATGCTGTAGATATTGCACCACCATATTGCCTCAGTGGAGAAACTCGCGTTGACTACTTCTGGATGCCCACTTGTGATTCAGTGCAAGAACTTCCGGACTGTGCATTTCATTGTTCCCAGAGAAAGAGATTGCCATGATATTTACAACTCTTTGCTACAGCTGTCAAAACAAGGTATTGTTCTTAGAGACCAAAGCTTACATGCTCATTTTATTTTTTTTAAACTTTTATTGTGATTTGGGTGAAAGTTGACAGAGCAATTTCATTTTCCATATAGCAGTTCATACACATTTTGTCTCATGACATTGACTGCAATTCCCCACAATGTAACAGCTTTCTTCCACTTCTTCCCTGTGGTTACCTCTTCCCTCTGTCCTTCCCTCCCATGCACTCCTGCCTCCTGAGTGGTCTCCCTGTGCATGCACTGCCCTTCTGTTCTCCCACGATTGATCTCTTCAAGGAGTATATCTACCTGATGTAAATATTCAGCCCATATGCTGGTCTTTTATTTGGCTGGAAGCCACAGGAGTTCAATTCCAGACCTGAAGAGTAACTAGGGGCCAGAGTCTCGGGTTCACCAGGCTCTATCAGACCAGCAAGCCTGGTCGTTTTTTTTTTTTTTTTTTTATATAATTTTGAGTTTTGTGCTACATTGTTCTCCTACTCTACCCAGGATGTCCTACACAGATCCCCCTCCTGAAGATCGTTACATGCTCAATTTTGAGATGGGTGATCCTAGATACATTATTTACCGTCTGAGTTGTGTTATTTTATACTTTAAGTTACTCTTAGAGGTTCCTATGCACTCTCTGCCAAAGAATATGGTCTAGAAAAATTAGCAACTAGTGATCTGCATTGTGAGGATGGCGTCCAAAGAAGGGGCCATTAGGAAAAGGAGTAAGTGAAGCATTTCCAGTACAGACTTAAGAAACTATTGATTTCTGTTAATCCATTCTAAGCTTAATTGTACTTATGAATACAGTAGACCAGGAGGTTATTGTTTGTACAGAATAAGGTTTAAAATCAGGAAGGGCGTGTGTCAGGGTTGTGTCCTTTCACCACACTTACTCTGTATGCTGAGCAAAGAGAAGCTGCATACAGGGTTTTAGAAAAGCTGGACGATATGAAGAAGAGTGCGCCATCAAGATTGGAGGAAGACTCATTATAACAACCTGTGATACGCAGACAACATAACTTTGCTTGCTGAAAGTGAAGGTGACTTGAAGCATTTACTGATGAAGATTAAAGACTACAGTCTGCAGTATGGATTATCTCTCGACATAAAGAAAACAAAAATCCTAACAACTGGACCAATAAACAGCATCATGATAAATGGAGAAAAGATTGAAGTTGTCAAAGATTTCATATTACTTGGTTCCACAATTAGCACCACTGGAAGCAGCAGTTAAGACATCAGACGTTGTATTGCACTGGGCATATCTGGTGCAAAAGACCTCTTTAAAGTGCTGAAGAGCAAAGATGTCTCCTTGAAGACTAAGGTATGCCTAACCCAAGCCATGGTATTTTCAATTGCCTCATACACATGTGAGAACTGGACAATGAATAAGGAAGACTGAAGAAGAGTTGATGCTTTTGAGTTGTGGCGTTGGCGAAGAATACTGAAAATACCATGGACTGCCAAAAGAACTAACAAACCTGTCCTGGAAGAAATGTAGCCTGAATGCTCCTTGGAAGCAAGAATGGCCAGACTTCATCTCACTTACTCTGGTTATGTTGTCAGAAGGGACCATTCCTTGGAGAAAGATATCATGCTTGGTAAAGTGGAGGGTCAATGAAAAAGGGGAAGGCCCTGAACAAGATGGATTGATATGGTGGCTGCAACGATGGGCTCAGATATAGCAAAGATTGTGAGCTGGTGCAGGACCAGACGGTGTTTTGTTCTGTTGTACACAGGGTCACTATGAGTTGAAGCCGACTCAACAGCACCTAAGAACATCAACAACAAGCTTGTTGATAGACAGTAGCTGACTTTTTTTTTAAAGTGTGTGTTCCACAACCAAGGGGAATAAGTTGGAGATTGATATTACTAAACAAAAGTTAAGGAAGGTCAGGGTACTCTAATAACAGTGGGACTAATATATTTAATGGGAGCTCTGGTGGCATAGTGCCTAAGGCATTTGACTGCTAACCAGAAGGCTGGTGGTTCAAACCCTTGGAGGGAAGACTGGGCAATCTACTTCTGTAGAGATACAGCCTCAGAAGAGGGGTCGCTATGAGTCAGAATTGACTCTAGGGCAGAGAGTTTGGTTTGGGTTTAGTATATTTGATTGATTAAGGTGGATCATGTGGGGCATGAACAGAGGGAAGAGAGAGGTGACTCCTGGTTCGCCGGGTGCTTGGCTGCTGAGAGGTTGGAAGTTTGAGGCCTTCCAGAGGTGTCTCAAAAGAAAGCCCTGGTGATCTATCAGCTAATACAGTCAGCTATTGAGAGCCCAAGGAGGGCAGTTCTGCTCTGACACACGAGGTCACCATGAATCGGAGTCCACTAGGTGACAGCTGGTTCAAGACTGACAAGAGAGGCGGGCCCTAAAGAAGGATCTGTACCTACTCATGCCTTGGGGATTTGGGGACCTCCTTCCCTCAACGTGACATGACTTACATAGTTCTCTTCAGCAAAAAAACAAGCTGAATGTTACTGGAACGTCTTTTTTTTTAAGCAAAACTGGATTGTAGCCTGCAAGGCTGATCTTGGAGTACATCTGTGCTCACTCTTCTCTGCTCACACATAATGCCTATAACATATATCCCATCATCCCACATAAAGCCAGATCATCAAAGCCTGTAACATACATCCCATCATCCCACATAAAGCCAGATCTTCCAGGAGAGATGGTTGTGTGCCTTCAGAGGCTTACCATTGTTCAAAAATAAGTAGTCTCCTGAGCTCCTGCAACCATTGCCAGGTTTGGTCAGCGCTGTCCTGAAGGAATGTGTAATGCAATTTCCTGCTCTGAATGCCTCTCTAAAGTTATTACAGCATTCCTCTTTCCATTTTATATCTCATTTGAGAAAAATGTAGAGCAGAAAGTATGTTTTTAAAATTTTACTTGAAAGGATGTATTACAGTACAGAATTGAACACAGAAAGGTCTACGTTAGTAGGTTAACTTTTGACAATGACAAATTGAATCTCAGAGTGATATGTGTGCCTTTAAATATGAAACTGTTAGGTTCAAATATGTTCAGACCTTAGCCATTTCTGAAGATTTTAAAGAAGAAATGGAGATAAAGCAGAAAGCTTACCTTTATTTGTATTGTATTATATCCTATAAGTTGCATTCCAATATTTGTGTATTTTGTGTTCTGTAGCAAAGTACGAAGATCTATATGCATTTTCTTATAATCCCAAGCAAAATGATTCAGAACGACTCCAAGGCTGGCAGCTTATTGACCTTACTGAAGAATATAAGAGGATGGGAGTGCCAAATTCCAACTGGCAGTTGACTGACGCAAACCGAGAATACAAGGTAATTCAGTAGAAAAGTTAGTATTGAGTATTAGAGACCCTTGTAGCACTTTATGTGTTATTATATAATTTTTTGAATTTAATATGTTTTAAGATTTTTTTTTACAAGTGTTCTCAATCTCATGGTCTGGAACCATAAGTGGCTATATTTGATATTTACAGATCTGTGAAACTTATCCCAGAGACCTTTATGTTCCCCGAATAGCAAGCAAACCAATAATTGTTGGGAGTTCCAAGTTCCGGAGCAAAGGAAGATTCCCAGTGCTTTCGTACTATCATCAGGAGAAGGAGGTAGGCAGCTTCTCTTCTAATTTTATAAATATAGTGTAGCCCTTGTATCAGTATGCAAAGGAACACTCATTTTTGTATGAAAAACTCATTATTACCGTTACCTAGTAGGAAAATAGGGAGCTCTGGTGGTGCGGTGCCTAAGGCATTTGGCTGCTAACCGCAAAGAAGGCGTTCAAACCCACTAGCCGCTCCATGGCAGGAAGATGAGGCAGTCTGCTTCTGTAAAGATTTACCACCTTGGGTTACTATGAGTCAGAATCGACTCGATGTCAGTGGGCTTGATAGGAAAATGCTAGCTTTTCACTCAATTACAGTTTTGAAGATTTGAAACAAAACTACTCTGAAATTTAGAAACTTTTATATTTTCTTGTCATGTTCCCACCCACCCTTCCTCCCTGCATTCCTTGTTTCTTTCCAGTGACTTGAAAATAATGGGTTTAGGTTTTCCTTCCTTTCCTGGCCTTCTCTTTTGATCCTGTTGTATTTGGGGGAAACCAGAGAGTTTTGAGCAGCCAACCGTTGAGAAAAGGGAAATGGTCAAGGGCATTTCAGATTCCCATTTTAACAGTTGTTGTTGCTGTTGTGAGGTGCCATCGAGGCAATTTTTGACTTGCGGTGACCCCATGTCACAGAATAGACCTGCCCCTAAAGTGTCCTAGGCTGTATCTTTATAGGAGCAGATCACCAGGTCTCTCTCCCAGCTAAAGGGTTGTTGTTGTTAGGTGCCATCAAGTCAGCTCCAACTCATAGCGACCCTATGTATAGAACAAAACACTGGTCCTGTGCCAGCCTCACAATCCTTGCTATGCCTGAGTCCATCATTCCAGCCACTGTGTCAATCCATTTCATTGAGGGTCTTCCCCTTTTTCATTGACCCTCCACTTTACCAAGCATGATACCCTTCTCCAGGGAATGGTCCCTTCTGACAACATGACCAAAGTAGGTGAGACGAAGTCTGGCCATTCTCACTTCCAAAGAGCATTCTGGCTGCACTTTTTCCAGAACAGATTTGTTCGTTCTTTTGGCAGTCCATTGTATTTTCATTATTCTTCTCCAACATCACAATTCAAAAGCATCAATTCTTCTTGGATCTTTCTTATTCATTGTCCACCTTTCACATGTATATGAGGCGATTGACAATATCATGGCTTGGGTTAGATGTACCTTAGTCTTCAAGGAGATATCTTTGCTCTTCAGCACTTTAAAGAAGTCTTTTGCAGCAGATTTGCCCAAAGCAATATGTCTTCTGATGTCTTGACTGCTGCTTCCATTGGTGTTGATTATGGAACCAAGTAATATGAAATGTTTGACAACTTCAGTCTTTTTTCTGTTTATTGTGATGCTGCTTATTTGTCCAGTTGTGAGGATTTTCCTTTTTCTTGTGTGGAGAATACTGCATACTGCATACCCTAGTCTTTAATCTTCATCAGTAACTGCTTCCAGTTACCCTTACTTTCAGCAAGCAAAATTGTGTCATCTATGTATCTCAGGTTGTTAATGAGTCTTCCTCCAATCCTGATGCCATATTCTTCTGCACATAATCCAGCTTCTCTGATTATTTGCTCAGCATACAGATTGAGTAAGTATGATGAAAGGCTACAACCCTGATGCACTCCCTTCCTGATTTTAAACCATGCAGTATCCCCTTGTTCTGTTTGAATGACAGCCTCCTCGTCTATGTATAGGTTCCTGATGAGCACAATCAAGTGTTTTGGAATTCCCATTCTTCTCAGTGTTATCCATCATTTGTTATGATGCACATAATCGAATGCTTTTGCATAGTCAATAAAAAGTAAA